>NC_056735.1:997228785-997598785 GCF_019279795.1 Protopterus annectens | reverse complement strand
TTTTTTGTTTCCTTGCTTACTGGAAGAATGTCCAAAACTACAAATTTAAAACACATTCTAACAAGTGGTGCTGGAATATAATTTAATACAATCAGGAAGGTGAATCAAAGAACACATACATGTATGCATGGCCCTAAAACTGTGTGCATGGAGCATATGATTTGAAAATGGCCCAAAGGCAAATATAATTTTCCACTGGCCAGATGCATTTTCTTTGAATGTGGGTTTTAATGCCATTTCAATGAATGTGAGTTTCAAGGGCAGAGACATTTACTTCTTCTTCTTTCAGCTTTTCCCAGTTAGGGGTTGCCACAGCAGATTACCTGTCCTCTCATGACTGGCAGTGGAGTTTTACAGTGTTGAGTTGCCAGCCCGGCACCCAACCTTCCACAGAAGGCACACACATGCATGGCCTAGGGCCAATTTAGAGTGTCCAATCCACCTACATCATGTCTTTGGGATGGGGAGGAAACCGGAGCACCCAGAGGAAACCCATATGAGCACAAGGAGGACATGCAGTCTCCTCACAGAAGGCACCCCAGCAAGGGCAGAGACGTTTACTACTGATGCTAAATCTGTTTTCATTGCAAGACTGTATTGTTTGTTTACCAAATGGCTCTTGGTGTTTGTCCAATTTTATTTCAATATCTGTAATCATTGTAGAAGTAAATAAAAAATCAGTATGCACACTGACAGGTTTGAACAGTATTTATGGTAACTGGAGAGAAATAACCAAGTAGTGGAACACTGGAATGGCTGAGGAGGAGGCTGCTGACAGGAATGGAAAAGAGGGCAGGAGAGGGGAGTAAATGGGCAGGGTTAAGGGAGGTGCAAGTGGTGCATCATTCGTCCAGCCCTCGAAAACAGTCCCAGTTTCTCATGTGGCTCCTTGGGAAAATTAATTACCCACCCCTGGTCTTAGATGGTTAACCTTAACGTTTTGTTGCCCATTTTCAATTGTCAAAGAATTTGCAAGCCAATGGGTGTGCAAAAATCAGTTTTCAAGACACAGACATATTACTTAAAAAAAACATTTTGTCAGTATTAAACAAAGAAATAAAAAAAAAAAGCTTGTGTAGCCTGGTGGGTTAATGCAGTGTGCTATAGCTGAGAGAGGCCCTGGTTCAACACTTAGCAGAGGTGTTTAATCACCTACATGTGAGTTACAATGTAATAGACACATATAGACATTAAAGCTCATTTAAGAGGAACAGCATGCTAAAAAATATAAAGAAAAGGAAAAAAGGGGGTAATAGGAAAGTGGTGAAATGGAGGCAAGCAGGGGGGGAAACAATGTGAAAGGCAGGTAGGGATGTGTAGGACAGGTGTAGGAAAGAACAATAGCAATCCATTTCTTGTACAGCAACAGATGTGCATTCTGCCCGCTTTGGTATGTACCTAACCAGGCATATCCAACAATTGGAATGTCCACAGAGGTTCCTCACTAAAAGAATACAGGACATAAGTAATATGTCCTATGCAGACTGCCTCATGGCCCTAACCCTGTATTCTGTCTCCTACAGGCTTTTGAGGGGAGATCTATGTCTGGCATACAGGGCATTGTCAGACCCCACTCTGATGGACCTCCTGCATATCCACAAAACAAACAGCACCAGAATTACCTGTTCAAAAGACTTAAACATTACCTATGATATAAATAGGACCTGCTGGAGAAATAGGTATGTATCCCAGAGACTACCCCATCTAAGTAACTGGCTCCCCAACCATGTGAAGCAGAGCTCCCCCAACCCAATTCAAGTGCAACTTGGACAATTGGATTGGAAACCAGAAATTCATCCCTGGTTTGGCACCTATGTCTCTAATGGACAGAGGCAACCTGCAAATGGTTCATCTCCCAGACCCATGCTTACACTTATCAAGGGTATCAGAACTTGTCAGAGATTTGGGATGCATGGCTAGGCTTAAAAAGGCCCTTGTGGTCATTAGCCTAGTAAACACCTATGAACCTATAAATGGATGGCTACTGATGATTTGAACGGGTATATAAAGTTAAACTTGTATATAAATAGGAAGTGGTTGGACTAAAATAAACTCCACTGGGTAGTCTTTATTTTATTTACACTGTTAGTTAATTACTTGTTTGTCATCCATCCAAAAAGCTGGGCTTGGAATCAAGGGAGCCCGCAGGATTTTTTGCAGGGGGGGTGCAAACCCGGAGCACCACCCCAACCCCACCCCTCCAAAGCACCTCACCCAACCCCACCCCCTTCAACCCCCCCCCCCAACACACACACGCAGCCATTCCAGTATCCCATTACTTGGCTATTTCTCCCCAGTTGCCATAAACACTGTTCAAAACTCTCTGTGTGCATACTGTTTTATGCATTACTTCTACAATGATTACAGATACTTGGTTTTAATTTTCAACTTTTATTTCAAATTTTAGGGCCTCAGGGCCAATAGCTTAGTAGCCTCCTGTTTTATAGCACAAACACTGATAGACATTTGCTAAACTTAAACAAAGCAATAGTCTTACAATGAAAACAGACTTAGCATTAAAACTTCCCTACCTTTGAAACTTGCATGCACTGAAACAGCATTTAAACCCACATTCAAAGAAAATGCATCTGGCCAGTGGCAGGTTAAGTTTACATTTGTACTGTTTTCAAATCATAGGCCCCTTGCACACATTTCAGAACCATGCATAACTGCTTTGATTCACCTTCCTGATTGTATCAATTATAATATACAATAACTGAATTATATCCCTTGTTAATACAGCACCACTTAAGAGTGTGTTTTATAGTTTTGAACATTTTTTCCATTAAGCAATGAAACAAAACATGTGAACCAATAATGACAAATTGCCCAATTCAGAACATTTCAACCATAAAAGGCCACTTAAACGTCTATCATTACAATCTACCAATATCAGTCAATATGCACAATCTCTGCAGAAGTAAAGGTCATCTGAATAATTTCCCATTAAAGAGATCTGAAACTAATGGAGAGGTTGCTGCTAGAAAACAGCTTTATATTTCAGTGTTTCATCTACAAATTCAGTGCCTACTGCCCTTAAACAATAAATTGCCTATGTTACATTAAAAAAATGCTAAACTTGTATATTGCAATAGGAATAAGTGGCAAGTGGAAACACAGGTTCATAGTTACTAGGCATCTCATCCAAAGGAGGACATACTCAGGACTGCAGCACTCCACCCCCTTAAAATACAAATCTACATGCTGTGGGAGTAGAACCTACAGCCCTCTACATCAAGATGCAAGTATGCTACCTGCTGTGCTACTAAGACTGTTTTGAAATTCTACACCACAACAGTGATACCATTTGCTAAACAAAATAGTTGCACATTTTAAGCAGACTTGGCATGAACAACAGTAAACAGCTCTTCCCTTGAAGCTCACAATTCCTTGAAACTGTATGTGAAAATAAATTCCACCTGCTAACTCTAAACAGGGCATTTCACTCTCACACATGTACACCTCAACCTCTTACTGCAAGAAATCTGGACAAAGCCTAAAATAAATAGGGACGGATTATAAATATTGCTCTCATGAACGTAATAATAGTAGAATAACAGGATTTGTGTTAGTATGCATTTTTCTAAAGGATTTGACATCTAAAACTCAAATGTCTGTTATTATTTAACAACTTCAATCCTTTTTATTTATTTGGCATTTGTTAACTGGGATAGTCCATCTGTGCAATATCCCTTTTTCAGTGGAGGCCCGGGGGGAAAAGCTCAGGAGGAATATGGGGCAGAAATCTGGACATTCTGAAAAAACCTGGACAGCTGAAACACACACACACACACACACACACACACACACACACACACACACACACACACACACATACACAGACAGTACCTCTCAATCTCTTAGCACAAGAAATCTGAAAAAAGCCTGTTATAATGTTGGGGACAAAGGCCCAAACTAGGGCCACATTTAGAAAGTTGCTAGAATAACAGGATTTGTGTTAGAATTAATTTTCTACAGGATATGAAGTTTGAAAATCAAATACATGTCATTATTTAGTAACTTTAATCCTTAGCTCATCCCAGTGATTTGTCAAAAAAAAATGATTTTTTATGAGGAACAGACCAAAAATATAAGGCAAAAGTCTGGACATTCTGTGGAAATCTGTACAGTTGATAGGTATGACACACACATACATCCCCTGACCCCCTTAGAAAGTGCATAGAACAACGATGTTTGCATTAGCATGCATTTTCTGAGGATATGAAGTCAAACCCAAATACCTGCCATTATTTTCTGACGTCAGTCTTCAATGATTTGCCAAAAGAACACAATTTTATGAGAAACAAACTGAAAATATGAGACAAAAATCTGAATTGTGAGGTATGAAAGTTTTCCAAAACCAGTAAACATTTTTAAGAAAAGAAAATAGCACAATACATACATTACTTCATAAATACTGTCATACTTCCATGGATTTATATCACTTATTGTTTATTTTGACCTTTAACATGCAAGATTTTATAGGCATATATGCAAACAAGGAGCTATATTGTCCGTAAAAGAAAAAAAAATAAAAACTCTCTCTCTCTCTCGCTATGTCTAGGCCAACGGAATGTCTGTAAGTGCAGGCTGCATCGTCACAGTTTTTAGACAGCAGACTGCTTACAACCAAGCTTCACAGGATCATAAGAGGTTACTAGGCTAATGGTCCTGAGGCCCTTACAAGCCTAGCCAAGCTTTTCCCTCTTTTAAATGGTGCTATTAGTAGGCCTGACTCAACAACAGACACAGGAGAAGAGACATTTTTAAGTTTCTGCTTTTTCTTCCTAGGGAAATCCCTGGAACGGGACTGACTATAGCTGCAGGGAATATGTCAATCTCTCAGTCATTAATGGCTTCCTGAAGAGCTGCAGCTAGAGGAACCAGAAGGCAAAAGATGGATCATCCAAGGAAACAGCTTTGGCCACAAAGGAGTCACTCATCAATGACTGAGGCAGTGATGGAGACAGACACCCAAGGACTTCTTAACTTTCTTCTTCTTGCGGACAGGAGTAGCAAGAAAGTACAGTTGTGTACCTACCGTAAATGTAGATGTTCGAGTGTATTCACTGTTGCAGTCATTTCACTTGGGTTATCCTGCTGGCAGGCTACCCGCAGTCGGCCAGAATTCCAAAGTCTTGGTCCGGCGTTGGTTGCTGTCGCCTCTTCCCTGACATCAGTGTGCCAGGGGTATATAAGATGCAGCCGACGCCATTTTCTTCAGTTTTTCTTGCCCCAGATGTCAGGTGCCCCCAATTAGGTAGGCAATACATATTGCTAATAAAACCATGCAGTAAAATAAAAACAATACCTTCATCTACAAGCAAATGCACCACATAGGTTGTATAGGTTGTATAGGACAGAAAGGTATAGATAAGTTCCAGCAAAGAAAGTGGGGATGGAGGGGGAGGGGTAACCTGGACTGCAACAGTGAATACACTTGAACATCTACATTTATGGTAGGTACACAGCTGTACTATGTTCAACATGTTTCACTGTTGCAGTCATTACACTTGGGTTGAATCCCAAAGCTGAGGTAGGGTGGCTGGATCTAAATAGGATTAGGAGTGGCTATGAGGCCCTGCAGAACTGCAGTGGTGAAGCCTGCTCTGGATTTGGAGTAAAGAGGCAAGTGGTAATGCTTGGTAAAGGTGTGTACTGAACTCCAAGTTGCAGCTTCCAAAATATCCTTGGTTGGTACTCCTCTGAGGAAGGCTGCTGAAGTGGCTGCTGCCCTGGTAGAATGTGGCCTAATGTTGTTAGGCACTGGCTTTCCATGTTGTGCATAACAGAAATGAATACAGTGTCCTATCCACTTTGAAATAGTCTACTTTGAGATAGCCTTTCCTTGTGATCCTGCAGCGTATGCTACAGACAGTTGCTCAGTTTTTCTGAAAGCTTTTGTTTTGCCCAAGTAGAAGCATAACTGCCTGTGTATGTCCAAAGAGTGCATAAGTCTCTCTCCTTTATTCTGGGGATTTGGATAAAATGTTGGCAAATGAATGGTTTGGTTAAGAGCCACAGTGGATACCACCTTTGGCATAAATGTTGGGTTTGTCCTTAGGGAAACCCTGTCTTGATGAAAAATGATAAAAGGTTCCACTGCCATTAATGCCTGTAGCTCTGAGACTCTTCATGCTGAAGTTATTGCTAGGAGCAGAGCAGTTTTCCATGATAAAAATTTTATATCAGCTGTATTGGCTGGCTCAGAAGGAGGTAAAGTGAGTTTTTCCAAGACAAAGTTGAGGTCCTAAGTAGGTATCCAGGGGGGGGGGGTCTTATATTTTTAGCCTCTCTGAGGTACTGCCTTAGTAATGGGTGAGAGAAAATAGGAGGTTCTGTGTTATAATGAGCTGAAATGGCAGAGGCATGGATCTTAATTGATGAAAAGGATAGGCCTTTGTCCAGCATCTCAGTTAGGTATTGTAAAATCTGAGGGATATTTGGTACAAGTGGGTCAAAGCCTTGTGCATGGTTCCAGGCGCAGAATCTCTTCCATTTGTCTGCATAAGATTTCCTGGTGCTGGGCCTCCTGGCCTCCAGAATGACATCCATAACAGCTTTAGAGAGAGGTGTGGTCTGAGAGGCTATGTTATCTGCCATTCAGCCAGATTTAAGGTTCTGAGTTGGCTGTGCAGGATCTGATTGTTTTGTTGAGTCAGAAGTTGAGGTATTTGAGGTAAAGTCCAGGCTGGGCCTTGAGCCAAGTTCTTTAAGATTGGGTACCAGTGCTGGCGTGGCCAGTCTGGGGCAATAAGGATCATTTTTGGCCTGTCTTGTCTGACTTTTAGGAGCACCTTGGAAAGGAGAGGCAGTGGAGGGAACTTCTAGGTTTCTCCAGCTGAATGAGAGAGCATCCACTTTCCATGCTTGTGGGTGGTAAGTCCTTGTGCAGAATTTCTGTAGTTGGCAGTTGAGAGGGGAAGCAAAAAGATCTATGTCCGGGCATCCCCATTTCTGTGTTATTATGCTGAAGTCCTGTGGATTTAGTTTCCACTCATAAGGATCCATGAGGTTTCTGCTTAGATCGTCTGCCAGAGTATTTTTCTTTCCTGGCAGGAATTGTGCTTGCAGATGAACTTGATAGGTCAGTGCTGTGTTCCACAAAGTCATGGCTTGCCTGCAGAGGAGATATGAGTGCGTGCCCCCTTACTTGTTTATGTACCACATAACTGTGGTGTTGTCCGTCTTTAGTAATAGTTGTCCTGGATGCAGTAGGTCCTTGAAAGCTGTCAGGGCATTCTGTACAGCTAGCATCTCTTTTTGATTGATGTGAAGATGCATTTGGTCTGCGGACCCCTTGCCCTGAATACATTTTCCTGCCATGTGCGCCCCCAGGCATAATCCAATGCATCTGTTGTTAGTGTCTGCCTGGCTGTGGGTAAAGTGAAAGGCTGTCCCTTGTTGTGGTGACATGCCAGTGCTCACCATCGAAACTCCTGCTGCAGGCAGGGAATAAGAGTTATTATTGCTTCCAGGCTGTGGCAATGTTGAGTCCAAACAATTTTTAGATACCATTGTAACTTCCTCATATGCAGTCTTGCATATGGAATTAGCAGGATGCAGGATGCCATGAACCCCAAAGCCTGCAGAATTTTTCTTGCAGGTAGCTGGGTTTTTGTTGCCATCATTTGAAAGTAATGAGTCAGTTGCCTTTGCTTGTCTGGCGTGAGATAAGCCATCTGGGCAGTTGTATTTAAGCTTGCACCCAGGAATATTATCTCTTGAGAGGGCACTAGTTTTGACTTCTGTTCATTTACTGTGTACCCTAGGCCAATTAGTAATCTTTTTACAAACGCCAGATGCTTTAGTAGAATGTCATTGCTCTCTGCTTGAATAAGGCAGTCGTCCAAATAGGGATATATTTGAATTCCTTTTTGTCTGCAAAATGCAATCACTGGTGACAGGTATTTTGTGAAGACCCTGGGCACAGTAGATAAGCCAAAGGGCAGTGCAGAGAATTGGTAATGCACTGTGCCAGCTATGAATCTGAGGTATCTTCTGCAATTTTGTCTGACTGGGACATGCAGGCATGCCTCTTTGAGGTCTAAATTAACGAGCCAAGCCTTCTTGCCCAGCATGGGTAGAAGTTGCTGTAGTGTCAACATTTTGAATTTTGGAACATCCAAGAAAGTATTTAGAATAGACAGGTCCAGTATGGGTCTCCAGGCTTTGTCCTTTCTGGGAACCAAGAAAAGTCTTGAGTAAAATTCTTGTCCTTGTTCTTGCTGTGGTACTTTTTGAATAGCTCTCATGTCCATGAGAGCTGTAATCTGCTTTTGTGCCTCTGCCCTTTGATTTTGTGGCAGGTCTGGCATTCCTTTTGACCTTGGTAGGGTGTGCACGTGGAACCTGTAACCCTGAGAGACAATATTCAGTACCCATTTGTCCTGGGTGATTATGTACCAATTTTGTGAGAAAAGTGCTAGCTTTCCCCCTAAGGGTGCTGCCAAAAGGTAAGTGCTTGGTATTTGAAAAGGGAAGTCATTGGGACTGTTTCCTATAAGGTTGTGACTTGTCTTCTCCACCTTTGGGGTTGAAGCACCCCACTGTCTAGGTCTGTAAGAGCCTTGGGGCTGAGATCTGCCGTTTGGGTGTCTGTATCCTCCTCTTTGAGGCCTGTCTGACACTGGAAAGGATCAGTTTTTAGAAGGCCAATTTCTGCTAAATCTAGGTGGCTGTACCTGTAAGAAATCCTTTACTGTCTGCATTGATTTTGCCTTATCCTCCATTTTCTTTAATACCTCTTCTGCCTAAACACCAAACAAAGTATCATGCTGTAAAGGAGCATCCAATAATTTTGCTTTAACATGATCAGGTAAACTTTGTTCTTTTAACCAAGCATGCCTTCGAATGACAGATCCTGTAACTGTGGCTCTACAAGAAGCCTCTAATGAATCAAAACCACATTGCAGAGTATGTTTTACCACTTAGGTTCATAGGTTCATAGATTAGTACTAAGCTAACTGCCCTTGCGAGCCATTTTAAGCCTAGCCAATTATCCCTTGTGAGACTCAAACCCTGCACCTTGTGTTTGTACGGCAAACACCTTAACCATTAGGCCACCCTCCCAACCAACCAACTTGTTCGGCTGCATGCAATAAATCCTGCATTTCCTTATTTTCAGGACATTCTGAGCTTGTAATCGTTTTCTGTTTTAACAAAGACATTAAGTATTGTTGGTATTTCAGCATGTGAAACTGGCAGTTCAAAGCCCTTACTGCTAACGTTGCAAAAGTGTAAATTTTTTTCCCCCATCTATCCAGTGCTCTAGAATCCCTGTCAGAGGGGACTGGGTTTTTTGCAGTGGAAGCCTTTACCCCTTTGGGACCCTGAGAAATTGTTTCTGGGTCAACAGCAGGGTTTTTATAAAGAAATTTATGAGAGTCTGGGACCCTAAAGTACCTATCTGGCTTGACTGGTGCAGGGGGTAAAGAATCAGGAGAAAAACTAGATTCTGAAAAAAACATCATCAACAATATCTAACACAGCGGGTATAGCAAGAGGCCTGTGCTGAGGCAGTAAAAGAAAATCTCTGAGCATTTTCTTTGATTCTGAATAATCTTGGCTCTTCCAATGGAAATGCTCCCTCATGGAGTGCAAAGTTTCCCCAAAAGAGTAATCCTCAGGAGGAGAGGCTGAAAGGATAGATTCTTCAGCATCAGAGTCCTCATAGGGAGGAAGAGAGTATCCCTGGTCTGAAGAGGAATCAGAGGAAATAGAAACCTGGTCAGAGGATTCATAGTCTGTATCCTGCCTAGGCCTTTTATCAGGTGGGGGATGGGAACCCCTGATCAAAGTAATTAGGTCGTCGGCCATTTTGAGCATCTGTTTCTTAGGCATGGATGACTGTCCAGGAGAATGATGTACTTGTTTCTTTGTCTTTAATGGTGTTTTAGACTTTGCCTTGGTTGCTGTAGTTGACTTGATTGTAAGCTGTGTAGGTCTGAAAACACCCTCAGAAGCCGATGCCTGCTCAGCGGCTCCGGACCCATCTGAGGGAATAGTTTCTGTAGGCCCACTACCTTGAGTTTCCAGAGGTCTAGTTGTCTCCATGTGGGAGTCGGAGGCGGCCTGTGGCTCTGAGGTAGCGGGTGCCAGGGGCTGCGAAAGTGCCTCACTGAGAACCGGTGAACCGGCGACTGGCCTAGAAGAGGCTTCGTCATCGGTTTTGGACCTCAGATGCCTGTCCTTTTCCTTGTCTTTGCGTTTTTTATGAATTGTGGAGTCGTTTGCTCCGACGGCATTATGTAGTTAAACCTTCGGCCAAAATAATGGAATGCAAAATCAGACCGACGCTTAATAGTGCGTTGGTTGAACCTAGAGCAAAACCAACAACCAGAAACGTCGTGGTCAGGGCCTAGGCAAGGGATACAGTAAGAGTGAAAGCCCTTATGAGGTATTTGCTTCCCACAAGAAATACAATTGTTAACTTTTACTGACATAGGTCTGGAGCAAGAAAAAGTTTCCCCAATGGGGTACTTAGCTTTATTGAAGACTTCGGTTTTGAAATTCAATTTCGAAAATCTCAGGAGTCGGCCGACCTGCACTTACAAACTGCTTTTGCTTCGGGCACCGTGCGGCAAGAAAGACTGAAGAAAATGGCGTCGGCTGCATCTTATATACCCCTGGAGCACTGATGTCAGGGAAGAGGTGACAGCAACCGACGCCGGACCAAGACTTTGGAATTCTGTCCGACTGTGGTTTGCCTGCCAGCAGGATAACCCAAGTGTAATGACTGCAACAGTGAGACACAATGAACATCCATGGAGACAGACAATTGTTTAGTGTTCAATATGGGAAAGAAGTCTCACAAGGAGACTGCAAAACCTGACTGAGTCAGTAAACCTTTGGGGAGGAACATCAAGGTTCTGCAGTAAATCTTTGACGGTCCTAGAAGAGAGAAATCCTGTCCACACACACACACACACACACACACACACACACACACACACACACACACACACACACACACACACACACACACAACACAGAGGTAGATTACATCAATAAAAATATTTTTACACTGACTTTTCCCTCCACACAAGCATTACACAAGTAAAAATCCCTTCAGTAACATGACAGTCACACAAAAATAATTTTGCATCTTAAAATTAATGAGATTCCCACAAAAAACATATGGCAAAATGACATAAATGAAGTTATTTCCCATTAGAGGAATTATCTTCAGAGCCTTGAAAAGATGGTTAGCTAACAATCAGTTTAACAAAGCACACAGATATAAAGCACCGTCAACAAGAAAGCTGTGACCCTCAAACGTGGATGGTGGTTATATCCTAGGTAAGGAATAACCCCTATAGCTTATGATACCACAATTCTGATTTAAATATATGCACACACACACACACACACACACACACACACACACACACACACACACACACACACACACACACACACACATTTTATATATATATATTCACTATGAAGGGTCGAAATTTCACAACATTGAACCTCTGATAGTAGAAGACCAGAGGATCGAAGTGCTGAAATATCAAACTTACAAAAAAAATAACCTGAAACATGGAAAGTTCTTATTTCAGGTTTTTGCGGGGGCAATAAAAAAGAATCTGTGTGAAAGTCAGACAGATGTGAACAGTCATTAATCGATTATTCATTTTTTCATTTATACTGTAATCTTCTATCTCTCCCCCATATACAGACACATGCCAAATATGCAATGATGTCAGTGCGGATCCCAAAGCTTTCATAGATGCACCATGTGCTAGTTAAATGGATTGTGAACAGAGATGTACAACACTCCTGCAGTTTTTACATCTAAACACTACAGTTTTCTTACATCTTTTATGCCACATCCGTCTTTCAAGGACCCAGAGAAACAGATGTCAGCAACGAATGCTCATTACAACAGCTTCTCAAGGACATATGTATTCTCTAGTATTACAATGAACCAAGGCCTGTGTCCCTGTAAAAAACAGCAGGGAGCTCTGATCATCATCCCTCCTGCTGTAGTGATTAGTTACTAGGTCATGTTAAAGTGCAGTACATATGCAAATTACTTACTCCTGTTTTCTCTGTTTTTATAAGAAATGGCCATATATTCGCCAGCCAGGTTACAGAATATTTTGTTTCACTGTCCTGTCCTCGTTTACTCATGAAAAACTATTATTTTGCATAAAGAAAAAAGAAAGAATCTCAGTAAACTAGCAATTGCACCACTAGAACTGGGGAAATTATGCATCAAATATATCAATCAATTTCCAGAACAGAAAACTTGTATGCTCTGTAAAGAACTCAGTCTTTTGTGCCTTGTCTTTATGCTTTTATTTCCTTCTGTGCATTGCCATCATAAAAGTAAACTCTAAAGGACATGAATATACTGTACATTTCCAACGTACACATGCCAAAGTGGGCATTATATAAAATGATTGATCTAATGAGGACTTTGTAAAGGGGGCAATAACATCTCTAGATCTAGTCACAATTTGTTTATAAGCTGTGCATTATAGAAAGACTTTCTTATGACTCTGGGCTCATGTTGGTCAAAAGTTAGGTCACTGTACACACAACTACTACTGTTTTAGAAGCAGGTTTGACTACTTATACTCACAGAATATATGGTACCTAGACCATCCCATGCTATCACCAGCAGCTTAAATAATGAACAGAGCTAGCCCAGCAGCTTAAACAGTGAACGGAGCTAGCCCAGCAGCTTAAACAGTGAACGGAGCAAGCCCAGCAGCTTAAACAGTGAACGGAGCAAGCCCAGCAGCTTAAACAGTGAACGGAGCAAGCCCAGCAGCTTAAACAGTGAACGGAGCAAGCCCAGCAGCTTAAACAGTGAACGGTGCAAGCCCAGCAGCTTAAACAGTGAACGGAGCAAGCCCAGCAGCTTAAACAGTGAGCAAGCCCAGCAGCTTAAACGGTGCAAGCCCAGCAGCTTAAACAGTGAACGGAGCAAGCCCAGCAGCTTAAACAGTGAACGGAGCAAGCCCAGCAGCTTAAACAGTGAACGGAGCAAGCCTAGCAGCTTAAACAGTAAATGAGTAAATGGAGCAAGCCCAGCAGCAATTTCATAACATAAATACATGGCAGTGCTTACTGACTCTGGCAGCAAGTTTCATAAATAAATAGCAGTCCTTAATGACTAAAAGTTACAAGTTTTTAGAAACTAATTAAAATAAATGCAACAGTCACACTTCCACCTAAACTCTTGTCTACTAAAGTGACAACTTATATCAAAATGGGAAGTTCTTAGCAATGCATTTGGTCTGCAAGTTTTCTTTCTCTGTATTTCAGTTTATATCAAAACACCAAGTGAATCAAGCTATTAATTCTTACTGGCCATCAGAGCAGATACCACTGCTGGGCTATGTGTTACAGGATTAAGAAGTTCTTAAAAACACAATGCTGAATATTTCTTTATGATCATGGAACTGTATGTACCTAAAGTAAGGAAGAATGCAAGAGAAACAAGTTTTAACTCTTAACTATGTTTGAATCTCAATATCAAAACATTCGTTCCAAGGTGGAGACACTGCTCCCCCAATCCCTGCTCCTGTGACTGTTTAGCATGATGGCATACACAACCGCATGTTAACCCGCAGGGTTTGGCATATATCAAGCACATCCAAACAGGTTAAGTCACGGAGGGAGTTACTAAACTTTTTAGTATGACCGCAGACAGAAGTAGGAGCAGAGACAACGAGTGTCAGCATCTGTCACAAACACTACCCGTCTGAGGGGAGCCCATCACAGTCCACTGCCTGCTGTCCACAGACTTTCTACAACCAGAATAAACATACTTAGGTTCTTAGGTAGGTTCTTAGGTAAGTACTAGGCTATCAACCCTAGGGCCTATACAAGCCTAGCCAAAAAGGTACCCTGGCTTTCACCACCCAAGAAAATTATTTTCCTGTCCCCCTGTCGAGCAGAGCCACAGAGGTGATTTGCCTATTTCCCATCCAGTCATCAAGATTTTTCTTGAAGAGTGCTAATGAGGAGCTTTGTTTGATATACATAGGTAGCTTGTTCCAGAGTATGGGAAGTCTCTGGGACAGGAATCTATCCCTCCAGCATTATTCAGCATGTCGTCTTGGTTTATATCTATTATCTAAACTTTCAAAAAATCCTGAACCATCTCGTGAGGAGAGTTAGTGTTATCCAATGGTTCAGGGATGCCAACAAACCACAGATTAAACCTGCCTGAACAGGTTTCTAATTAAAGCTTACTTTCCTTCAAATTCAACAGCTAATTGCCTGCTTTACTGTGTGTGTGCCTTTCGGCTTTTCCCGGTTAGGGGTCGCCACAGTGGAACTCCGGTCTGCTAATGATTGGCAGTAGATTTTTATGTGCTGGCTTGCCGGGCCTAACGTACAACCTTCAATGAAGGAAGCCCATTCATGCATGTCGCCACACAGAAGACGCTCTAACTGAGAATCGAACGGGCAACGTCTAACTGTGAGGCGACAACGCTACCGCAGCACCACCACCGCAGTTTAATTTCCTACTTTACTATCAACTTAAAATAAAGTTTATAATATTTTAGATTAAAGAAAGCCATTGAATGTAATTGGTGTTTTCCTATGCATTCCAGTATCAGGGATGATTGTTGTGCCATTATGCTTTCTTTTATTTCAGCTGGTAACTTCTACCACTAGAGAGACAATTTGATTTTGTAACAAACTAGCTTCCCATAAAGGAGGTCCTTCTGAATCAGCAGAGTAATAGTCACATCATTAGATACCTTTTGTAGTCCACCAAAAGTTACTTTTTACTAGATCTTAATTCCTTTTATCCTCAAAATATTAAAACAGTACCTATAACTTGTGACACTTCACCTTTTTCTAATGTAACAGAGTCCCTGGTAGTATATATAGATCTAGCAGGATATTTTTTGTAAAGAGTGACTAGTCTGTCAGAATAGGTTCCATGAATGAATTACTTTGATGCCAATGTCTGCTAAATGAGACCCATCAGTAGATGCGGAAATGGGAAAGCAATGTAAAATTTTCCCTCGGCAAAGACTTCTTTTGGAATAGTCCTATACTAAATTTGGCAGAAGAGAGTTTTGGTAGCGTTACCCTTGGTTCAGAATTGAAATTGCTTCTGGAAATGATTTGATCTCTTCACGGAGGCTGGATACTGCTAGTCTTTTGTTCCACTTTTGAAGTGGGGCTTCCACAGAAGAGAGTCCTGCAAATGAAATAAGGGTAGTTGGTGCTCATGTATTGTGCCATGTCAAAAACATGAGCTGAGCAATTTACATGATTACACCAAACCTTCTTTGTGACCTGAAGGACTTTAAATACAGTGGCGATTTATGGCACCAGACTTTGATTTTGTTCACTTTACTTCAAGATTATAAATGCATTCATTTTTGCACTTTACCTTTTCACAGAACTCACCTGTGTGGAGTTCCATTTATCTGCCCCCCCATAAAAAACAAAAGCTGGACTCGTTTTTAAAAAACACCCAAGGATTTAAGATTAGTCCTCTATAGAGAAGAAGGTGATTTTGTGTCATCCTCCTGTAATTTCAGAAAGTGCAGACAAAACTCTTCCCTGGGAGCTGTTAAGGCTGTTAGGTAAAGCAGCCAGCAGTCACTTCACAACTAGTTTAGCTTACGTCAGGTGTCCGTTTCCACAGGTAACATGACATAGGCTGAAAAAATAAAAATAAAAGTAAAAGCAAGAGGGAGAACAAGGTGACCACTAACCTATAGACACTGCAACTCCTAACGCTCCTATACTTATCATCAAGGAAAACCAATCAGAAAAATGAACAGCAATTAAAAAAAAAAAAGAATTCACTATCTACCCAATACTGGGTCTTAAGTTTAATTTCTTTGGTTACAAATGATCAGATTTTGTAGATTGAACTTAATCTGCTGTTACTCAATTTCCACAAGGTACAAAGGTCTTTACCAGCATACTGAGACATAAGGAAAACTTTAAAATGTCCAGTGAAGAACTAAACAAGGAGACCATAACCACTAAAATGAAATTCTTAGTACTTGCTTCTCCACAGAAAGACATTACTTCCAAAAGACCAAGGCCTGGGAAACAACAGTATCCAATAAGACCTACTGGGAAATCAAAATTGGACGAACCACCGAATGTGGAAGATCTGAAAACTGCCCTTCAACCAATACACCAAGCAGTTAAGGATCGCACCATGCAATTCTAAACGTTTGGCGAGTCCTTTAATCAGACAATATCAAGAATGGAGAAACATAAAAATCAGTAAATAAGATTGCAGACAACTAAATAAAAATTGAAAAGCTACACCACCAACCGGAAAATAACCTGAAACTAATTCAAGAGATCCAAGCAAAAATTGCAGACTTAGAAGCCCATTCAAGAAGAAATAATATCATGGGCTTGCTCATTCAGATCCAATATCAACAATTAACCAAATACTAATTGCTCTACTGGAGAATCCTGAAGAGGTGAACCAAATGAATATAGAAAGCTCACACCGTGCGTTTCGCTTGACACAGAATCCAGCCAATACGAGAAAGAATTATGTTAAATTTCTGCAGTACCAGCACATGTCCTGAAAATTCTGCAAACTGCCAAAAAGAAAGGCTCACTTACATGGAACAGCTATAGGATTGCCTTCATGCAAGCTCTTCCTCTCCAAATTAGGTAGGCACAGCTACTTACTGTGGGTGACTCTTTGGCAGAAATGATGTGATTCCCTTCCCGCGCAGTGCGCGCACGTTTGTATTTAAAATTTATGCGACGCACACATGACTGTTGAGTCCTACGACCGGTCTTTGCAGCTGAAAAGTGCTATGGTTTCAGCACCTATGCACAGAAGACAAAAACAGGTCGCAAACACCTCTTGCGTCTGTGCAACTGGACAGGATGTAAAGGGCATTCTTAAAGAGGAACGCCCTTTAAAAAAGACAAAACTTTTTTTTTAAATTAAAATAAAATTAATTTCTCGGCCAGCCGGTTCCAGGGGGGGTGCAAATGCACCCCCTTGCACCTGCCTGCGGGTGCCCTTGCTTGGAATTGTTTTCTGTCATGAGAGTACTGAAAGGTAGACATACTATACACAGGCCAGGATTCATAGCCAAGTTGCATAGCACACAGTATGTCATTGCATGAGAGGTGGCCACATTCAGCCATACTGCAATTCATGGTACCAGCTAGTGTTACAGAGCAGCGAGGAAATGGTGTATGGAAATTATTTTATAGTTTTGTGTAAAGTCTAATGAATACCTAATGAGATGCAAATGAGCACCTTGGAAAGTACTCCACTATTTGTATTAGGCATTCAGCATGTCACATGTCGCTATAAGAGCAAACAGCACATGGAAACCTTCAAAGTTGCAACAAGCAAAGATGCTCAGAGCAATGGAAGCATTCTCAAAACAGCACTTACTGACAATCAGTGTCGTTACTCAGAATACCTCTCAGTTATCCTTAATTTTGCAGAAAGTCACTGATGTCATAATCATTTTTAAATTTTCTATTAAATCACTAAGGATTACCATCAATCAAAAATGGCAGACATTAGAGTTTCATACTTCTTACTGTTCAGGAAATGTGTGTTGAAACAAAACCTGTTCATCCTATGTTGTCCCTCTATTTGTCTCTCTTGTTTGGATTATCTGCCTTGAGGTGGATCTGAGTTGGCAACATTTCCAGAGCTTCTCCACTACATGAGCTGTCCTTCTCCATAATACAATGTACTAAGAATACTCCTCTGATCGTTTGCCATTCTAACTAGACAGGCAACATTCATCAACACTCCACTGTTATTTCAGATAAATTAATGTTTTTTTTTTGTTATAGAATAATCTGTTTCTTTCTTCTCTAGAATTGTAGTGCTTCCCTTTTTTTATATTTTTTCCACAAACTGTACCACAAGTGTGCCTTACATTCTCTCTCTCTCTCTCTTTCTCCCTACCAAGGCCTACCCAAGCCTGAGTTCCAAGTTTTGTATGGATGTTATCAGCCACACCTATTATTATTACCATGGATATGGCTTCATGTTTGAAAAAGTGCCTAAAGTGTGGGCACAAAATTCCTCCTGAGAACTCTAACTCTCAGAGTGTTATTTGTCACATACTTGAATACTTTGATGTTTCATGTGATATTTAGAAAGAACAAGTTAACTCTAAGAGGTCTTTTCTAGTTCAGCAGGAAATTGGTTTGATCTACTTCCACTTCAGTTTTGACCTCTCGCCAAACGGAAAGTACCAATAAGCAGGTTTCAAAGCTAATGGAAAAAGAAAGAAAAAGACAAACATGAGGCTAAAGATAAAGAAAAGAACAAAGAAAAAAATGATGGCAGATACAAGAGTTGAGAAAAGGAAAAAGAAAAAGTACAGAGAAAAAAATGCAGATTCTAAAACTTTGTCTGCTCCAACTCATAACATTGCTAAGTCTCTGGGACTTTCTTCATCTTGGGCTCAGACATTTATGGCTCCAATTCAGCCCTGACCTCCACTTCCATCTTCCAGTGACTCCAGGACAATTATCATCTGGAATCATTCCCCTAAAAGATTTTCCTCTCCAGGCGTATGGTATTCAGAAAGGCAGTTTTCCAGATTTGTGAGGTCCAGGCCTCCCTCTGCATCCTCCATTAGATCCATCAGACTTTCAAGGACTTTAGTTGGCATAGATTGGGAAAAAAGTATGAAAGCCTTTGTGAAAGCTCAAATAGATATGGGAGTCATCCTGTCTCCCTTCACTCTGAGGTCTGACAGGGCTGGACTGTCTATTCCCCTTACTTTTGCTCCTTCCCTGCTTCCAGTCTCAGACCTGATGATTTTGGAGCTGAGGTTTCAACAAAACTTTCCTCTTTCATGTCGACAGCACTGAGACCTTTGACATCTCTGCTCCTCAAACTCCAAAGCCTTTGGTGCTAAGTGAGTCCCAGAGCCAAGGAGTGGATATCGGCCACCCAGCACATTTAGGTCTGTCCTTGTCCTCCGGAGCCTTGATGCTTGACACCATGTTGTCACTTCTCTGCACTAAGGATGCATTCTTCTAATCCTTCTACTGTAGATTTGGGTTTGATCAGAAAGAGCCACCCTCAGTGCTGTCAGCTCTGACATCTGCTTTGAAAGCTTTTCAGACAATTTAGCTAGTCAAGCTGCATGGGAAGGGAATACCTCTGACATCTCAGTTTCCCCAGACTATCTGATGTATCTAGCCATCAACACTCAGTTCAGTTCTGACAGCCTTGATACTTTTCTTCCTTATGGGACAAGGGTTATATCTGTGTCTCCAGCTCCATCCTCATCCTGAGAGCACAGAAAGTGTGCAAAAGGAGGCATTTGGAATCTCCTCAGGAGTACCTCACTTAGGACACCCATTTCAATGAAAAGGAGCAGCCCCCTAGAATTCCCCATGAGGATACCACTTTTGGTGAGCTGTGGAATATTTAAGACACAGTGGGAACTTGCCCACAGATACCCCCTTCCCCAGATGGGGAGGTGCTTTTTGAGGCTTTTGGAGCTATCTCATCTAATTCTTGGGTGGCCCTCCTGCTAGTCATCTTATTGATGTGGTCTCACAGAGAGCTTGGTAGGATGCTGATGAGATAGAACCAGTTCCTTGCAAACCATATAAACTGGTCTCTCCCAAGAACTGTACTTACTAAAGGACCTCTTGTTGATACAGTTGTGATTGCAGTAGCCACTAAAAAGGAGCTTTCAGAGGAGAGCTCCATGAATACATCTGGCTAACAGGGAGTCCAGACTGATGGATTGTTTCAAGAAGCATGTTTGTACTTCAGGATTTTTTCCCTGAGGGCACTGTATTCTATTTTGCACATTACTAGGTTCCAGAGGAAACTAGTGAGCAAAGTATTTAATTCCTTCGGGAGGCTTCCAACTGCTGACACTAAGACCAGGGAAACATGATTAGCTCCTATACTGTCCACCTCAAATGCTACCTTGAGGCTTATAGCTAATGCAGCCAACTGTGCATCTAAAGCAGCAAATACTCATATTATTATCCTTTGTCATGCTTGGCTGAGGCGAAGTGATTTCATGGACAACTTTAAAGCGCCTGAATGCTGCCTATGATGGATCATCTCTCTTTGATCCAAAAGTTAAAGATACATTATCAGAGACTGAGCAAGAGAGCAAAATGCTTTCTGCTGTTGGAATTCAGTTTTCCAACTTGCAGCAACCCTGTTGCAGGAATCACAAGGGTGGAAAGCACCTCCGGTTGAAGAAATCCCAGCATTTTGCCTTTGACTCCTCTTTCAACAGAGCCCCCCCCCCCCCCCAGCAGAGGTGGGGGGACTCCGATGGATGTGCCGTAGGGGCAAAAGGGGTCCACAGAACAAAGGGTTTAGATGGCCCTTCTCTGACAAGCCATTTCAGCATTTCAGAAATTTGCCTGCCTTTTTCCCTCTGGAGGCAGTTCGGTAACACTTATCTTTTCACCTTGAAAAATTGGATGGACATCACGCAGTATTCTTGGGTGAAGAGAATCATATCCAGGGGCTACTTAATTCCATTTTTGTCCAAATTGACCCCATTTTACAAAGCTATTCCAGCTCTTCCACCCCATCAGAGAAGGGTCACAGCCCAAGAAATTTCCTGGCTGCTAGAAAAAATTAATCCAGGAGGTCCCACCAGAAAACAAATGTTGCAGACTCTGTTCAAGGTTCAAGGACCTAAGGCCCATACTGCACCTCAGTGAATTGAACACACATGTAAAAAAAAAACAAATTTCAAATGGTGCAGTCCATTCTTCCTTTCCTCAGGCAGGGGGACTGAATGAGCTTGTTAGACCTTCAGGATACCTACTACTATGAGAAAATCACATGGCAGTCCAGAATGTATGTACTCTTCTGGCTAGGAGCCAGTCATTATCGATTTCAAGCATTACCAAATGGTCTCACTACAGCCCCCCCCCCCAGGGGTTCACCAAACATATGGTGGTAGCAGCAGCACGTTTCAGACTGCAAGGATTCCAAGTGTTTCCGTACAGAGATAACTACATCTTCACTGCAAACACAAAGGAATCCTTTATCTTATCAAAAGACTACTTAATCAGTTTCTGTAAATCACTGGGCACCTCCATAAACTATGAAAACTCAAGAGTGTACCCCACTCTTTTGCAACATCCCATGATAGAAGTCTTTATGAACTTATGTGAAAATGATTTACATGTTAAATTAAACAATGAAAACTCAGAATTTAAAGTAAATAACTTAACTAAAGGTGAACGTGAAGCATTAAAACTATTGCAAAGTGATGAGAGTATTATAATTAAAGGAGCAGATAAAGGAGGCCCGACTGTAACAATGGATAAGCATTTTTATGATAGCAAAATGAAATCTATGCTATTGGATAGGAATGCATATGCTATTATTGACAGGCATAGAGTCGATACAATGAAATATAAAGTTACTGAGTTGCTATATGCTTGTTTAATGGATAGGTGGATAAGTTATGATTTATATAATTATTATGTAACACCTCATCCCATAATACCCACCATACAAGGGATCCCTAAGATACATAAGGATCCAGTAAACCCCCCCTTGAAACCAATAGTCTTGGGTAGGGGCTGTCTTACCGAACCAATATCCACGTATGTGGAGAAGCAACTTAGACAACTGATTAATAATAACAGCACTATTTTGAGTGATACAAAGCAATTTTTAGTTGATTTATTTCAACATCTTAAAGTGAATAAGTACATGAAAGGTCAAAACATTTTTCAAATAACCATGGATGTGAATTCCTTATTTACCTCAATACCAAATACTCTAGGCATAGAAATGTTAAGGGAATATTTAGTGAAAGAAACAACTTATGCAGGGACTCATATATAGTTAATATGTTTATTAATGGAGGTGATCTTAAATAATAACATAATGTTATATGACCATGAGTTATACCATCAGTTGGAGGGGGTGGCCATGGGCACCCTCAGTGCAAGCAGCTATGCAAATATAGTCATGGCTATTTTGGGAACAAAAGTATATATTATGTAACGAATGGCCACAAGTCAAATTTTACAAACATTTTGTAGACGATTTATTTTTTCTTTGGGATGGTACTGAGCAGGAATTACTCAAATTTCATGATGCATTAAATAAGATTACACAGTTTTTGAAATTTTACCTAAAGTTTTCCACCACTATCATGGATTTTCTTGATGTTAAGGTACAAATAAACTTAAATGGTGAATGGATGACACGGATATACAGAAAAAATTGTTATAGAAACACCTGTGTACATCGTGGAAGTATGCACCTACATCATGTCTTTAAAAATGTAATAAAGGGGCAAGTCCTCAGGGCATCTAGGTTAACAGTAGAGCAAAGTACATTTCATGAAGAACTTAACAAGCTTAGTGATAGATTTAAGAAAAGAGGTTATAAGAATAAAGACATAGAGGGAGCAGTTAATGAAGCTGTATCATTAAGAGAGACAAAAGGAAAACCATATTTCTCACAAAGAGTTGCAGGACTCGATGAGTCTGCTAATACCATGAGAAACAAATTAACACTGTCTACTACCTATACTAGTAATGTTAAAGTAGTGCAAGATGTAGTCAAAAGGCATTGACCCATATTAACGCAAGAACCCCAAATATGAGAAATTGTGGGAGAAGAACCTAGTTTTTCTTTTAAAAATCAGAAAATCCTAAAAAGACTTTTATGCTATGGTCCAAACAAGCTGGATCGCTCAGGGGAACATTACGGCACCATACCATGCACTAAATGTAATCAATGTGCATAGATAGACACATCAAGTAGATTTAAACATCCAGATATAGGCAAAGAGTATAGTTTTAAGGTAAGGGCGAATTGCCACACAGTCCATATTATATATTTAGCCATTTGTGAAGTTTTCTCAAGTTACTACATTGGGAAGACCAATGGAGAGTTAAAATTTAGAATAAGGGAGCATCTTTTATGTATCAAAAATAGAGACACAAATAATGCCTTAGCAAAACATGTAGTCAAGAGAGGTGAAACACACACATTTAAGTTTATGGTAGTGGAAAAAGTTATTGAGAATGAGAGAGGGGGTGATCATGTGAATAGAACTGAAACATCAGAAGTATAATGGATAATATGGTTACAAGCAGACCGGGGTAGTGGTCTTAATGACAGAGTACTCCTTAAACCTATTCTTAAAAATAGGGGTATACATAAGTAAAGTAGTTACATATGGATAATATGTCATATTTTATCAATGTATATGATAGTCAGCATTTATTGTTCATTCTCCATTATTTATTATTTTTTATAATATATCTTATTACAGTGACAGCGACAGATAAAGCAATGAATATCTGGATGTATCATGTCATTAACTGGAATATATACATGTGGCGTTCAATTTTTTGATAAGTTTTGATTGATTCTACATGATTAGTTTCATGTAATAAATAATTTTTTAGTAATAAATTGATTTTATTATATGCGTTATAGTAATTGATTTTGTATAATCTTTATATAACTGAATGTATTTATTTCTTATATGTACTTCATAATTATTTGTAGAAACCAAGTGTTTTTATAATTTGTTATGACACCTTTAAGATGAATGGGTGGAACATTTATTCAATTAGGAATGTTCAGAATGCCTTATATAAGAGCACACTATGAAGTTAGAATCTGTTGTAAGGTCTGATGAAGTGGATGTGATGTCCATGAAAGCGCTAACCTAATAAATTACCTGGATTTTATTTGAATTCCATTTTTGGATTTTTTCTTTGGACTTGCTTTTACTCTGAGCTCCTACATTTAGTGTATGAACCCTGGAAGTTTTTGTGCTGTGTACCCCACTCTATCTATGGAATTCACAGGCTACCATTTAGATACCGTGTCTTAAACTGCAGGGTTGCCGCAGTCAAGTTTTACTGCTCTTCACTTAGAGGCACAGGACATTCTCAGTTCACACAACTCACCAGCTTTTTTAATCCTTTGATTACTTGGCTCCATGGCAGCTTCAGTTCTTCATGCAATATTCTTTAGGAGAGTTCTTCAGTGGATGCTATCAGCCCAGTGGTCGCTATCAAACCACCCTACTCAGCATCCAGTCAGATTGTCTACCCTATGTTGCTGTCACATATCTTGGTGGATGGCTTTCCTCAAGATTCATCATGGACATTAATTTCTATTCCCCTTCCCATGACCACAGTTAACATGGATGTGTCTCCATTGAGATGGTGGGGGGGGGTTACGAGGGGAGAATAGTCCAAAGAACATGGACCAATCTGGAAGCTAATCTTCACAACAACATTCTGGAAATGAGGGCAGCCATCGTAGCATTGCAGACTCTTCAGCACTTCCTTCCCCAGAGACTGATTTCTATCCTCATGAACAGCAGCTCTATCATCTGATACATCAACAAGCAAGGAGGGGACCCATTTTTACTAGCTCTGTCAAGAGGCCATGGGGGTATGGCAGTGGGCAATGTCTTTGTAACACATTCTAATGACAGCACATATACCAGGCTGAAATAATATTCTGCTGGACATGCTGAGTAGATATATCCTCCTACCCCATGAGAGGTCCCTCAAAAGGACAATGACAGTAGAAATTTTCAACCTCTGGGGCCAACCTCAGCAACCCTTTTGTATCTCCCACGATTTCAAAGTGCAGCAGCTACTTTGCCCTCTTCCCTAAATAGGTACAGTCACCATAGGATGCTGTGGTCCATATTTGGCCACCTGATTTCCTGTAAGCCTTTCTTTCATTTCCTCTGATAACCAAATTCCTACAGAAAGCTTCCATGTGCAAGGGAACTATGATTCTAATTGCACCATTTTGGCTTCAACAAATTTGTTTTCAATCCCTCTATCCTCATCTTCTATGTCCACAAACCAGATCTCCTATATCACCAGTCCAGCAAACCTCATCAGGACATCAAATCACTCAAGCTAACCTCATGGTTTCTCCATTTCCAGTGATGACCAATGATTCTTCTTTACCATCTCAGGTTCTTGGGTTCATAGGTACTTACTAGAATACTGACCCTTTGGTATCTTTAGAAGCCTAGCCATGCATTCCCATGGATTTGTTTTTTTTTTTGCCCTTGTAATTTAAATAAGAATAACCCAGAGCAGGTGGAACATTTGCATGATATCTCTTTACAAAAGAGACAAGGATGTAAGTCCAGGATGGATTTTCAGTTTTCATCTATTCATCCAGATTACATTTCACAGAAGTGGAAGTCTCTGTAATACATATCTATCTTTCCAACATGTTCTGGTTATGCTGCAGAAGAGATTTAAGATCTCCTAAGCAGGTGTTTATGCTACCATTGGATTTTACAGATGTGCAATAGGTCTGAGAGGATAGGATCTGTCGAGGCTCTGTACGTGAAGCAGAGGTCACCCCCTTAGCAGCCTGTGTGATAATAAGAACAGGGACAGGGCTTTGAGATGATTAGTGTAGTTCTTATGATTTAGGCCCTTGTTTTATTTTTGTAAACAAAAAAATCTTTATTAAATTATCACTTATGACACAGGCAGTCTTACATTTGTATAAATGAAAAACAGCTACATTAATACAATTTTAGTTGCAAACATTATGCATCACAGACCCCATTGAGACAACTGTAGTTGCAAACATTATACATCACTTATATATCCAGTCATTGTCCACTAATTATTACATAGCTCATTCAAATCCTGCCTTCTTTTAAACCTCGTTCCTCCTCTGCATATAATGTTCCCACAATTCCCATTTTATCCTATGTGGTTTGCTCCTTCCCTTTTCTAAAGATCCCAATTCCAATTGCTTTATATTTGTTCCTATATTCACTACTTCTAGTAAAGTTGGTTTAGACTTCAATTTCTATTTTCTAGTAATTGCTTTTTTAGCAGTCACCATAATTACGCTCAGCAAGGCCTTACTATGTTTAGGCAATTCAGATTCTGTATCATAGCTCAAAAAGATCATGTCCTTAGTTACACCAGTTTGCTCACCCAGTATCTCTGACAAACCTGTCTGCAGGGATCTTTAAAGTCTGCCAACTCATTACACTCCCAGAAAATATGTTCCTAGTTACCTCTTTCTTCCCAATTATATCTCCAACATTTGTTATCTACCCGAGGAAAAATTCTTTGGAGTCTACCTGGAGTATAAAAATACCTATGTAAACACTTCCAAGCAAAGATCCTAAATCTTCCAGACATTGGAAGATATACATATATTGTGAATTTCTTATCCAGTCTCTCTTTCTAATCCTTTCTAAACTTCTCCAATTGATTCTTATAGTTGTCATGCAATATTTAATATGCTGTACTAATTATTCCTTTTTTAACTGTAGCTTCTGTTCTAGATTCTATTAAAAACTCTACCAGTGCTGGTCTTTTGTTTAGGCCCCCTATTTCTTTCTCGTTGCCTATACTCCGATACCAATCCTTGATAGGGAAGGCAATCTCTAATCTGTATGCCAAATAAATTCTTGGCGTCTTCCCATTCTATTACCTTTCCCTTTCTGGTTATTTGCTCCCACTACCTTGGATGCTTTGCTAGTTTTCTCCAATAAATTCCATCACCCTCTTGCCTAATGTCTGTATCCCTAATTGCAGTCATCCCTATTGGCAAAATCTCTTTTTTCCATTCCCATGCCAGCTTAGCTCTTAAAATACTTTCTGCTACTTTATGAATATGATATTCTGTATGATTATTGTCATTCTCCTTAAGGGTCTGCATCCAAAATCTCAGTCTCTACTTGTTTCTTGAGCTTCTCCCCTGTATCATCATCATCCCTTTCCACTTTGAATTATACTTTGCTGCTTGTGCTATGTATAAGAACCTTAACTGTGTTGCTCTAAAATACCCCTTCAAATTGGGTGATCCTAGCCGACCTTCTTCCATTGGAAGAATCAGTTGGCCTGTGACAAAAGGAGATACTGCCAGCCCAGCTATCTGGAATTTTGTAAATAATTATATGTCATTTGTGAATATCAACATGATTTATAGAAGATGCGTGTGTTACAACTGTAATGTCATGTGTATATCAAACTGATTGCACAGACGTGTGTGTTGAAAAGGGTATTTGCAAAAGGATTGTATTTAAAATGGATTTTAATAGTGGAAACTGGAATACAGAAGGTTAGCCTCAGTCTAGTAAACATTAGAAAAATACCTGAAATTAAATTGCTTTATGGCTAGGCCATAAAAGATGTTATACCATGACCCCCCCAAAAAACGTGCACGCTGATTGGCCAGCGTGCACATTGTAAATCGAGTTATACTAATGGAAAAAGGTCCGGTCGCCCGGACTTTTTTCCATTGGTATAACTCTACTTTTAAAACACTGTCTCGCTATGTTAAATGGGTTTAACATAGCGAGACAGCTTTAAAATAAGCAACGGAGATCTCCGTTGCTTATTTTAAAGCTGTCTCATATGCTAAACCCATTTAACATAGCGAGACAGGTTTTAAAAAGCAACAGAAAGCAAGATCTCCGTTGCTTTTTACTGTTCGCTATGTTAAATGGGTTTAACATAGCGAGACAGTTTAAAATAAGCAACGGACATCTCCGTTGCTTATTTTAAAACTGTCTCGTATGTTAAACCCATTTAACATAGCAAAACAGTAAAAAAACGGAGATCTTGCTTTCTCGTTTTTGCCCACAACTTTGATGTACTGTGCAGGCGCGGTACATCAGAACTGCGGATGCCAGACATCTGCAGAAGGGCAGTAAACAGGCATTATACTATGCCATTATTTAAGAAAAGTAATAGTTTCTTTTCTTAAATAATGTCATATAATAGCAATAACCACTTCTGGGTGTGGGTAATGCTGCATTTACCCACGGTTGGCTTTGTTTGGTCCCTTGGGCTTCGCCCTTGGGACCAAACCACGCCAACCGTGGGTAAATCCAGCATTACCCACACCCAGGTGTGGGTTATTGCTATAGTATCTTACAGTTTTCAATACAGCAACAGACACAATGTCTGTACTAGGAAACTTTCTATATTGTCTTTAGGGTGAATTAATTACTTATCTTGAAAGCATGAAGGAATGCAATGGTTTTATGACTTCCATCATCTGCCAGAGATCTGAGGAGAAGCCCTTGTCTATGTACTTTTACAGGTAGATGCTAAATGCTATGAACTGCCATCAATGGTTGTTTTGGGCCTGGGAACTAAAAGTCAGATGACAAGAAATTATGTCATTCTGCAAGCTTTCCCAGAAGAAATATTTTAGATATTAATTTGAGAGACAGAGCATTCTGCATTCTGCCTTGGACCTGACAACAACTAGAAGATCCATTCACCAGATCTGCCTTGCTCTATTAGTAAGCTCTTAGGTTATAGTAATTTTCTTAGATACAGTCAGAAATATAGTGAAGTTACTTTAGATACTTTTCTTTACTTATTTGAGACTGGTCTGCAATGTTGTTTTAAATATTTCCTGTGGTTTTGAATTCTGATGTCACTGTGAATATATATTTAGTACTGTCTTGTTCTTTTATTATTTATTATTAAATATATTTAAGCCTTTCATTGTGGCTGATCTGTGTAGAGAAATTTGAGAGTACTTGCACATTTATTTGGTGACACTGTGTGGGCCACTCCTAAAAGCTTTGCTCTTGGTCAAGCTACCATTTGTGTTAATATTAATATTACACAATAAGATTGGACACCCTTTGTTAAGAGCCTTAAAGTAGCTGATAAGGAGTTGACTGGTGGCAGTAAGGAGCATAGCTAGTAAACCTGTGCCAGCCTTTCCCAGGTGTGTGTGTGTGTGTGTGTGTGTGTGTGTGTGTGTGTGTGTGTGTGTGTGTGTGTGTGTGTGTGTGTGTGTGTGTGTGTGAGCTACTTGGGCAGGGACACAGAGAACTGGTTGGATAGAAGTTTCTGGAGGCCTTGGCTTGGTCACTCGGCTGAGATGTCAACTCTATAGTTGTGCCATTGGGGAGTCTTATTGGGGATCTGGAGAAGAGGGAGAAACCAGCCCCGGACTGACTGTGGTCTCTGTGTGCTCTTAAGGGAAATTTCACTTCATGCAGAGAGCTGCATCTGGAAATACCGTGTGTGTACTTGCTATCCTCCCAGTGAACATCCCCATTGTTGTCAGTGGTGAGAATTGAGGCTCCTTAATTACTAGTCCAGTGGTGGGGCGTCACAAGGCTCTTCATTGTTTTGATGAGAAATCTCTGTTAGCATTCAAGCTGTGTCAAGTGCAGAGACAGGTACATGCTAAAGGGGAGCATTATACTCAGTGATCATCCTAATAAGTGATGCCATATCCTTACTAATAAGCTGCACAATGAAAATGAGCTTTTTTACAATAGTGGATGCATAGTAATAAAAGTGCAGTTCATTGTCTACATAGGTTCCCCAGTACCTAAATACTGGATTGTTTTTCAGTGGTGTGTTAGCAGTGTGATAGCTGCAGGGAATGTAATGCCTGTCGAAGGATACTTTTGTACATTTTTGGCATTTTGTTTTAGTCTATGGATTTTTCACAAACTATTTGTTGGGAAAGGCCCTCTTGGAGGATCTTGGTGTACTCTGGAAAGTTTATAATAGTACCTAGTTTACAGTCATAAGCAGACTTGGTCATCTATAAGCCCTTATCATTAACTTTGACCTCTGAGAAATAACTGCCAAAGAGGAATGGCCCAAAGACAAACCCCTAAGGTACACTGCTGTTGACAAGTCTTTCAGAGGCGAAGGAGTTGCCCACCCTAATTTCTTAAGTTCTGTTTGTTAGCCAGTTTGCTATCCTTTGGGTGATATGGATGAAAAATTACCTGGGAGAGTTTATTAACAACACAGGAGGGCAGAATAGTGTTGAACATCTTAGCAAGATCTAGATGTGTGGCATGTACTAACTTTCCCTCAAGCAATGCATCAGTAACATTCTTGAAGTCAACCAGGTTGAGTAGGGAAGATCTGCCCTTGACAAAACAAAACTGGCTTGGATAAAGGGTTTCTAGGATACCTATGTCCTTGTTTATTAATTCCATAATGATCCTTTCCATGGCCTTACAGATAAGGCTGGTCACCCTTATGGGTCTGTCATTATCTGGGTCAGTTGATGCCCAACTTTTGTGCAGGAGAATGACTGTTGCTGTCCTCCATTCGGATAGAACACAGCCTGCTTGGAGACTAATACTGATAGACTCTGTAAGGGGATTGCCTAGTCATATTTCAGAGTGGCCACTAGGCATTCTGGAATGTTATCTGGTCCCATACAGGCTGTGCTATTGCTTTTGGATAGTGCTTTGAAAACTTGCTCTTGTGAGATTGGAGGGCATAGGTGTCGGTAAGTGATTTGGGAATGTTGATGGGACGGGGAGGTGTTTCAGATCTTGTCTGCTTCATAGAAGCCTTCCACTCAGAAAATCTACAAGAGTAAATGGAAATATTTTTCTGTTTGGACTATTGACAAAGGACTGCGCCTCTTCCATCTATATTGGACTTTTTGGCAGATCTTTCCATTTGCTGTAAGTCATTTGGGTAGCATCAAGGTTCAACTGGATGTCATTTCAAATTTCCCTTCTGGGTTGAATTCATCTTTGATAGTCTCTTTAATGATTTCTAAAGCATTTCTCAGAGGCACCTTCCTTCTGAAATCCTCAGTTAAGGATCCAGCTCCACCTTGGGAGCTTACTCCGATGCTGCAAGCCTTAATGCATCCTTGTTTTGAGACTGCCTCTTCTGTCAAGTTGAAATTTCTTTCTTGAAAGACTTTGTTTTTTGTGGCTCTAACTTCTGCCAGATGAATTTCTGAACTACAAGCATTGTCTTGCAAACAGCATCATTTGGCTTTTCACAACAACTGAGTAATTCTTAGACTTATTTCTATCTCTGCACCTAAAGTAGCTATGGAGTCAGCCTTGAATCAGTCATTTCCCTGTCTTTTTCCCTAATTATTCTAACCAAGGGGAATACATTTTGCATATCTTAGATGTACATTATTAACTGAAATTTTATTTGCATCTCACAGAAGTTATATCTAAAGATTCTCAACTTTACGTGCCCTTTTCTAAAGTCAAATTGGAATTAAAAGTTTCTAAAATCACCTTTTCTAAATGGCTGTCAGATTGCATTACTTTTTTCTACAACTCAAAAGGTATATCTTTTGACTAAATTAACAGCACATTACTATAGACCCTTTTCTTCTACTTCGGCATTTCCACACACTCATTGGCGGATCATATCTGTGCAACACAAGAAGGTCTGTACAGTACACATTTGTCATACATTACAAACTGAATCTCATTTCCAGATCTAGAGCTGTTTTTGGTTACATCATATTCAAAGGTAAGCTGCCATGATGCCACCCAGGAATTGTGGTAACTGGCAATCTGATCCAAATAGTCAACATAGTTACACAGGAGCAACAAAGGATATGAATGTTATGTACGTACCATAAAACTAGTTCCTTGCTTTCTTTCTCTCTGTGTCCATCTCAACGACCTACCCTCCTTCCCCCTACCAAAAAATACAGTAGTACAGGTGTGGACATGGGGAGAATCTCAATAGATGCCACAGATATGCTATGATATGGGTATTAGGCTACTCAAGTGATATCATAGGCTACTGATAGAGATGGACAAGTACATGCTTACAGTTAGGGTAGCTGCCACAAACAGACCCACTGAGATATGCAGGTGAAGGGTGAGCTTCACTGACTGCATCAGTTCCAAACAACTATGCAATAACATGGGACAGTGGGCTCCCATGGTAAGACATTGGATTACACATAACAGGCCCAAAACTTTTGTTCCTCACACCATAGACTCACATTAATATGTAAGACATTCAGCACAGTATGAGGATAGGGATTCCTGATTGTAGGCTGTCTTTTCTCATATTCTGAATAGATAAACAGCAATATTTTTATATATGGGCTATAACCAGGTACACATTGCATAACAATAATATCACACATTAATGTATGCATCTATACTCAGTTCTGATGCAAGGACTCACATGTGCATCATGCCGGCGATGTAGCTCTTACCCAGTACTGCAAAACAATGTGTAACAGGTTGTGTCTTTTGAATGCTCTTCTTATCTGCTGACAGACAGTTGCTACAAAATCCTTAAAGTTGCTGCTGCTTCTTTTTTAGGTGAGTGATTTAGTGCTTAAAATGGCAGACTGTCTGCTTAAGTTTCAAGTAAACAGCAGTTTGCATGGCAAGTATTCAAATGAAGCTATATTTCATGCATCTCTAGGAATTGCTATATTTTAGTAATATGCGCAGGTGACATAATACACAGCTAAACTCTGCAAAATGTCCAGATGCACCACAAGTGAGGACTAATGCATGATGCCTGTGAGCATATGTTCATTGCACTTTGTGGCTCTGCTGCTAACGTACTAGAATTCAAATTTTCAGCATGAATGTCAGGCTACCATCTTAATTTATTGGGCAATTATAGTGATGGCTGCTGATGCTAATGCCACTTGGACAGCTCCTACCTGTGTGTTAAGGAAAACAAGCTTATGCTCTGCTTGTTGCATATTAAGTTCAGGGAGTGACTGCTGGGATCCAGTCAAAGTCCTTTTCATAAGGTGCTGTATGGTATGACCTTGCTGAAGTGCATAGTTGTGTAGATGTAGGCATGATTCCAAGCCTGTCCTATCATGCACATCCATGTGGGAGATTAGTTTTGCAGTACATCTGTATCTCATCTACAACTGTGTGAGACAACTGTTTGTGTCTTGTGTCTTTCAACATAGTCAGAGCTGAAAGCCATTGATATTGGTCGCTGCAGGTGGCAGCAAAGACTTGCAGCAAAGCCTTACCTACTGAGTTGTATTATATTTCTTGCGCCATTTGTAAGACATCTTCCCTCCTGCAAGTCATAAAACTGAGAAGCCACAGTTTCATTAGCTGCAGCTGGCCCTCTGTCCCTGTTACTGTGGACATGGCTGGTGAAAGGGGTAGGAGTAAGTCACTGGGGGGCAATCCCAGGCAGATATCTCAGTTCACTCAACTGCTGTGGCCTGGCTGTCAGTGAAGCAGGCAGTGTGGGAGGCAGGTCATGGTGCAATGACCCACTGTGTGGTTAGTATGATGCCCCTCTTGCATACATAGCAAATGCACCTGGCCAGCAGAAGCTTGCCATTGGGCCATCAGAGCAGGATATGAGCCCTAGATCTGGCCACCCTGACATTTCTGAACCATTTTCTTTGTCAAACTGACGTCCCTTTGACAGCTGGCAGCCAGCATAATGCCCATACCCTACCCTTTCCTCATCCAGTTGTACCCCAAACTCTTTTGCCACAACCCCCCCTTATGCATTGCCCAGTCCTCCCCATTTGTCTACATTTGTTTCTTTTAGTGTAGTCCATGTCCTTCTCCTAATATGTGCATATCCACCCACTGCATATCTGTGCTTCTTCATGTGCCCCCATAAGATTACGCTTCCCAACTTCACTTCTTCTGTTTGCCTCTCAGTGTTCCCAACATCCCTGCTCTCCCCTCTCTCTTTATATATATATATATATATATATATATATATATATATATATATATATAATATATATAATATATATATATATATATATATATATATATATATATATATATATATATATACACACACACACACACACACACACACACACACACACACACTCAAAAAACACCAGGTGCGCGGTGAGATGTGTGCACGGACCTGCATTCTATATCACTACACTGCATCCAGCACCGACACACTGATGACGCCAGTGGGCAAAACCTAGGTTTGTGTATGCATAGGCAAGAACTGGACAATAAACTACGTGGATGTAATACTGTTTTTTCCTGGAATGGAGTTTGATTATTCAATTTTTGATTTTTATATCCACATAGGTATTTGATTGTTTTGTTGGTGCTGGATGTAGTGTAGTGGTATATGTGTATGTATATATATATATATATATATATATATATATATATATATATATATACATGGGGTCTACTTCATTTGCCCTAACTTCCAATTGCCCGACCCCATTTGACCGAAATTTCATTTGACCGACACTTCATTTGACCGACAAGTATTATTGGCAAGAAAATGGGATATGCCCCCTTCCCCATTGTAGTACGACCCTGGAGTTAGAATATATAGTTGGGGGGTGTGGGGGTGAAGCCCCCACTTACTTTTGTTTTACTAAGCAATATTAAAGCAAAATTAAACAATATAATATGAAATTAAGTCCCAACTATATATTCTAATTCCTGGAGTTAGAATACATAGTTGGGGGGTGTGGGGGTGAAGCCCCCACTTACTTTTGTTTTACTAAGCAATATTAAAGCAAAATTAAACAATATAATATGAAATTAAGTGGGGAGCCCACACCCCCCCCCCTAACTATATATTCTAACTCCAGGGTCGCACTTCAATGGGGAAGGGGGCATATCCCATTTTCTTGCCAATAATACTTGTCGGTCAAATGAAGTGTCAGTCAAATGAAATTTCGGTCATTTGGTCTCGGGCAAATGGATGTCGGGCAATTGGAAGTTAGGGCAAATGAAGTAGACCCAATATATATATATATATATATATATATATATATATATATATATATATATATATATATATGGTTTACTATGGGAATGTCGGATCAACATCGGTAGAACATTTACAATGTCGACTATAATGTTGAATCTGAAATTCCAGATAGTAACCCACAACAAAACTGAATACATAGAACTCCATGGTTTGATGTATTCGACATAGCAGGAGGTGATGTCACTCACCTACTGCTATGCACAGTAACATACCGTTGAACTTTACATTCAACAGTACATTAATTCTACCCCCCATGTGGGGGGCACACCCCCTGCACATTAAATATACCAACTCCGAGATCACACTACAGTGAGGAACTGGACTAATTCACTGTTCCTCACTGAAGCATGAAGTCTCGCTTGCTGAAAGGTCCAGTGCACCATGCAACTCGACTAAACGTGGTCGACCACTCGATTCGGTTTCTTGCCCCTTGAAAAACATTATTTCGACAATCAGCCATATTCTCCATGTTCTAGTGCTCTAAACTCCCTTTTTTCCTCCTTTCATTGAATCAGTAAATGTCCAGGTGATTGGACACCTGACAGTCGGTATTTGCAATGTGCTGCAGGTTTGTGTTATGTGCTGGTATCTGATAGCCTGCTCCACAAAGAGTCAACCTGCTCCCGCTATGGCAACAACTATGCTGGTTGGTGCATGATCACAACCTTGATCCATAACTTAAACCACTTGCTCTGTTCTACTTCTGTTTGTTTGCATTTTTTTTTTTTTTTGCTCCAATTGTGACATTGGACTACAGCTAGCTCCTCACCCACATAGATTTTTGCCATTTTTATATTCACATGTGCTTAGCACTAAAGTGCTAAAAGGTATAAACCTTGCTTAAGGAATTGTGCATCTCTATGATTCCCAGTCATAATAACAAACAGATACAAAAAAAGACAGCAGCAATATATGAATTACAGAGCATTTTAGGACTTCATACAGGGAAATAAAGTTGTATCAGCTGGTAAAGTAAATCTCTTCACATTAATCAGGGGCACGTCATAGAATCAACACTCATAAATTGTATGCATAATGAATATTACCACAATGGCATGTTATTGACCCAACAGTCATATATTCCATTTAGTCAACAGCAGGGTAAAGTCAGCAAATGCAAAACTGTAATAGCACACACAAATTGTTATAATAAATGATGAACAGTAAGACAGAGATAATAAATGCAAATATAAACCAAAAAATCTGTACCTGATGGCCAAGTGGGTTTAGTGCAAGAAGGAAAGTATGGTGAAGCAAAATTACAATGATTTATAATATAAAACCTGTTTAAACAGGAAGTAGTACAGTGGATATTGTATAGAATTTTGCTATGTTACAAGATAATCAGAAAGCTCGATGGATATGATAAGTTCTAAGCCATACATGACAAAGCAGAAAAATAACTTATTTGTAAGACTGCAAAGAAAAAAGAAAAGAAAGTTGTAATATTATGCGGTATCTCTGAAGCACTTAATAAGACACAGCATAAAGGTAGGTGAAACATTTAGGTTTGTGCAGTTTGAGATTTCTAACACTTCAATTTTTTTCTGGTGCTAGAAAGTTATACAAGGCTATAGGGAAAAGGAGGAATGACATTATCTGAAGCAAGTAATGAAAAATGGGAGGCAAGGAGAGAAAGTGTCATAGCCCCATGGAACAGTGATTTTCAGTTTGTGGAAAATGGGGGGGGGCAGTAAGTGAGTTAAAGATACAACTACTGTATAGTAAAATGATTTTTCAGTGATATATACATATACTTAACTCTAGAAAAAGAAAGGCAAAGATGATGATAAGCACTACAAAGAGAGAGATAATTCAATTCATTTCAATGACTGGCTTGGAAACTGTGAATATTGGAAGGTGGAATGGAAATTACTAAAACCAAAATAGTGTAAGAAACTTCTCTATGTGGAAGTTTTTCAATTCCTGTATGTCTAGCTAATTACTATATATTAAAAAGCAGAAAAAATCAGAAAATGGTACTAAAAGTAGCGAACTTGAAAACGTTCTACATCAAAAAATAAAAACTTATTTTAAAATATTATTACTATTATACAAAATTATTAACTCTGTTAGGTATTCAGACTTAATCCAAGCAGGGTAGACAGTCTGGTTTCAGTCGAAAATCCTTTATTAAGCACACAGATAAGCGATCCAAACAGAACAAAAAATAAACATAATGATAGCTTCATCCCAAACTTTTTGACTAATATACATGTTATCAGGTATGGGAGTGGTTTATTTAGTTGTAAAACAAAGTGTATTGGTATATATGTTAACAAGTTCAAAGCCCTTTCCCCATCCTTATCAGTGTATACTCGAACTAGTATTGCTCTACTTACTGAATGTCCTAATAATTTAAACCTTATGCAGTTTAAATAAAATTAATAATGATGCTGTACTTATTATTAAACCAAATCTGTGAATTTTTCAAAGACATTATAATACATGGTTGGAAATATTTAAGCATTAGACCATTTGGCAATCAAAAAATTATGTTTTGGCATCCAGAAAAAATACATTGTCCAAAGCATAATCTATTTCCATAAATTATTGTTAACAAAGATCACTTTCTTCCCTCTAGACTTCTTCAGGTCTCTGTAAAAGAAACCTAAAAATATATATCTACAAAAAAAACTTGCTAAAACTAACCAATACACATATTAAAAACAGTAAACCACAATTAAATCAAGAATACAACCTTATGTTAAACAAGGAAAACTACATCAACTTATTGCTGTCCAGTGTGGGACAGTAAAAAATAGTGTCCTTATAAAAGCAGTGAACACTTTATACAGAATAACACTAAAATCAATACTTAAATAAATAGTGGAAAAATAAAATAAAGTTAGTCCTGTAAATAATGTGGCAATTTTCTATGTTCCGGTACACTTTTAAGTGAACAGCACTAATTTAATCCAGGCTTTCTGAAAGAGTTCAGCTTTAATTGCCATATAAGTTCACGTTTTTCCAGTACATTCAGGACACTTTCAAGATCACCCATGTCTATGCAATCCAGTATCTGGAACTTAAAACCTGTGGGTCTTCCATACAGATAAAGGTGTTTGGCTTGTGTGTTGTTTTTACAACCAGAGCGGATTTCTGCCAGATGACATGAAATCCTACACTTAAGTTTATCTGTAGTCTTGCCCACATAAAATGCTTCATATTTGTTGCACTGTGCCCTGTAAATTACCTTTGTAGTGTTACAGTCACCCCCTGCACTGGTCTTAATGATTTTCTTTAAATAAGGGCAATAAAAACTATCACCTTGCTGTATATATATATATATATATATATATATATATATATATATATATATATATATATACATACACACACACACACACACACACACACACACACACACACAAACAAAATGTACAATTAGCTTCACACCATTAATCAATTCTCTCATACAGTCTAGCTTTAAATTCAACACAACTTCAAAGCTCCTAGCCTTCCTGTAAACAAATGATGGGGTTACACCTAAGATACTAATCAGACAAGGGTTTCCTGTGACTATGCCCCTATTTTCTTTAATAACATTTTTGATACTGTGATAATCCAGAGGATTTGTCAAGATGCAGCTATTTTTGCATTTGTTACTATCCATGGAAATTTTTAATATTCTCCTAATAGTTTACCTCAATCAAACTACCCCTTTCCTAAAATTTACTTTTTCCCACAGCTCTGTAGCAATCATTTTCTTAGATATGCATACTTCCAAAGACACCAACAATAACAGAATCACCACTGATGTGTTCAGAAAACAATAACAGCTAAATTACTACTCCAAAGTAAAAATCTGCATCCTACAAAAAACAAGCATAATGCAATGAAGCTATAGATTAGCTAGAATTACCACAGAGATGGAACCCTTTCTGAGAAACCTAAACAATTTAGAGAATGATTCCTTGTAACAGGCTGTGAAAGTCAGATGTTAAAAAACATCCTGGAACCCATTACAGAACTAAAAAGGATTGAAGCACCTTCATCAACCTCCCTATTTGGAGAATATTAAGAAATTCCACAGATAATAACAAATGCAAAAATAGATGCATCTTGACATATACTCTGGATTATCACATTATCAAAAATGTTATTAAAGAAAACTGGGCTATAGTCACAGGAAACCCTTATCTGATTAACATGCAAGGCGAAGCCCCATCCTTTCTTTACAGGAAGGCCAGGAGCGTTAGATGTTTTGTTGAATTTAAAGTTACACTGTATGAAAGAAGCACTAAAAGATGTGAAGCTAATTGTACATTTTGGATATATACACAGCAAGGCGATAGTTTTTATTGCCCTTATTTAAAGAAAAATCATTAAGACCAGTGCAGGGGTGACTGTAACACTACAAAAGTAATTTACAGGGCACAGTGCAACAAATGTGATGCATTTTATGTGGGCAAGACTACAAATAAACTTAAACATAGAATTTCATGTCATCTGGCAGCAATCCGCTCTGGTTGTCAAAACAATGCACTAGCCAAATACCTTTCTCTGCATAGAAGACACAAAGGTTTTAAGTTCCAGATACTGAATCACATAGACATGGGTAATCTTGAGGGTGATATCCTGAATGTACTGGAAAAATGGGAACACATATGGCAATTAAAGCTGAACTCTTTCAGAAAGCCTGGACTAAATTACTACTGTTCACTTAAAAGTGTACTTGAACTTACAAAATTGCCACATTGTTTACAGGACTAACTTTATTTTATTTTCCACTATCCTTATTTAAGTATTGATTTTAGTGTTATTCTATATGAAGTGTTCACTACTTTTATAAGGACACTATTTTTTATTATCCTACAGTGGCCCACAATAAGTTGATGTACTTTTCTTGGTTTAACTTAACATATAAGTGCATAGTTTTAATTGCAGTTTACTGTTTTTAATATGCATACTGGTTAGTTTTAGTAAGATTTTTTGTAGATACATATTTTTAGGTTTCTTGTAAACCGACCTGAAGAAGTCTAGAGGGATGAAAGCAATCTTTCTTAACAATAATTTATGGAAATAGATTATATTTTGGGCAATGAATTTTTTCTGGATACCAAAATATAATTTTTTGATTGCCAAATGGTCTAATGTTTAAATATTTCCAACCATGTATTATAATGTCTTTGAAAAATTCACAGATTAGGTTTAATAATAATCTGATTAATAAGAAGTACAACATCATTATTAATTTTATTAATTTTATTTAAAATGGATAAGGTTTGAATTATTAGGACATTCAGTAAGTAAGGCAGTACCAGCTCAAATATCACACTGATAAGGATGGGGGAAGGGATTTGAACTTATTAACATGTATACCAATACACTTTGTTTTACAACTAAATAAACCACTCCTATGCCTTCACGTATATTTGTCAGAATGTTTGGGATTAAACTATCATTCTGTTTATTTTTTGTTTTGTTTGGATCTTTTGTCTATGTGGTTAATAAAGAATTTTCAATTGAAAACAGACTGTCTGCCCTGCTTGGATTAATTCTGAAGACCTCATAGAGTTAATAATTCTGTAAAATATTAATAATATTTCAAAATAAGATTTTAATCTTTGATTTAGAATGTTTTTAAGTTTGCTACTTCTACTACCTTTTCTGATTTTTTTTTTGCTTTTTAATATACAGTGATTAGTTAGACATACAGGAACTGAAAAACTTCCACACAAAGAAGTTTCTTACACGGTTTTATTTTGGACCCACTATAATTGTACAGTGGGTTATTTGATATTTAAGGGATATTATGGAGATTACTTGTTTCTGAAATTGCTAAAAGCAAAACATATTCAAGATTTCAGACAAAGACATTTTTTCCAGTTGTTTAATGAGTATCAGGCAGAAGAAGCTTTCAGATATTTAAGCCATATTTACTTGTTTTATAACTGTGACACAGTTCAGATCAGTATGTTAACAGTTGGTTAAGGAGTGATCAGGCCACAACCCAAAGTATAGGAAGCAGGGAACACAGGAGATGGGAATATTAAAAGAATCACTCAGAGATAAAGGGCAAACATGAAAAGCTTCTAAGAGGTAGTAAAATGTAGAATGTGGATTTTCTCCACATTTATCACAAACTTTTATGAAAACACCAAGAACAAAGTTTATTAAAAAACAATAGTAAAATATGTTGAAATGTGCTAGAAGCATTACAGGAATGAGGTAGAACCAGATCATCAGAATGTAGGATTAGATGGGGTTGTAGAACAAAAGATGGTTGATCGTCATTTAAGGAAAATAAGAAAGTCTCCACCACGTAAGTGTTGAGAGACACCAGAATAAAAGAGTACCTGTGTCTAAGAAAATGAAATGCAGTTTTACTCAGCCATTTCTGCTTGTACAATGACCACAAAACCAAGCCAATTGACTGTTACTAAAAAACATAGGTTTTTAGCGTATTTAGGAGGAGGGTGTAACCACTGCGACCTGCTGATTCAGATGCTTTCTTAAAGTCAGTGAAACATGTTTCTTTGTATAAACCAAAAATAAAATGTAAAAACAAAGTAGTTTTTCAAATAGTTTGGTTAAGACAGAAAGGCTAAAAGTGGATTTTAAGTTATGTGAAAGTCAAAAGTGACACTGCTAGTCATTTTATGAAGAAACGGGGTATTTTATTTGAAGTAGCTGAGGAAAGATCTGGACATGAATTAGTTTCTTAACTTATAAATAATAAATGCTGTGAAAGTGGAATGTAGGTACGTGTGAAGGTGAAAGTGAATTAGGGTTAGTTTGAGTATTGTTGGACAATAACATGGGTAATAGAAGGACAACTAGAGAAAGGAGGAACAGATTAAATTAGCAATATATGAGGTGCTAGGGTTGGGAATACCAAGAATTATTATTTTAGGAAATGAAGATGTGTTATAAATCCTTGTGAGTATTTTAGTCTGAGACTAGAGAAGTTTGGAATTACTGGACAAATATTGCAAACATCTAAAGAATTCTGACATGACAAACTTAAAGTCAGTCCTACAGACTGGCCTAAGACCTGTCTGGCAGTTGCTGCAAAGGATTAAGGTTCTGATCCGTTAACTAATCACTTCCTGTAGTTAAGTATACAGGGTTTTTTTCTTTCCACCTCCATTTGCCTACTCTGGGGTTTCCCGTGAAAAAGGTCACATGTGTTCAGTGTGCTCAGTGGATTAAGAAATTAAAAAAAAAATTTTCATAGGTAGATAAGGAGACTGAAGTCTTCATGTCTGTCCATAGTTTATTCCTATAGTTATTTTTAGTTAGGTGAGAGCTCGAAAGCCAGTGGTAGCTGGACTTTGTAAGCAGAAATATGAAACAAATGCATTCTATAAATGGTACAAGCTAGAGTTAAACATGTCATAGGTTCATAGGTTGATACTAGGCTATCTGCCCTAGGGCATTTATAAGCTTAGCCAGAGTGTGTTTGGCTTTCGCCTCCCTTTTAGATTAGCTAAGGTCACAGAAGATAGCCCTTTTAAAGTTAGTTTACTGTGCCTCTGTCTAGCAAGGACACAGAAGAGATCCCAGGGGTAAACTTACGATCCCCCATCTACCTGTCAAGATTTCTCTTGAAAAGGGTCAGTGACAGGCTCTGCCTAACATGGATTGGGATCCTGTTCCAGAGTGAAGGGAGCCTTTGGGATATGAATCTGTCCCTCCAGCATGTCCTATTTATTGCCGTGCTGAGGTTTAAGTCCCTGTAGCCTGTAGCTCTAAGGGATTTGGATTTCCTAAGGTGGAGCATGTCCATTAATTCTGGGTTGGACACGGCTTTATACGTCAGGCATAGGTTGCCTCTGAGTAGGCGGTAAGCAACTGAGTAGAACTGGAGTTTCTTTAGCCGAACTGCATAGGGCATCTTTTTGGGGCTCTTGATCCTCTTGGTGAGGTACTTTTGGGGTCTCTCCAGTTACTGCAGGTGTCGGGTAAGGTACATCCCAAAGGGGGCATTCTATTCAATTATGGGCCTGATGAGTGATGAGTAGAGGGGCACAATGACCTCTCGATCTAGATGTGAACCCTTTCATGATAAGGTGGGCTATATAGAAGGTCTTTCTAACCACTTTGGCAATATGATTGTCAAAGAAGAGATTACTATCTACTTGGATCCACAAATCCCTAATTACTTCTTCCGTACTTAATGGATTACCACCTATGTGGTAATTTGTGGACACTTTGTTTTTCCCAAAGGGGATGACTATGCACTTTTTGGCATTTAGCTTGAGGCCATGGCTCTGGCACCAGGTATCCGTCTCTGCGAGACCTTTTTGGAGGATGCTTGTGTCAGCCAGAGAGTCGATTATGGCTCCCAGTTTGCAGTCATCTGTGAACCTGGTCAGCCATAGTCCTCCCGTGTTAGCCTGTACCTCAGAGAAGTATATACCGAACAAGAGAGGTCCCAGGACTGAGCCTTGCGGGACGCCACTTGTAACTGGTTTTGAGTCTGACATGGCACCTGTAATTCTGACCATGTGGGTTCTATCCCTGAACCAGTTTGCAAGGGTTACTTGCATACAGACTAAGGAACAAATATTCCTTAAGAAGAGAAAAGAAATTTCCTAAAATAGTAATCAGGTGAGTGGGTAGATGGGGCAATATTTAAAGATCCATGAGAAAGAAACAGTGCACTAGTCATTACTAGAGTTCAAAATAATAGAGACAAACCAATACTTTTATGAAGAATTAGCAGAAAAAAAATTAGAAAGGTCTGATTATTAGTGAAATGGTTTCCTTTATTAAAGGAGTCAACAAGTTGGATGATGGCTCTCAACTTCTTTGCCCAAGAATCAGAAACAAAGCCAAAAATAATTGTGGGATTATTGTCCAAAATCTGAGACACTTTTAAAATATTACTCTAATCCACTTTGAAAGTTAATAGAACAGATTTAGCATCAGCATGCAATTATTGAACAATAAGAAATATGCAACCCTAATCTTTGGCATTATTGATTGATTGTAATCTTCAATGATTTACCAGCAAATAAACAGTTTAAAAAGGGACAGTGCAAAAATATGAAGCAATATCTGAGGATGTTCTACAAAATCAGGGACAGATGAGATGTGAACATGAGCAAAGTGTAAGATTGGTGGAGAAAGCTGAGTATGATCAGAAGTATGATAACTGAGACAGATATTCCTTAGGGTTACCACCTGTCCCTCTTTTCACAGTGCAGTCCTGATTTTGGTGGATGTGTCCTAAAAGAAAATATGAAAAATGGCAAATGTTCTGGTACTTTACATGAAAAATATTTAAACATTTTCCTGTAAATATTATAGAAAACTATATTACTGTGTCAAAGTAATAGATGTAAAGTAATAAATAGAAATACTTAAAATTCTACAAAAATGAAATATTATTTTTATAATAGGTTCATAGGTAGGTACTAGGCTATCAGCCCAAGGGCCTATGTAAGCCTAGCCAACAGGGTTCCCTGGCTTACGCCACCCAAGGAAGTTATTTTCCTGTGCCACTGTCAAGCAGAGACACAGAAGTGATCCCTGGGGTGTATTTCCTATTTCCCGTCTTTTTCTTGAAGAGTGCTAATGCAGAACTTTGCTTGACATAGATGGGTAGCCTGTTCCAGAGTATGGGAAGTCTCTGGGACAGGAATCTATCCCTCCAGCATGTCCTGTTTACTGTGGTGACAAGGTTTAGGTCCCTAGAGCATGTAGCTTGGAGTGATTGGGATTTCTTTAGGTGTAGCATGTCCAACAGCTCTGGGTTTGACATAGCTTTATATGTTAGGCAGAATTCACCTCGGAGTAGGCGATATGCTACGGAGCAAAGCTGGAGTTTTTTGGGACGGTCAGTGTAGGGCATTTATTTGAGGCCAGTAATCCTCTTTGTGAGGTACTTCTGTGGCCTTTCCAGCTGCTGCAGATGTCTTGTAAGGTACATTCCAAAAGGGGCGTTGTACTCTACAATGGGTCTAATGAGTGTCGAGTAGAGGGGAACAATGACCTCTTTTTTACCTGGATGAGAACCCTTTTTGATGAGGTGTGCCATGTAGAAGGACTTCCTGACTACTGTGGCGACGTGACTATCAAAGGAGACACTACTGTCCACATGGGTCCCAAGGTCTCTTATCACACATTGGGTGTTAAGTAGATTGCTGCCTATGTGGTAGTTCATGGGTACAGAGTTTTTACCAAAGGGGATGACACTGCACTTTTTGGCATTGAGCTTGAGGCCATGGCTCTGACACCAGGCATCTGTCTCAGCGAGGCCCTTCTATAAGATGTCCACATCATTTGGGGACTTGACTATGGCTCCTAGTTTGCAGTCATCTGTGAACTTCATTAGCCAGAGGCCTTCTGTGTTAGCCTGTACTTCAGAGAAGTAGATAACAAACAGGCGAGGTCCCAGGACGGAACCCTGTGGTACTCCACTTGTCACTGCCTTGAGGTCAGATTTGGCATTTGCAACTTTTACAGTGTGGGTTCTGTCAGTGAGCAAGTTGGCAACCCATCTTGTGATGTAGGGATTTATACCTAGTTTAGTGAGTTTAGCTATAATCTGAGAATGGGGGATGGTGTCAAAAGCCTTGGCGAGGTCAAGATAGTCTGTGTGAACCACCTTACCCTCATCTACGGCTTTGGTGACTGCCTCAAAGAAGTTGATCAGGTTCAAGAGGCATGATCCGCCTTTCACAAACCCGAAGTGGGTGGGATCCAGAGTTTGGAGGTTACCAGTATCTTTGTTAATGAGTTCCATGATGATACATTCCATGACCTTGCAGACCAGGCTCTTCAGGCTAATAGGTCGATAGTTCCCAGGATCAGTGGTGGCTCCCCCTTTGTGGAGTGGGATAACTGTTGCTGTGCACCATTCAGTAGGCACAAAGCCTGATGCAAGGCAATTATTGAACATGGTGCTTAAGTGGGGAGCCAGTTCGTTCTGAAGTTCGTGTAAAACACAGCCTGGGATGTTGTCCGGTCTCATGGATGCTGTGTTTTTGGATTTAGAGAGTGCAGCTTTTACCTGCGTAGTTGTGATTACAGGGACTCGGCATTCTTCTTGTATAGATATGGGCCCTTTAGAGGGTGGGGGGGGGTAAAGTTAGCACTGAACCTATCTGCTAGGATGTTGGCAATATTAGTTGGTTCTGTAATTTTCATGTCATTGTGCTGTAACTCAGAGCAGATCTGGGTGTTGCCATCAAGAATCTTGACATAGCTATAGAATGCTTTGTGGTTGTCCTTAGAATTAGTAGTGATTTTGTTTTTGTAGCTAGCTTTGGAGGATCTTATAAGGGATCTCAGCTTCTTACTGAGGCTGACCAGGGAGCTCCTCTACTCATGGGATTTTACTCTCTTTTGCAACAGTTTCTTCCTTTTGTTGTACAGTTTGTTTATGGCAGGGGACCACCAGATTGGCTTCCTTTTTTTGGAGGATAGCATCTTGGTTCTGTTTGGGATAGCACAATCCATGCACTCGTGTAAGTGCTTATAGAGTGCATTTGTGTAGGATTCAGCAGTCGTAACTGTATTGTCCATCTGCATGGGTGTCATGAAGTTCACTACTTCTGTTGTAAGAAGCATGAAGTTGGCTTGGAGAAATTTTTTACTGTGGTTTCCTTAATGGGGGGTGGGGGCAGGATGTGGATATCAAGGGTGATTAGCTTATGGTCGGATTGAACCCTTGAGGAGTTGACTTCAGGTGTGGAACACTGGTCACTCATGTTGGTAATGACTAGGTCTAGGACATTGTTGCCCTTGGTGGGGGTATGGATAAGCTGATCCAGGGCATTGGAGTTTATGAATTCCAGAAAGCGTTGAGCTAAGGAGTTGGTACACAAGTAGTTTTCCCAGTTAATGGTGGGGTAGTTGAAGTCGCCCATTATTAGGGTGTTTGGTTGAACCCTAATATTTTCCAGTACATCAAGAAAAGAGGAGTGGGAATCCTGGGACATGGTGGGGGATCTGTAGCAAGCTAGAATTTGGATTGCAGTTTTGCCCAGAGTTAGTTACACTTGGATAACTTCTGATGCATTATGCTGAGCAACTAGCCTGGAGGTGTGGATATCCTTAATGAATATGGACACACCTCCGCCTTTGGTGTTTCGGTCCAGGTTACCAGGCCGAAAAGTGTGGTATGAGTTATAGCCTGGTAGTGCAGGGGTGCTCTCTGGAGCCTTGAACCAGGTCTCAGTCACTGCACAGATATTGATGTTCTCCATTTTAAGGAGTGCCTCGAGTGAGTGCATTTTGAGATTTAGACTTCTAGCATTGAGTAGCATTAGCCTCAGTTTTTGTTTGCCTGTTCCTGCTATGGTGGTGAATTTGTCATTTGAACCTTGCCTAAAAAAGGCACTATAGGGGCAGCAAGAGCCTTAGCCAGTATCCAGAATCCCTGGGGCGACAGGTGCAGGCCATCTGTGGCAAAGTATCGTGGTCTGTCGACCATGTCATCCCAGATACTGGATCCCCATAGAATGACACCAGAATCTTAGTCAATTGTTGAAGTCAATCATTTTGTCCTTTACTGCGGTATCATTCTGGGCGATGGCAGAATGCTACTCAGGGATAGGGTCATACCTGCCTGGGCTACAAGATTGGAGAGCTCTTCCATGTCTCTTTTCATGTAGTCCTGGGAGGTACATCTCAGGTCATTCACACCAACATGGACAATGACGGAGTCATATTTGTACTTGTTGTGGAGTGACCTGAGTGCGTGGGTTACGTGGCGGATCCTGACACCTGACAGGCAGCTGACAGTAACCTTCTCCTTGTTTAGCTTGGTGAGTGGGACATCAGTGTACCTGACTAGAGAGTCACCTAGCACTAGTGTGTTGGGTATGTTGTTTTGCCTTATTGTCTGTGGTTGAGTGGCACACTGAGTCTGTGGGCTATGTTTCATTTGGGTTGTGTTGGGGGATGGAGGCTGCTTGCGTTTCTGCTTTGGAGGTCTCTGTTGCTTAGACAGATTATTATTGAGAGCTTCCGCAAATGTTTTTGTGTTACTATGTGTGGATTTTGGTGGTGTAGATTTAGTGAGACTATGTGATGAGTGTGATGTGGTGCAAATGTTTACCTTCTCCTCATGACTGTCACGTTCAGTCTTGGTTGAAGAGAGCTTTACCTCCAATTTGGCTAGATAAGTGCATCTCTCACAGGTTTTAGTATTGGGTGGTAGGAGGAGAGGGTTGTCTGTGTACATGAGGCAATTTCTACATTGCCTCAAGATGCCCAGATTCATCAGATAGACAGGAGAGAACACTGGGAGCTGACCCTTGGACATGCCTGAATAAAAAACTATTTTCCTCTAGATAAGTGAGGAAAGTGAGTACAATAGCTGTTTTTCTCTAAGCAAGTGAGGAAAGTAAGTACAAAAACTGTTTTCCTCTAAGTAATGAGGAAGTTTGAGTGCTATAGTAATTAGTAGCTTATTTAGTGCTTACAAGTTCTGAACAAGTGCTGAGCATGAATAAGCAAATTTAAGTGCCAAAACTAAGAATCTGTATCTGCACTAGACAAGTTACAGGACAGAAACAAGTGCAAATGCAGGCTTTCAAATCATAAAGTTGAGAGAGATGGAAGAGATTGCCCAAACGACCAATAACTACAATTTCTGGGCCAGAACCACTCCTTATGTGGTAGACAGGTTACCTAGTGCTTACCACTCCCACTGATAAGCTAGAAGGCTTCCCTCCAACACAGAAGGGCTTGGGGGGCTCAGAAGCTTACATACAGTCCTGGATACAGCAAATCTGTATCTGGAACACTAGTTACAGGAAAGGTAGGAAACAGGCTTACAGTTTTTTTTTCTTTTTTACAGAAAAGTAGCTAAAACAGTAGTAAAAATAATTCACATGCAGTGCAAGCTAGCACACTTGAGTATGTAGCAATATTAGACCAAACACAGTTTAAAAAATGCAATTAAATTAAAAAGGACTAAAAGCAAGTACAGAAAGAGTTTATTAGGTAGAATGTGGTAAAGAGACGGGACTGGGGGAGTGTCCCAGATCAAATCTACAGAGGGGCGGGCAACTGCAAAAGAGATCTAAGCAACAATTAACAGTACAAACTCTAAACCCAAAAAATATATACTCAACTCTGTATATTTGCAGATAGATTGGAAGGCAGTCTCTCAGAACACAGGTTCCAGCAATTAAATAATGTGAAAACATGTCTTTTGCATCAGTTGAGGGTATGCACAGTCTTACAAAATATTGCATTTCAGTAAGAAATATCCCAATTTGGGCATCAGAAAGGGTGACATACTTAATACTCCCTAGTAAGATAATGCTAGAATTGCAAAAATGTTAGCTGATTTTGATTGACAGGTAGAATGGATAAAGAGGTAGGTGGAGGAACACAGAGAGCAGGGCAACACAACAGATAAGTGCAAGAGAACTTGAAATAAAATCTATTTTAGATCAAATCTGTCAGTAGTTGTAAAGCATAATATCATAGCTGAACAGAGGACATGTTTAGTTAATGACACCGAGCTCTCACATTTTCATGTGTGAACAGAACGAATATCCATATGGAAAGAGGACAAAAGAATATACAGTGTTAGCTATTTTTTAGAATAAGCTATGATTTCTGGGTTAGACACAGACAGAAAAGCTTTCAGTTGGTACAAGTTGCTATATTAAGATACCTTTGCTTAATATTACACATTTTAAGACGTGACCTGTGAGTAGTATTAACAGGAAAGTGAGAAAGAGTTTAAGGAAAGTTAGTAGGATGGAGGCAAGCAGGGAAAAGATGTTTCTTACATCACCAACCGTATACAGAAGCCTAGTTGTTAAAACAGGAGATGGTACATAACTGAAATGTACTTTGGGAGGGAAAGTAAGGAGAGATACAAACAAGATGGTGAAGCCTGAAAGGGGAAAGATTATGAAGCACTAGAGAATAAAATGACAACATGGGTACCTCGAAATATGTTGAAAATGACATTTAACAGCTAAATCACAGAATGAGCCAGTGACAGAACAAGATGTGAAGAGAAATTGAATGATTTCTTGAAAATTGAAGAATTAAAATAGGTTGTACATGTATGAATGGATTATGGAGGTTAGTAGGCTACTAGGTGGAAGTGAGGAATGAAAGGAAAGAACTGAGGTTAAGAGAGGAAGCATATAACAGAGGGAGAGTTAAAGAGAAATAATATGTAAAAGAGAGAGGGGAGGAAGTAAGAAGACTGCAATTAGTTAAAAGAACTGAAACTTGATGTGTAGAAAGAGGTAACCAATAAAACAGGCACAATGCACAGCACTGTTTACATTACCTCATGTGGGGGGAGGCAGTCCCATCCATTCTACAGAGTAGACTATGAATAAGCACACAAAGGACTACAGAATGAGAATATAGTTCTGAGAAATTATAAACAAGTCAAAGAGAGCAGAAGCAAGCCCATACTACAAAGTACAGAAAGACAGATGTAGTGGATTAGAGACAACTCTAATAAAGAAGCGATTGCCCTCTTTGTTCTCCAAACATTAGCTCAACCAGTTAAGTAATAATGCAAAATATGGGTCTATATCAGATAGTCAAAGTTCCATAACTCCGAACACCTAATGGTCAAACCATTATGTTCTAAGTTAAAAACACAACGGACAAAAAATAAATTGTTGTAAGCAGGGGGCAAGCCCCCATGCACTCCCCAATTGGGGGGCTGCCCCCCACACCCCCCACTACTTAAATATACCAACTCCGAGATCGCACCACATTGAAGTGAATGGAAAACCTCCGCTTATGGAGATTTCCATCCAAACACTCGAACTTTTACAAATTCGAACGTATGGTCTTGACCATATGTGGTTCGAACTTGTAAAAGTTCGACTACGTGATAGGAACCCGCAAAATATATGGAGGGTGATTGTCCTTAGGATCAAATCCCACTAAGTCCTTGATACACATAACAAATATGGACAAAGCATTGCAATTTTATAAAGTTAGTGGTTGGCATAATGATTAAGTTGTTTACCTCATTGATGCAAGGTGCAAGGTACAGGATTTGATTCTCACCTTTCTGAGAAATTGGCTAGCTTAAAATGGCCCACAAGGGTGGTTAGCCTAGTACTTACTTGTGAACCTATGAACTTATAAACACTTTATCAAAATGGCTGTGGGTGTCAATAGTGTCAGTGGCTTAATTGGTCATGTACTTACCTTGTTATAACCTTTTAAAAAGTGATAATGTCTAAGGAATACACATAGACAAATAGTAACAGCTGGACTAAAACCGACAACAGAAAAGTTAGTGCAGCAGTCAAAGTTTGTGGCAAAGCAATAATCTAAAAACAAGGACAACTGCTTGTATAAGCACCTTTTTCACATTAGACCCAGAGATGGCTTAGATAATATATTGTCAGAATTAAAAATGGACAGAGAGTGAGGTTCAAAAGTAACAGCAAACTCCTCAACAAATGATGCAAATACACAACAACAGAATTACACAGTCAGGAAATTCCTCACTAAGTGATGTAAATAGACAAGAACTGACTCCCATAGTGAGGATCCAAATGATGATCCAAATGAAGAAAGAGCAGATACTCCCAAGACTAACCAAATTGTCTTGGGGACTCAGTCAAGATATTGACATTTCTAGGACAATCATGTAAGTTATTCTAACACTGAGATGTCTGACAAAAAGGCCCCATTTGATGCATGTTAATCAAAGAGGCAGTGACATAAAAAACATCTACATAGGATTTAATATATTAAAATAAAGTGTTTGAAATTGTTGGAATTGTTGGAATGTTTGTACCTATACAGTTAAGAGGGCTGTATATAGCGCATTTACTATCTAAATAGATTAATCTGACAGAGAAGAATATGGATAATATTAACACTGTGCTCTGGGAAGAGAAGCCTTCAGTCCACCACGCAGTATGTTGGTGCAGATAGCAAGAAAAGGAATGATCAGCATTCAGACAGGGTGTAGATCTGAACTCTCCAAAGCTTCATTCCCATCTATACCAAAAGGTGCAAAAGGTTGATAATAAATGCCAGGGCTTAGGAACTTTGTACATCAATGCATCTGAATGTCTTTCCACATTGATTTTTCTATTTCTTATGTGAATGTCTACCATAAAATTGTAGATGTTAAAAGTTTTTCATATTTGTTGTGACAGTTCATTTCAGACTCTTGGAAGACAATAAATAATGTACCTGTTTCTTTTCTTGTGCTATTAGCATCTATGATTAATAGTAAATTATCAAACTTCATGTTAGACCCATGTTTGTTGTAGTTTATAATCAAAATGAGCTGGCTCTGAGAATGTACCAGAGGTTAGACATAGGGTTTCCTTAACTATCTTTATGAGGCCAAGATAATTACAGTAATTTTATTTAAATTTCACAATCTTACTCCTATAACCTCATTTATTCTTTTGATATAATAGCCATGGTTCCTTCTCTTTTTATAGCCTATCTGTCTAACTAACTTGCCCAGTCCACAGTTTACTATCTTCTCTTCTACAGCCTTGACACTATGAATATAAAAACATAGATATAGACAGCAGAAAAGACCAACTTGACCTATCTAATTGGCTTGTCACCTTCTTACTAGATAAATTGCATATCCTGCTTAACCAACAGCTTATGTTTCTCAAGCCTTTTAAGAAGTGACTTAAAGCTGTCGCATGTGCAATTGAATTCCATAAATATTTTGATGAGGATACTTCTTCAGAAAAGCTGTTTCAATTATTCACTTTGCTTTCTGTAAAAATAATATGTCTTCACACCACTCCTAAGTTGTCCACCTGTATCTTCAAGCTATGTTTTCCTGTCTTTCTTTGTATTTCTTTTTTATTCCTTCCTTTTAATTTGTCTTTCTTTTTATAGAAAGATGATACCCATTTGAACTTACTTGAGACACTTAAACATTTCTTTTAAGCCCACTGTCTGGATTCTTTTATCAACACTATTCACGTTATGTTTCTCATGTTTTGCTTTATATAGATTCTGGAACAGGCTCTGTGCTACTTTTGTTGTGTTTTTCGAAACTGTCTATATCCTATGTCTTTGCAATGTAAGTTTCTCAAAACTAGACACATTACTTCACATGGAGTCTTTTCTACACAGAATGATGATATGTTTTCTTTTTCTAGTTCTAATGCCTTTCTATGTATCTTAGTATTCAAAGGATATTTGAAAAAAAGGATAACACAGTAAGCTGATTAAAAAAATGGTGGAAGGATGGGACCTAGGACACTTTAAGCAGTATAGATTGTATGACAATGATGGAGCTCTAAAAGACAAAGTACAGGTGGAAGAGATCACACTGTTGGGGTACTTTACATTTGCTTCTGTTTTCTTATGGCAGCTGCATGTATTCATATGTATATCAAATGTATTCAGTTCAGGGGGCGTGGCCAAGATGTCAGAGAGATAACAGCACTTTTTTGATGCTCTGCTTAACAGAAATTTCTCTGACAGGAAATTTTCTTAATATTATTTTAAAAACATCTAAGTTTTCTTTCACCTATATATTTAGATACAGTGGATTATTTTTTTCTACAAATATTTCAATTTTGGTGAATAGAAAGTGAATTACATCCTGTCAGAAGTACAGCAGCTGAATATAACAGACTCTCTCAGCCATGAGTCATTCAAAAGCCTCTCTCCAGGAAATTTCCATGAAGAAAGAATTACAAACAATAATATCCAGTATTCAAGATCTTTCCATGAAAATGGACAATTTAGAAAAAATCATGGAAAACATGAAGAAAGAAAATAGAAAGCAGATTGAACTAGAAGAAGGTCCCTGAGGAATAACTCTGGGAGGCATGGTTTTAGTGTGTTTTGCAGCTTTAGCCCTGGAGAAGGCCTTAATAGACATGAATGCAGGAGGCCTGGCTGCACCACGTGCTGGTGTAGCTTTATCTAAAGGTATGGTGTCGGAAGATTCCAATACACCAGTTTCGGAAGGCAATTCTGTAACCGACTCGGTAGGAGCCTCCGGGACCGAGGCTGTCGGTTGTATTATTTCAGGGATCGGAAGTTCCAAGGACTCAGTGTCAGCCGAGACCGAGACACTAGCGGTAGGCCTAGCCGCGGTTTCAGCCGAAACCACCGGCCGCGTGTGTCGGTCCTTGTCTTTCCGTTTCTTAATTAAATGCGATGTCGGGGTTTCCGATGGCATTTTGTAAGCAAAACTATCCCCAAAAAACTCTTCTGCGAACTCCGACCAATGTCTAAGAGTGCATCGGTTGAAAGAAGCGCAGGCAGAGCAGGCCGAGATGTCGTGGTCTGGGCCTAAGCAAGGAAGACAATAAGAGTGGAAATCCTTATGAGGTATTTGTTTCCCACGAGTTAAACAATTATTAACTTTTTCTAACATCGGCTGAGGCAAGAAAGAGTCCCCAACGGGGTACTTAGCTTTTGAAGTTTTCGGATAGCGAAATTACAGGAGCTGGCCGACGGGCACTTGCGAACTGCTTCTGCTTCGGGCACCACGCGGCAAGAAAGATTCATATGTGATGACTGCAGATGCATCCTTGAAGGACATCATAGAAATATTGGTTAAAACAAGAACCCCCTTAATACCGGATACTGTATGTGTAATAGATTATGATGATATAGATCGCTCCGATAAGTGAAATGAAGGCTCCCCATCTCATTGCAATTAAATGAAAGTGCATCCCCTTTTTGCATCAGCGGGCTTACTCTCCTGTTAAATGTCATGTTATGCTTGGGTTCTTTTAGCGCTAACGGATATAACTTAATGTGACTTGTACTAAATAGTTTAAAAGGTATTGGAAATTGTTCTTTATCATAATAAGAGAAGATTGTTTTCTTTCAAAGAATCCGTTATGACATGTAAAAATGCATTCTCATACACTTGAGAGGTTTGTGTCTTTACTAAATCTGGTTTGTGGGTCCCTCTGCTGACGGAGAGGGAAAAGGAGATGTATTTTCTGATGAAAGCTGGTGGAGTGTGTGTTGCAGGGACAGGAGGGTTTGTATGCTTGATATCAGATACATTGGCCAGTAAACTTGATAGTTACAGAAAATTTTATATTTATATAAAATGGGGCAAAGTTTTTTTTTTTTTTTTTTTGTACTTCATATACATGCTTTTTGAGTAACATATTCTGTTTTTCTTTTCTCTCACAAAATGCACATCACGAGTATCTCGTGAACAGTTATCATAGCTTGCTGCAGATTCCCTAGTGCGAGCTTTTAACCGCCAAAATTCAAATGTTAAAGGAGAAGGAAGGGGAAAAAAAGGAAAAAGAAGGCTGTTGCCTCGAGACTTCTTGGTCAGATCTTCTTTGTAATACAAGAGACTTTTGCATGTACTCTCTCGAAGTCTCTTTTGTCATATGAACTTTGGTTACATATTCACGTTACCAGAAACCTTCACATGAAAAAAAAAAAGAAAAGAAAACGGAACAACTGAATGCTTTATCATATACCAAGACTGACAAAGAAAAATATATAAAAAACATAGACATATATAAAGGTCCTTTTTACTAAACCAATGTTGATGCCTATGTTGTTCCCTTCATAATAAGTTTTCTGATGACATGTTTTACAAAGTAGTTTACACTTCATCATTAGTTGGCAGCTGTAGCTAACAGATACAGTGAAAACATAGACTAGGTCATCTGATCCTTTTTGGTTAACAGAGCAGAAAGCGGCATATGCAATGGTTATAAAGTCACTAAAATACATTATCTATTGGGGTTAATGTGCTCTTATTATTTTTAAAGTAGATTTTGGGGCAGCTATGTATTTTCTGTGCTTTCATCTTGATATCTTCGTCCCCAATCTTATTGATTATATGAGTTGTTGGTTGATGGCAATACTGCTGGATTGGGGAAGCCAAAGCTGCAGACAGACCATTACAATAAATAATAATTCTGTTATAAAAGGGTGAAATAATATATTGGGGCAGGCAAAATTCCGGATCCAAAGAAAAGGAGACAGTTCTGCTTAGAGAATGATCTTAGTTGTTACTGAAGTGATGCTTTTGCCTCATTAGTCAGTGATAGTAGTAGAAGACTGTTAGGGGGGCAGTGCAAAGTGGGGATGGTTACTCTTGGCTTATAGTTACTACTTTCATCAGGACATGAGGACAGTTGTTATTTCCAAAGGTAGCCTTTACTTTTTAACTGCTTTTCTAATTAATAGTTTACATCATGTTGGATTTATAGTGAATGGTGAAATTGTGATCTACTTAATCCACCTCCAGCTACATAAGTGCATACTACAATCTGACATTTTCACTAATATTCATAAAACATTGAATGTTTTACTGTCTGTAGACTACATTTTCTAGCAAAAGATATATTGCATGTTAACCACTGCCGCTCTAACTGAAAAAATATTGGTAAAATGTGTTAATGTATTTTGTTAAAAAAGGACAACTTAAGGGAACACATCATTACTATAACATCTAAAACTGAAGTGCCCTTGAAGGTTAAAAGCTGTGACTTCATTATATGATATTTTTATCAAAATCAAGCTACACTACATAGTTTCTTTAGACTCACATTTATTTATTTTACATTTGTTGACCGGGATAGTCCGACTGGATGCATGTCCATTTTCAGCGGAGGCCCCGGGAGAAAAGCTCCAAGGGTAAGCAGATACAGCATTACATAATACCAGCATTATATATTACAAACAGATTATTTACAGAGATTACATAAGTAAGCAAGTTAAACAAGTTCCACAGGTTAAAGTTAGTCCTGAACACAAGTCAGGATTAAATTAAATTACACAGTAAAATGGTTAACAGATTTTTACACATTCGAGTTTGGAAAGAAAAGCTAATGTTTTTGATGATTACACAGATCTATATACCTGCATAGATATTTGTGCAACTTAAATATTATCTTCTCATGTAAAAAATTCTCATTAGTACATCTTTATTTTAAATATCTTTAATACCTTAAGAAATTATTTAAGGTTGATCAGATATGTTTTTTTTTTTTTTTTTTTTTTTTTTTAGGGGAATGAAAAACTGGTGATTTTATATCTTATATAAAAGGAAAATAAGCCTATAGGCTATATATTAATATGCTGATTCTATAGTAAATATTAACACTGTTGTAATTTCACAGACACGTTCATACAGGAATGTTTTGTTACATGATAAATGTTCTTATTTTTATACATAAACTTCTTTACTGAATTCCTAGATAAGTAGGTTTTGATCTAATGTAGTATACTAGATTAAGATCTGTATTAGTATAGAATAGACATAAATGAATATGATATACTATGTCATGATACAAGTTTAAAGACACTGTTCTTAAAAATTTTGAAAATTACATTATTCGTGGTAATTGATGTTTTTCCACAATATCTCCTACATAGTAATACCTATTCATCCTGGAGAATTAATAGGTTGTAGTTTGTTGATTCAATAAAATAGTAGGTAGTAGCATTAGAGAACGATAGTCTTGAGCACTAAGGATGATAGAGGGTGGTATTGATGATGACTTCTTCATCAATCCAGGAACTAGATGTTCCATGGTTAGTTTTGTATATAGTTATATTTTCATCTTCTCTGAACATTACTTGTTAATTAAGTCCAGAATAGTATTTATCCATCAAAAGCTTAAAGTAATCAATGTCTGGGTTTAAATGTCTGTCTCTGAATGCAAATGGTCTTAATAACCCTACTAAAAGAGGAAGGTTACTCAAATACCTAGCATCTAATAAAGCTGACATTATATTTTTGCAAGAAACGCACATTATTCAGAAAGATCTAGAAAAAAATGGCTTTTAAAGGTTATAGTATTCTAGCTGAATCTCATTTCCAAACAAAGAGAAGAGGAACCATGATTTTGTGTAAAAATACATTACCAATACCTAAAATAATGAACAGTTTCTCTGATAAAAATGGTATGTTGTGTCTAGTAGTATTGGAAATGAATAAGAAATATTTTACTTTAGCAAATATGTACTGGCTACCTGGTATTGGTGCTAAATCTGCAAACAAATATTTGGAAATAATAACAGCAAATTCTAAAGGAGATATAATTTTGGCAGGTGATTTTAATTGTATTCTATCATCTAAAGATACCACTAATGTCAGCAATATTAAGATACCTGCATCAGCCAAAAAATTGATAGATTTTGTCTCATTATATAACCTAAAAGACATATTCATGATCAAAGAGCAGAGGTCTCTCAATTTTACTCACTTTTCTTATAGATATGGTACACAGACAACTATTGATAAAGTGTTTATATCTGACAGCCTATTATCTAAGACTCAAGATGTAGTGATTACATCATGCCCTCTGTCAGACCACAATGCCATACTATTTAAAATTAAAATTAAACCAAACGATCTTATTCATTGGCAGAGACTACCAGCCTATATTATTAAGATAAAAGGATTCAAAGAATGGTTTATAAAGGAAGTAAACTATTATATTGAACTTAATAATAATAATAACACAAATAAAGTATTTATTTGGGACTCTTTAAAATCTTTTCTATATGGGAAAATAAAAACCTGGTATTTACATAAAAGGAAAGAATGGGACAAAGAATTATTAAATCCACAATTGAAAATTGACACTTTAAAAAATAACTTACACCCCAAAGAATTGGGCTCAAATCTGGAATTAAAACAACTAAATCTCGAATATTTAGAAATTCTTAGTCATAAAGTAGCAATTAATTTAGAGGGGTTAAAATTACAATCTTATTCATCTAATCCAAAACATATGCATAGATTAGCAGCCAAAACGAAAAGTTTTCACAAGAGTAAACACATAATTGAAATATTAGACACATCTAAACACAATTCAAAACCTTCTTCAGATCTAAAAGATATTTTAGAGATTTTTCGTTCAAATCATGAAACAATGAATAAAGCAAAATTAAACTTTACTAATAATAGTTCAAAAATAGAATTTCTAAAAAATAATATAAATAATAAACTTTCTAAAGAACAAAATAATAGATTACTTAAATCAATATCATTAATAGAAGTTAAAGAAAGAATACAGAATCTTAAAAATAATAAAGCCCCTGGTCTTGATGGCATAACAGGTGAATTATATAAAATTTTCCCTGATTCCGCTTTGAAGATATTAATGAAAGCACTTGAGGAAGTTCGAATAAGTGACAAACTTTGTCCTTCTTGGAAATATTCGCTAATTTCTCCCATTCTAAAGCAAGATAAGGACTCCAAATGTGTTTCATCATATCGTCCTATTTCCCTATTAAATATAGATTATAAAATATTTACGTCTATTTTAGCAAACAGATTAAATCAAATGATGCCGACTTTAATAAACAACGATCAAACAGGTTTTATACTGAACAGAAAAGTTCAGGATAATACTAGTAGACTTTTAACTTTAATAGATTTTGCAAATAAAAAAAAACAAGAATTATCACTCATCAGTCTAGATCTAGATAAAGCATTTGATTCTATTAACTGGACATACTTATTTATGGTATTAAAATAATATAATTTCTTCTCAGAAATCTTAAACTTGTTAAAAAAATTATATGAAGGTTCTATAGCGTATATTAAAATTGGCGCTTTTTTATCTGGCCCACTTCAAATTCTAAAAGGCACTAGACAAGGTTGCCCTTTATCCCCACTACTATTTGCATTAGCAATAGAACCATTTGCTAATTTTATAAGAAACAATATAAACATAAAAGTGTTGATGTTAATGAGAACTATTCTTCTAAAATTTTACTCTTTGCAGATGATATCTTATTAACTATTGGAAATATTGATTCATCTATTGATCACATTATCAAATCATTAAAACTCTTTGAGGAAATCTCAAACCTTAGATTTAACCAAAACAAAACAGAAACTATTCTCATCAATAAAAATTGAATAACACTCTATCTAATTACAATAACTTTAACTGGACCAATGATAAATTGAAATATCTAGGGTTCATATTCTGTCTAAATGGAAGGACACTATAAATATAAATTATAAAATTTTATTAAATAAAATCACAGAATACATTAATAGATGGAAGAAAATGTTCTTTACTATAGAAGAAAGATTATCTTTGATAAAAATGATTCTATTACCAAAAATTCTTTTTATCTTCAAACATTATTGGCTCCTCCTTCTAGAAAACAACTTAAACACATAAACACTATATTAATTAAATTTCTATGGTATCCTCAAAACCAAGGATTAAATATGATTGGCACTATAAAAACTGGATTGAAGGAGGGATTGCTTTTCCAAATTTTGAGCTTTATGCTGATGCCATTATTCTTAATATAACAAGTCTGTGGTTAAGTTCAAAATACCATTCAAATTGGAAAAATTTACACAAAACAATACTATTAAGTAATTTTGACAAGTTTTTCAAAAACGTATATTGTTCTGAAAATATTAAGCTATTTATAGTTGTTAAAGAATTCTTCTTCAACAATGAGCAGGAAAAATCACATCTTATTCCTATAATTAAATATATCTTGCAAAATTTAAAAAAAGTAATGAATAAGAACCTTTTGAACAACAATTTGTCCATTCTAATGTTTCCAATAATCTTAACCAAGGGATGCTTTGATTCCTTTAACATGATGAAAATAAAAACTATGGAAGAAAATGGGTTATTATTCTGGTATCAGTTTTTAGGAACTAATAATATTCATGATACTACCTACCTTTTAGCCAGGTATAATATCTACCAAAATAACTGGTTAAATATTCAAATCTTCAGAGAATTTATTTTAATGGAATTTAAAAGACATAATTTTCCTGCTATAACAGACCTCCCCAAAAAATTATCCATCCTCTTTGACCTCACCAATATAGGCTATAATAATGGTATCTCATTGCCAAGATTTTACAACATTATTAGATCAGATCTAATAATATTAGACGACAATTTATGGAAATATATCAACAATTTCAACAACTCCCAAATACATATAAATGATAAAGCTTTAATTCTCAGATCTGTTTACCATACCTCTTCTTCCACATATTGGAAAATTTTTACATGGAAATTCATTCATAGAAGTTTTATTACACCAAAAAAAGCCTATAGAATAAGCAAGAAATATTTTAATAGATGTTGGAGATGCGAGGAGCTAATAGATGCCGACAGGGCACATATGTTTTTAGAATGCAGAACAATAACCACATTTTGGATGGAGTTTAAAAATTTTATTAAAGCTTTGTGGTCGGACAGATGCGAGATCTCTGATTCTATGATACTTTTTAATGCACCAATGCCAAGGTATGCTCCACTGAATCAAATGAACCTCCTTTGGACTCTACTTGCTATAGCAAGAAAAACTATTACTAGAAATTGGAAATGTAAAAATAACCTCTCATTTAAGGAATTTATATCTTTTACCAAGATTATTTGTAGTAGGGAATTACAAACAGCTATGTTACTCTCCTCAAACATGACTCATAAACAAATTGCCTGGATAAAGCTTAAAAACCTATTAGACAAAATGTAATGTTATTGAAGATTTGGTATCTATTTTGGACTTTGTATATATTTTTTGTAAAAATTTGATATTACGTTGTTTTTTCTAGTTAAAAATTGTAATTATACTCTTGAAAATCAATAAAAAAATGAGAAAAAAAATGTATTCAGTTCATATAACTTTATAATAATTCAGAAATGCATTGCAGATGCACTTAGACATGCTGTATAGAACAGCTACATAGTTTCAATGAACACATTCAGATTATAAGGCTGTCAAAGAATGCAGACTCTTTAATGTTCTGACTATATTTTCTTTCTTCCATCCAGTCATCTAGTTGTTGTTGTTGTTGTGTCTTTCGGCTTTTCCCGGTTAGGGGTCACTACAGCAGAACTCCGGTCTGCTAATGATTGGCAGTAGATTTTTACATGCCGAGTCGCCGGCCCTGATGCACAACCTTCAACGAAGGTACGCCCTTTCACGCATGTCTCCACACAGAAGATGCTCTAGCTGAGAATTGAACAGGACAATGTCTTACTGTGAGGCGACAACGCTACAGGATGTTGTTGAATTGTTATAGTTTACTTCTAGCTCTTATCTCCACTGGTAGTTTGCTCCAATAATAGACTTCCTTTTTCTTTGAGGTATGACAGTCTTGGAGTTAGTATATAGACCCAGTGGGGTTGTAGACTGCATCCTCTGGGGAAAAAAAAAACTTTTAAAAGAGAGTGGCAATTGTCAACATTCTCTGTTCTCTTTTATTTTTTCAATTCTATATTTCCAGGACTTGTCATTTTTGTCTTGGTAATACAATTGGGAGAGATGTGCAATCTTGGTTTAACTCACAGAGTAAAGCTGTTCCTTCTTGATGTTCATGTTGCATTAATGGTATTTAAATGCAAAAAAAAAAAAAAAACAACAGCATTGCCACTTCTGTATTTCCTCTGATAACAATGGTTTTCTAGCCCTAACATAATTCTGTATGCTTCACCTGTAAAACCTCTATGAGCCAGGTATAACTTAACATGAACAAAATAACTCATGCAGTGCAGACCTAGGACTTTCAGTTTTGACCCAGTGTTCCAAATGCCAATGAGATAGCAATTTCTTTGTAAACCTATGGTGTACTAATTACATGTTGTCTACAGACCCCCCCCCCAAATAAACAAGCACAAAAAGGGTTGGGCGTATCATTAATGCATAGAGATTAGTTAATATAAAAAGGTCTCTAGTTGCAACAGTTTTGTATAAAATACTGTCTTGCCTCAAAGCTCTGTTCTTGATGGTTAGTGAGTGTATTCTCCTTAAATGTCAGATTGTTTATAATAGTCGCCTCTAAATCTTTCATAAGTGAAATTTCTTCAGGGACTACATTGTTGAGAAGTACAGGTCTATCTAGTTTATGTTTTCTAAAATCATGGATTTAACACTTAATGATGCTAACATGTAATCCCATGGATATAATCATGAGCCAGTTTCTACAGACAGTTATTTACACTTGTATATCTTTCATGGATGAAAACTAAATATCAAGTTTATAGTCATTGACAAAGTTGGTCAACCAAAATCTAGATATATGAGAAAAAGTAGCTAACCTATAATTAAAGAGCACCAGGCCCAAAACAGACACTTGTAGTACTTCATTATGAACTGGTCTTTTCTCAAAATATTCTCCCAGAACCATAACTCTTTGTACTGTGGCATGAAGCTATTTAATAACCTATTACAATACCCATTGGATTACATACGGATTACTTTTGTCCTGAACTAAAGATGTAATGAAATGAGAAGGAGGCATAGAATGCAGCGTATCATTTTTTCTCTGCGTGCTTTTCCTCCTCCATAACAGCCAGCCGTCTGTTTCTCCTTGTCTGGTATAGTGGCCCATTGATTTCTCAGTAATACTGATCCTTACACCCTACATCATCTCATGTTTGGGGGGAGGTTCCCTGTTTTTCACTAGAAATTATCCTTACAGTGCCTGCACTGCTGTTGATATGTAATGGAGGAAATAACCAACCAGTGGAGGAGCTGTCATCCAGAGAGCCTCAAAAGCCTGCTGATTCATACTGGACTAACACGCTACTCCCCATTCCCCGTGTTCCTGATGGGCTTGCCCCTGGTGTGGGGCATGTAGTACAGGCCCAATGGAACATATATTCCAACACACATGTGCCTAAATATAGCAATAGCTTGGAATTATCATGATCCATAATGCTGCCGCACCATCCATTATCTCCACTAGGTGTCAGTGCAGCATTTGAATAGAACATCATGTCCTTCAATGAGACAAGCAAACTGGCTCGGGCTTCTCATACCCACGTCCTTTCACTGGCGGCTCTAGTACTCATCCATAATACAGCCTGGGATTCATCCTCCCTTGCGCACTGTACAGCCAACTTAATTCATCCATTTAATAATTAAATCTCCCTTCTTTTCTGCTTCACATTTGTATGCGGGATGCTGTCTGTCCTTGTGCTGATTTGTTGCAGCAGTGCAGTTTATACTAAAAACTTAATTTTCATAACATTAACTTCTATAGGTCATTATTTTAACTATTCTCACTGATGCCTACTGTTGTACTGTTGTATTGCTATTTGGGGTTTACTATGAATAATAATGCCTTGTTTAATTGACACATGATTCTTCAAACCCAAAGCATTTAAAGCCTTGAAAGTTCACTACTCAAAACAGTGACAATCCCAAATATGTTTGCAGCAGGCAAGATTCCTGCACCCCCCTCCAATATGGAATCAAACCCCGACACCCCTTAACTTTACACACACACACACACATATATATATATATATATATATATATATAAAAGGGTACACTGAAATTGATCTATAATTACAATATAGACAGTCAAAATACTGACAAACATATCACAAATTATCACAGCTGGGCAGGGAATATGCTCTTTCCATGGTATCGTGCAACCCCTACGTTGTCATAAGTAAGTAAGTAAGTAGCAGGGTTGTGGGGGAGAGCAGGGGGCTTGCTCCTCACTCTGCAAAAACATTGATTTTTAGATATGCATGCACAGTTTCTGTCGATATTTTGTGTTTCAAATATTTTAACTGTTGATATTGTGATAATTAAATAAATTTCACTGTTCTTATATCCATCTGTATCTGTCTCTGTGTGTCTGTGTGTGTCTATATATATATATATATATATATATATATATATATATATATATATATATCTATGGGTCCAGTGGGCAAGGTTGGTTCAGCATTACATCAACATTATTAAAGTCAGCACGGTAACATCAAATCTCACAAGATCGACACACTTCTGCACATGCTCCAAGGTTACTTCTTGGAACATGCAAAATTTAAAACAGTGTTTTTGCAGAAGGCAAGCTCCCTTTCACCCCCCCTCCCTGTAGGGGCTCTCCGTCCCCTACCCCCTGCTAATTATATATACAAATATATACTAACTTTGAGATCACACAATCACACAATTTCTATATCAGCAAAACGAACAGGAAGCTGAGTAGCCGTATTAAAGAACACACTGCAGCAATACACAAACAGGACAGTTTGAATGCCTTGGCTAAACACAGTACTACTTGCCCAAACTTCACAGGATTCAAATTCACAGTGCTGGAAAAAATAACAGAATTTGTAGGGGACATGGACACATTCCTGCAAGTCCGGGAATTAAAATGGCAGATAGAACTGAGAGCTGATGTCTATCCAGGTCTCAACGAGACACTGAACATTAAATGTGCACTTAAATGGTATAGAGATTGAAATGTGATAGGGTTTGAAGAACTGTGCAAGAGGGTTTGAAGAATTGTGCAAGTAGATTTAATGTGTTTATGGATTTACAACTGTGCAAGTGAATATAATGTGTTTCCTCTCTCTCTCTCTCTCTCTGACTTTTGACTCCCCATACCCCTGCACACATGCTCCCACTCTCTCTCTGACTTTTGACTCCCCCATACCCCTACACACATGCTCCCAATCACCAGGCTAGCCCCGCTGACCCCACCAACTATACCCCCGGTCTCACATTTTCACGCAGCCATTCAAGGGTGATACCATCCAAACCAGCCCACGGGTGGTACTATCTGCACTGACAGTCTTCTGGGGACACTGTTATTCATAGGCTCCTTGTCATGGGCCGCCCCCTAAGAGGCCCCCCTCAAGTCCACACCGCATTCCTCCCACTCCTGCATCAGGTGGCATACCCACACATTTCTCTACAGACACACGATGCCAAAGCATAGTAGGACTCTCTACCTGCCTCCTCCACCTTCCTCCGTTCCCTTCTTTAATTACCTTTGGAGGCAAACACTCATAAGTTACGTGTTTATATTAGAATCATCACAGCATGACTGTCATCCCCAACCCTTTTTTTTTTTTTTTTTTTTGCACACAATCCCTTTTTGCACACAGTCCCTTTTTGCACACAATCCCCTTTTTTGCACACGATCCCTTTTGCACACAATCCCCTTTTTGCACACGATCCCTTTTGCACACTATCCCTTTTAGTATGCACACGGCACCACAAGGCTGTTACTGTCTGACCAATTTGCCTTATGTAACTGCAATTGTAATGTTAATGAAAATGCACACAGCACCCTGCTTGTTCACACTTTTCTATTGGAAAGGAACTGTTGTTAATTTAAATGGCCTGCTAGAACTAATGTATATAAAGGAAGTGAAAATGGTTGCTCATACTTATGAAACATGTCTTTCTGAAGAAGTCTTGATAATAAATAAGACAGCTAAAGTTCTACAAGAGTTGTTGGTGTTATTTACTATTTTATTGAATGCTTTTATTGTCACGAAGTTCATTTCTTAGTTAAAATTTCTTCTCTTCGTTCAAAATTTTTTTGAGTGTGGTTAATTTTAGATATATATATATATATATATATATATATATATATACACATGCATACACAGTGTGTGTGTAAATACACACACACTCTGTCTCTGAGATCACAAAAATTCACAGAAGATGGAGAAAGTGAGGGAAACGCAATACTTTCTTGCTCCTCTACAAGTCTAACTTCCATTACAAGTTCCCTACGGCTTTCTACTGGCTGTATTCTGAGCATTGATAACTTGCCACTAAGAAACATTAGGGCTCCTTGTTGTCTGCTTTTGTTTAAATCTTATTTTTGTTAACTATGTAAACCCACTTAGCAGAAATGGCTTTTTAAGGGGCAACTTTAAAAAGCACAGAGTGGTTAAGTGATTTGGTTTGTGTCACACAGTAAGCAAATACTGAGAGAGGGAATTCAACCCAGGACAGGAAAGGATAAAGCTCATTATCAGCTTATAACTTTAATTCTCTGTGCTAAACTGTCTTTGTTTAAGGATTTGGAGATTTAATCTGCTTATTCCATAATATACATCCTTTCAGTCACATTCAATACTTTTTCAATGTAACTTAGAAACTTGGATTGCTAGCTATGCTGAGTCCACAAGAGTTATGTTGGTTTACACCAACTATTCCGCCTGTAAACTTCTGGGGCTTTATCTATGTTTATCTGATTTTGACTAAATGCTTTCTTGCTTCTTTTGTTTTTTCACTCCAGGCCTTCAGTTTGATGACTTGACTTTTGCTGAATTTTTTCCTGTCCTGCTATTCATTTTGTTTAACTGAATCTGCAGTCTGGGTACATTCATTCTAAAGTCACAGAGCAGTATTAATTTGGCTTGCTTATTTTAATATTTATTTTTTCCATCTTTTAGCCCCTCTTGCGTCAACCTGGTGCAGAAAAAGTTTTATACCAAATTCAGTTTGTGTAGGAGAATAAGTGACCTGGAACTTTTTGGCATCTGATACTTCCAACGACCTTCTGACCAGAATGGTATGAAGTTTTATAGTAAATTCCCTGCTCAGTTTGTAAACAATAAGTCAAGAATATGTTAATATTTATACTTACACAGCAAAGTTCTAAAGCAAATTCTTGTGACCAGAGACTGCACCATGCTTTGGAATTTAAAGTGTCATTGCCACAGTCTGATCTGTTTATCATTACGCTACTTAGTGGCTTAACAGCAAACATCCTGCTATTCTGCCTCTTCGGACAGTCTATACTTTTGTCTATACTTTTATAACTGATTTGCTTTCTATAGTTCATCTTCCATTCCTGTTGCAGGATATTAACTCACTTAGCATGTTTACTTCCTGCATTAACTATCAAGCATCGCCTCTTAATGCTTGATGGTTATGTGCCTACAGTGAATACGATTGGCTGGGATCTATGCCTGTTATTGGGTGTTTTGATTATATTACATGAGTTTTTGCTCAACAGCTTGATTTACTTTGGACTGCTTAACAACAAGTTAGGTTACCTGTCTGCAAGGTATTCATTGTGCTTAATAACTTAATATTTTTTCCTATTAAGATCGTATCACCACCTTGAAGACAATGATGTTAGTTTGATTTGCCTTCTTTCTCCTAAGCCCTAATTCATACACTATTTTCTTTTATAATATAGAAGTTACTTGAGGTCTGTTACTTATTACAGCAAATGCTTAAGCTTTGGTCTATTTCAGTTAATGGTGCTATCAAACTTCAAACTGATGGGCAGCAGAGAAAGTGTGATCATTCTTTTTGCATTCAAAGAATGATTGCACTTTCTTTGAGACAGAGTGACCTTGGAGTGAAAATAAATTAGTAAGCAGAGTGTGGGGGACTGCTCCCCTATAAAATTCTCCTACTATTTGACTACACTATTCTTTTTCTTATTCGCTTTGATTTAATTCTGTTGTTAACAATGTATTCTAGCTGACCCCAACCTGTAGCATCTATAAATACAAAACTACCTTAATGATTTACTCTTTGTGTACCTCTTTCACCATCTGAAATGATGCATTTTATTTTCACTCAACACACAGGGAGGACTGTTGGTATGAGTGACAGGTACAATTGCAAAACAACAAACATTATATACCATGCCCAGTGTCAGTCCTGTGATGCCTTTTATATTGGAAAGGCGGTAGAGTTTTGAAGAAAGGAATGACTGAACATGTTGGGTATAGTAAAAAGGTGATAACAGAAACTTTTGGGGGAAACCTAGTAAAATATGTACTGGATTTAAAGGATTTGGTTTTTCATTCTTGAAAAAAAATGCTAATGATTTGGGGATGGAGGTACAATGAAGCACTCTTGGGTTGCCATGAATTAACTTGGCAGTTCATGCTTAATGACTACAGGTTTTCAGGGCTAAATATATATTAGTATTAATTTAGCACATTTTTTTTTTAAATGAGGTCACTGTATTATAGAAGCCACTGTGGAACTGGTTTGTTTGAAGTCATGTAATCAATATATTAATAATTATGCTAGTAGAAGAATTGATGTTTATTGTCTAATGAAGTTATTGTGCTACATATGGGTACAGAACAAAAGTGCTTATGTTGTCTTATTAGAACTTGACACCAGGAATATTACCTAGCACTCACTTGTTCAAACACTCCTTAAAAGCATTCCTCCATAAGGACAGAATTCCAACACCCAGGAAACCAGCACCAGTTGGTCAGCGCCAAGTGGTTGAATGGTACGTGAGAATGACAATCCCCAGAAAGGGAACTATTTATTTTCAATTGGGATTGTGCAGTCTCGGAGTTAGTATATATAATTAGTAAGGGTGAGGGGGCTCCCCCAAAATGGGGGCTTCGGGGGGGGCTTATATATATATATATATATATATATATATATATATATATATATATATACATACATATACACTACTTGGTAGCATGCCTACATATGCTTGTGTGTGTATATGTGTATATGTGATTGTGCCTTTGTGTGTCTCATCATAAAATTATGTGTGTGTAAATATTATTTTTTCAGCTTTAATTGTAAAATATCACTGTAAAATTACATAAATATTCTTTTAAGTCCAAAATATTTATTCACCCCCATAACTACATGAAACCTAGAAAATGCTGTTTCATGTATAGAGCTGTAATTGGATCAGTTGCCTATCTTAATGTCTCTATCTTAAACTGCAAATGCCTGCATACATTCCCTTATCCTAGACTAAGTAGCATTAATGTAGTAGTTATCTGGCCTTACTGTACTGATGCAAAAATTCTTAGTCACCTGAAAAAGAGTTTAGACTAGATGATCATCATATACCTAAAAATTCACCAGTGGTCATCTGTTATGGTCATCACCCATCTAGTAAATCATACTTGTTCTTACTGGTCATCTATCTTTCTAGCAGCTTTCCAGTCATCTATATGTCTGTGATTCCATTCTGCCATCCATCTGGAAACGTACTCCCCATCCATCTATCTATGGATATCTTAGTCATCCATCCAACTGTGTATGTGGTCATGGTCTGGGTCATCCATCCATCTGAGTTTGAATGTACGGTCATATTTCTATCTAAGAAGGATGGGCTGATCAACCATCATTCTGTCCTTAATTATCTCCACTACCCACTCAAATGCCTGCTATGATTAGCCAGTTAGTGAGGTACTTGGGTACAAAACACACTCAAGAATGAAATTTTTTCCTCAAGGATTGTATTGCATTTTAATGATGAGTTACGTGGCAACACACTTGCACTGTTAGTAAGCAGATTTCAGGCCTCACCTTACATGCAATAACAGAAATGTTGCCTTATTTGATAAAATGTTTATGTTTTTTGTTTTGTTTTTCTTTTTGATATAATGACACCATAATAAAGACATATTCTGGATATTGGCTGCATTCTACCACTATGAATTGAGGTTGTACACTCAAATATAACAGAAATTGAATATAATGCAGCTTGGCAACCTGGCAGTTTCTAACACCCATGTAAGCCTTTGGTGTAGACTATCAATGCATGGTTATATTTTTGAAACAATTTGAAATTTTACTAAATGTTTGTGGGCAACAACTCCTGATATTCAGTTATAAACTATAGTTATTGTGTGATTTTTAAATGCAGAGATAATAGCTGCACACTGATTTCTGAGTTACAAGTCACAATTCCCAATAATCATTTCCTTTTGATGTAATAACATTTATATTCTGGAAAATACCAGTCTCATGGGGCAAAAAAATAGTGTTTTTTGTTCTTCTGTCGTAAAATTCAACTATATTTATGATTATATGGATTATATTACCACCTGTGAGAAGATAAAATGAAAATGTATATGTTTGTTGTGAGCTCACTGAAAAGACATTTTCACTATTGAGGCTAAAAAAATATAATAACAAAGTAACAACTTGAAAGCCAAAACATAGGTTATACAAATACAACAAATATAAACTTTAGCTTATTTCAGACCCATATATTCATAGTGGATAGTGCCTCTTCTGAGATGGTGCTGCACTTTTGACTGTAAGTTACAAATATAATGGCCATAGTAATGCACCTCAGCTTGTTGCTGCCAGAGACATACACTGACAATGAATGCAATCAATATCAATCAACAACAGTCATGTAACTGCTTCTTCACACCCCAATCTCCAAAATGTGACATTTTCTGTATACATCTCTGAAATTTGATTGTGAGGAAAATGAAAGAAATAATAACCACAGTAACTTATTTTAACATGTTGCCCATAGACACGTCATCTATGGTGCTCCCTTGACAAGCCATATCAATAATTATTCAACAGTGATCATGTAACTATCCTGTGCTTTCATGGACAGCATGCCTCCTCAACCCCTGTTCCACTAAGATTTCAGAAAGTTAAAGAAATGCTGATATATTTCATCTTGTTGCTCATAGACACATATAGTGTGCCAGTATATAAATAATCATCTAACAGTGATTAGGTGACTACCCTGTTATTTTGCAGACAGCTTACCACCTTTCTCCCACAAAAAAGGCACCCTCTTTGTATACCTCTGATGTCAAGAGTGCCTGGAAAGTGAAAACAAAATGACTACAGTAATGTATTTCATCTGGATGCTACAGCCTCCCCCTTCCCATAGCCGTAACTACTGTAAAAAGTATGAATGGAGTGATGCGCAATTTATGTTGTTAGCACTACCAAAAAATAATATCTGATTTCCTGCCATGAATTAAAAAAAAGAAAGTAGCAGCAAGAGATAAGTATTGTAGCTCAACTACAGCATTTCTCCACCTCTGTAGACCTATGGTGCTATTTTCTGGACCTGATAATAAAAGAGAAGTGCATTAAGCTCACCATTACATTTTTAAACTTGCTACCTGCTACCTTTGCAAGAGTAAAAAAAGTACAGAATTTGGATTTTTTAGAGTGGTAGTACAAGTTAAAACTTTTACACAAAAATAAATTGCTGGAAGCCTGTGAATTCTACTAGCTTGGTGGGCCACAGAGAATCCTCTAGTGGCCAAGACTGTGGCCAACATGTTACAGGCTGTGCAAGCTTGATATTAGTGGTTAGGAAGCAAAATTTACTTCCACAAAAAAAAAAAAAAAAAGTATTTCCATTACAGAAGGCAAACACACAGAACATAAAAGGGGGATGGAGAGAGGGAGCGCTACTGCAGCAATGATCATTCGAGCATATACTGTCTGTTATGGTAGGTTTACTTACACAACATACTATAGGTTCATAGGTTCATACTAGGCTATCTGCCCTAGGGCATTTATAAGCCTAGCCAGAGTGTGTTTGGCTTTCGCCACCCATTTTAAATTAATTTTGCTATGCCCTTTTTCGAGGTTAGTATACTGTGCCTCTGTCTAACAGTGACACAGAAGTGATACCCAGAGTAAACCTACGATCTCCCATCCACTCATCAAGATTCCTCTTGAAGAGAGTCAATGAGGGACTCTGCCTAACCTGGACTGGGATTTTATTCCAGAGTGAAGGGAGCCTCTGGGTTATGAATCTGTCCCTCCACCATGTCCTATTTATTTCAGTGGTGAGGTTCAAGTCCCTCGAGTGCGTGGCTCGATGGGATTTGGATTTTCTGAGGTGCAGCATGTCCATTAATTCCGGGTTGGACATTGCTTTATACGTCAGGCACAGATCGCCTCTGAGCAGGCGGTATGCCACTGAGTAGAGCTGGAGTTTCTTTAACCGGGCAGCATATGGCATCTGTTTGAGCCCTTTGATCCTCTTGGTGAGGTACTTTTGGGGTCTTTCCAGTTGCTGCAGGTGTCTGGTAAGGTACATCCCAAAAGGGGCATTGTACTCAATAATGGGCAAGATGAGGGATGAGTAAAGAGGCACAATGACCTCCCCTGATCTAGATGTGAATCCCTTCATGATTAGGTGGGCTATATAAAATGTTTTTCTAACCACTTTGGCCACGTGGTTGTCAAATGAGAGATTGCTATCAACTTGGGTCCCCAGGTCCCTAATTACTTCTTCTGTACTTAATGGATTACCACCTATGTGGTAATTTGTAGGCACTTTGTTTTTGCCAAAGGGATGACTATACACTTTTGGCGTTTAGCTTGAGGCCATGGCTCTGGCACCAGTTGTCTGTTTCTATGAGGCCCTTTTGGAGGATGCTTGTGTCGGCTGGAGAGTCGATTATGGTGCCCAATTTGCAGTCATCTGCGAACTTGGTCAGCCACAGTCCTTCCATGTTGGCCTGTACCTCCGAGAAATATATACCGAACAAGAGAGGTCCCAGGACTGAGCCTTGTGGGACGTCACTTGTAACTGGTTTGGAGTCTGACATGGCTCCAGCAATTCTAACCATGTGGGTTCTGTCCTTGAGCCAGTTTGCAACCCATCTAGTGACATAGGGGTTTATATTTAAGCTGGTGAGCTTATCTATAATGCCCGAGTGGGGTATTGTATCAAAGGTTTTTGTGAGGACCAGGTAAGCTGTGTGGACCACCTTCCCCTTATCAATGGCCTTGGTGACTGTTTCAAAGAAATTGACCAGGTTTAAGAGGCAGGATCTGCCCTTAACAAAGCTAAACTGAGGTCCATGATGATCCTTTCCATAGCTTTGCAGACCAAGCTAGTCAGGCTTATGGGGCGATAGTTTCCAGGATCCGTTGAGGCACCACCTTTGTGGAGAGGGACCACTGTTGCTGTATGCCACTCTTTGGGTACATATCCTGTAGTAAGGCTGAGAGTGAACAGTAGTTTTATGTTTGGGTTTAGCTCTTCTTGGAGTTCATGTAGGATGCAGCCTGGGACACCGTCTGGTCCCATTGATGCTGTGTTTTTTGCTTTGGAGAGGGTGGCTCTTACCTGAGCATCTGAGATGTCAGGGGGCAGCACTCTGCTGGGATAGATATTTGCCCTTTTGGTGGGGAGGGGGGAGAAGTTTGCGCTGAACCTGTCAGCTAGGATGTTGGCAATGTCTGTGGGTTCAGTGTATTTTTTGTCATTTTGGACTAATTCTGAGCATATCTGGGAATTCCCACCCAGTTTTTTGCTAATACTGATCAGAGATGCCTTCCCTTTTTGGGATTTTGCTCTATCATGTAGTAGCTTCCTCCTTCTATTGTATAGTTTGTTTATGGCTGGGGTCCACCAGACAGGACGTCTGCCTTTGGAGGATTGGGTCTTGGTTTTATTTGGGATTGCATGATCCATGCATTCCTGAAGGTGTTCATAGAATGCGTTTATAAAGGATTCTGCAGTCTGGGCTATATTTTCCACAGGCCCGGGGCTTTGAGGGATTCCACTTCGGTTTTGAGGAGTGTGAAATTTGCTTTAGAGAAGTTTTTCACTGTGATTTTCTGGGCAGGGGGTGGGGTCGGGATGTGAATATCCAGTGAGATTAGTTTATGGTCTGATCTTACCAGTGAGGGATACACTTCTGGTCTGGAGCATAGAGTCCCCATGTTGGTGATGATCAGGTCCAGTATGTTTTCCCCTCTTGTGGTAGTAGTAACAAGTTGTTCCATAGCATTTGAGTTTATAAATTCTAGGAACCTTTGGGCTAGGGTGTTGGAGCTAGAGTAATGCTCCCAGTCTATGTTTGGGTAGTTGAAGTCACCCAATATAATGGTGTTTGGAGAGATCTTCATATTTTCCAATGTTCTCAGGAAGGCCGAGTGGGGTTTCTGGGTTTGGGAGGGTGGTCTGTAGCAGGCTATAAACTGGAAGGCAGTTTTACCCACTGTTAGTTGCACATGGATAGTCTCTGATGCTTTGTGCTGTGCCACCAACCTGGAGGTGTGGGTATCTTTGTGAATATTGATACTCCCCTCCTTTTGTGGTTCGTCCAAGTTTTGGGGCGAAAAGCATGGTATGAGGTATAACCTGGTAGTGCTGGAGTGCTCGCGGGAGCCTTGAACCAGGTTTCTGTTACTGCACAGATATCGATGTTCTCCATGCAAAGGAGAGTTTCGAAAGGCATCTTATGGTTTAGACTTCTGGCGTTGAGTAGCATTACTCTTAGTTTCTTATCCCTTGTGATACCTATGGAGGTGGGTTTGTCTTCTGAGCCTTGCCTAAAAAAGGCACTATGGGGGTAGCAAGAGCCTTTGCCAATATCCAGCCCAGGGGTGACAGGTGCAAGCCGTCCCTAGCGAAGCATCGTGGCTTGTCGTGCATGTCATCCCATGCTGACAGGCATTGGATCCCCTTTGAATGACACCAATACTTAAGCCAATTATTGAAATTGATCATCTTGTCTTCATATTGTGGCATTATTCTTGGTGAGGGTAAGATGCTACTCAAGGTCAGGGTCATACCGGCCTGGGCTACATGCTCAGAGAGCTCCTCTATGTCTCTTTTCATGTAGTCCAGGGAGGTACATCTCAGGTCATTCACACCAGCATGGACAATGACTGAGTCATATTTGTACTTGCCTTGGAGTGACCTGAGTGCTTGTGTTATGTGGCGGATCCTAGCGCCCGACAGGCAGCTCACCGTGACCTTCTCCTTATTCAGCCTGGTGAGCAGGACATCAGTTCAGCTGACTATGTTCAGCATATTGATCACTGCTACAGTAGACTTAGCTATATGGGCAGAGTACCCTGGCTTACAAAATTTGGGATATGGAAGGAGAAGAATCCAGGCAAAGCCTGATCTAGATCTATAGAAGGAGTCGGGCTTACAATGCTCTGTAAAAGTATGTACAGAGGACCAACCTGTTGCATTTAGAATTCTTCTAGAATTCAAGCCTTTCCAAAAAGCCACAGGTGAAACCACTGCCCTGGTAGAGTGGGCCTTGACCCTGCCTGGAATAGTTTTGTTGTGATGACTATAACAAAATGTAATAACCATAAGCAACCATTTTGAAATAGTCTGTTTGACACAGGTTGTCCCTTCTTCTTACCTTCACAAGAAATGAACAATTGATCCAAAGATCTGCAAGGTTTAGTTCTATCAAGATAGTACCTGAGTTGTCTGTGGACATCCAAGGTATGGAGTAACCCTTCTCCCTCATTTTTGGGTTCAGGGAAGAAAACAGGGAGATGGATAGTTTGGTTTAAAGTAAACTCAGATGCCACTTTAGGCATAAAAGAAGGATTAGATCTCAAAGAAGCCCTGTCCCTGCAGAACATGTGGCAGGGTTAACTCACCATACGTGCTTACAATTCAGACACTCTTCTTGCAGAGGTCAGAGCAATCAGTAAAACTGTTTTCCATGTTAAGAAGTTCAAGTCAGCCAGGGTAGCTGGTTCTAATAGAATAAGTGTTAGTGTCTGTAACACAAAATTAAGATCCCAAGGAGGGGTCACCAGTTTTCTTGAAGGTCCCTTTCAAAAACATTTTGAAATGAGACTGGCACGAAAGAGGATCGATGGGCAGACATGCTGAAATGGATGATAAACGAAACTTGATACAGGAGTATGAATGGCCATAGGATAGTAACTCACACAAATGTAAAACTGGAGAACAGTTGTTATTTGCACTAGCTAGAAAACCTTTTCTGTATTTGCTGATATATGATTTTCTATTAGCAGGTTTTCTTGCCTTCATTAGTACCTCCTGCATGTCCTCAGTAAACAGCTGCCAAAAAGAAATCAAGACCCTATCATCCAAGCAGTAAATTGAAGTTGACTGGTGTTGGGGTGTATCAAACACCTGTTACTTAGTGTGAAGATCCAATCTGTGAGGAAGCTTATGGTAATTGCTCCTGGTCATTTCCAAAATAGGGAAGAACCATGGTTGCTTGGCCCAGAAGGGAGTCACCACAATGATCTAGGGGGTTATCTTTTGAATCTTCAAAAGTACCCTGAATATTAGTGGAAAGGGTAGAAAAGCATACAGGAACATTCCTGTCTTCCAGGTCTTTTTGCATGGAGTCCTGGAGCAAAATCTTGCCAACTAATTGTTCAGAGAGGTAGCAAAGAGGTCTACTCGAGAAACTCTCCACAGATGGATCAAACATTGGAAGACTCCCTGGTCTAGTTTCCATTTGTGAGGGTCTGCCCTTGTCTTAGCTTTTCTGCAACACTGTTTCGCTCTGATGGAATGCACGATGCCTGTAGAGTTTAAGTGTGCTGTGAGACTATATCCTAAGCCACCATGGCTAGATTGCAAAGGGAGTATGGTCTGGTTCCCCCTTGCTTGTTGATGTACCACATGACTGTGGTATTGTCTGTAACAAACTGAAGAGGTCCTGAGGACCAGAAATGATTTAGAGAGTTTAGTGTCTTCATCTGGGCAAGCATTTCTTTTATATTTATGCTCTCGCTTCTGTCCTTGTTGTCCCACACACCTTGCACTTTTATCCCTCTTCAAACTTTTTTCCCCCTTTCAAGGCAAGGGGGGGGCCAAAAAGGGGCCCCCCCTTTTTGATTGGGGTCATAAGTAAGTAAGTAAGTAGCAGGGTTGTGGGGAGAGCAGGGGCTTGCTCCTCACTCTGCAAAAACATTGATTTTAGATATGCATGCACAGTTTCTGTCGATATTTTGTGTTTCAAATATTTTAACTGTTGATATTGTGATAATTAAATCAATTTCACTATTCTTATATCCATCTGTATCTGTCTCTGTGTGTCTGTGTGTATGTATATATATATATATATATATATATATATATATATATATATATATATATATGGGTCCAGTGGGCAAGGTTGGTTCAGCATTACATCAACATTATTAAAGTCAGCATGGTAACATCAAATCTCACAAGATCGACACACTTCTGCACATGCTCCAAGGTTACTTCTTGGAACATGCAAAGTATAAAACAGTGTTTTTGCAGAAGGCAAGCTCCCTTTTACTCCCCCCATGTAGGGACTCTCTGTCCCCTACCCCCTGCTAATTATATATACAAATATATACTAACTTTGAGATCACACAATCACACAATTTCTATATCAGCAAAACGAACAGGAAGCTGAGTAGCCGTATTAAAGAACACACTGCAGCAATACACAAACAGGACAGTTTGAATGCCTTGGCTAAACACAGTACTACTTGCCCAAACTTCACAGGATTCAAATTCACAGTGCTGGAAAAATAACAGAATTTGTAGGGGACATGGACACATTCCTGCAAGTCCGGGAATTAAAATGGCAGATAGAACTGAGAGCTGATGTCTATCCAGGTCTCAACGAGACACTGAACATTAAATGTGCACTTAAATGGTATAGAGATTGAAATGTGATAGGGTTTGAAGAACTGTGCAAGAGGGTTTGAAGAATTGTGCAAGTAGATTTAATGTGTTTATGGATTTACAACTGTGCAAGTGAATATAATGTTTCCTCTCTCTCTCTCTCTCTGACTTTTGACTCCCCCATACCCCCTGCACATGCTCCCACTCTCTCTCTGACTCTTGACTCCCCATACCCCTACACACATGCTCCCAATCACCAGGCTAGCCCCGCTGACCCCACCAACTATACTCCCGGTCTCACATTTTCACGCAGCCATTCAAGGGGTGATACCATCCAAACCAGCCCACAGGTGGTACCATCTGCACTGACAGTCTTCTGGGGGACACTGTTATTCATAGGCTCCTTGTCATGGGCGGCCCCTAACAGCCCCCCCTCAAGTCCACACCGCATTCCTCCCACTCCCCCATCAGGTGGCATACCCACACATTTCTCTACACACACACCGATGCCAAAGCATAGTAGGACTCTCTACCTGACAACTCCACCTTCCTCCGTTCCCTTCTTTACTTACCTTTGGAGGCAAACACTCATAAGTTACGTGTTTATATTAGAATCATCACAGCATGACTGTCATCCCCCCCCCCAACCCCTTTTTTTTTTTTTTTTTCACACAATCCCTTTTTTCACACAGTCCCGTTTGTTGCACACAATCCCTTTTTGCACACGATCCTTTTGCACACAATCCCTTTTTGCACCGATCCTTTTGCACACTATCCCTTTTAGTATGCACCACGGCACCACAAGGCTGTTACTGTCTGACCAATTTGCCTTATGTAACTGCAATTGTAATGTTAATGAAAATGCACACAGCACCCTGCTTGTTCACACTTTTCTATTGGAAAGGAACTGTTGTTAATTTAAATGGCCTGCTAGAACTAATGTATATAAAGGAAGTGAAAATGGTTGCTCATACTTATGAAACATGTCTTTCTGAAGAAGTCTTGATAATAAATAAGGCCAAGCGCTAAAGTTCTACAAGAGTTGTTGGTGTTATTTACTATTTTATTGAATGCTTTATTGTCATGAAGTTCATTTCTTAGTTAAAATTTCTTCTCTTAGTTCAAAATTTTTTGAGTGTGGTTAATTTTAGATATATATATATGTATATATATATATATATATACATAGTGTGTGTGTAAATGCACAATGCACACACACTGTCTCTGAGATCACAAAAATTCACAGAAGATGGAGAAAGTGAGGGAAACGCAATACTTTCTTGCTCCTCTACAAGTCTAACTTCCATTACAAGTTCCCTACGGCTTTCTACTGGCTGTATTCTGAGCATTGATAACTTGCCACTAAGAAACATTAGGGCTCCTTGTTGTCTGCTTTTGTTTAAATCTTATTTTTGTTAACTATGTAAACCCACTTAGCAGAAATGGCTTTTTAAGGGGCAACTTTAAAAAGCACAGAGTGGTTAAGTGATTTGGTTTGAGTCACACAGTAAGCAAATACTGAGAGAGGGAATTCAACCCAGGACAGTAAAGGATAAAGCTCATTATCAGCTTATAACTTTAATTCTCTGTGCTAAACTGTCTTTGTTTAAGGATTTGGAGATTTAATCTGCTTATTCCATAATATACATCCTTTCAGTCACATTCAATACTTTTTCAATGTAACTTAGAAACTTGGATTGCTAGCTATGCTGAGTCCACAAGAGTTATGTTGGTTTACACCAACTATTCCGCCTGTAAACTTCTGGGGCTTTATCTATGTTTATCTGATTTTGACTAAATGCTTTCTTGCTTCTTTTGTTTTTTCACTTCAGGCCTTCAGTTTGATGACTTGACTTTTGCTGAATTTTTTCCTGTCCTGCTATTCATTTTGTTTAACTGAATCTGCAGTCTGGGTACATTCATTCTAAAGTCACAGAGCAGTATTAATTTGGCTTGCTTATTTTAATATTTATTTTTTCCATCTTTTAGCCCCTCTTGCGTCAACCTGGTGCAGAAAAAGTTTTATACCAAATTCAGTTTGTGTAGGAGAATAAGTGACCTGGAACTTTTTGGCATCTGATACTTCCAACGACCTTCTGACCAGAATGGTATGAAGTTTTATAGTAAATTCCCTGCTCAGTTTGTAAACAATAAGTCAAGAATATGTTAATATTTATACTTACACAGCAAAGTTCTAAAGCAAATTCTTGTGACCAGAGACTGCACCATGCTTTGGAATTTAAAATGTCATTGCCACAGTCTGATCTGTTTATCATTACGCTACTTAGTGGCTTAACAGCAAACATCCTGCTATTCTGCCTCTTCGGACAGTCTATACTTTTGTCTATACTTTTATAACTGATTTGCTTTCTATAGTTCATCTTCCATTCCTGTTGCAGGATATTAACTCACTTAGCATGTTTACTTCCTGCATTAACTATCAAGCATTGCCTCTTAATGCTTGATGGTTATGTGCCTACAGTGAATACGATTGGCTGGGATCTATGCCTGTTATTGGGTGTTTTGATTATATTACATGAGTTTTTGCTCAACAGCTTGATTTACTTTGGACTGCTTAACAACAAGTTAGGTTACCTGTCTGCAAGGTATTCATTGTGCTTAATAACTTAATATTTTTTCCTATTAAGATTGTATCACCACCTTGAAGACAATGATGTTAGTTTGATTTGCCTTCTTTCTCCTAAGCCCTAATTCATACACTATTTTCTTTTATAATATAGAAGTTACTTGAGGTCTGTTACTTATTACAGCAAATGCTTAAGCTTTGGTCTATTTCAGTTAATGGTGCTATCAAACTGATGGGCAGCAGAAAAAGTGTGATCATTCTTTTTGCATTCAAAGAATGATTGCACTTTCTTTGAGACAGAGTGACCTTGGAGTGAAAATAAATTAGTAAGCAGAGTGTGGGAGACTGCTCCCCTATAAAATTCTCCTACTATTTGACTACACTATTCTTTTTCTTATTCGCTTTGATTTAATTCTGTTGTTAACAATGTATTCTAGCTGACCCCAACCTGTAGCATCTATAAATACAAAACTACCTTAATGATTTACTCTTTGTGTACCTCTTTCACCATCTGAAATGATGCATTTTATTTTCACTCAACACACAGGGAGGACTGTTGGTATGAGTGACAGGTACAATTGCAAAACAACAAACATTATATACCATGCCCAGTGTCAGTCCTGTGATGCCTTTTATATTGGAAAGGCGGTAGAGTTTTGAAGAAAGGAATGACTGAACATGTTGGGTATAGTAAAAAGGTGATAACAGAAACTTTTGGGGGAAACCTAGTAAAATATGTACTGGATTTAAAGGATTTGGTTTTTCATTCTTGAAAAAAAATGCTAATGATTTGGGGATGGAGGTACAATGAAGCACTCTTGGGTTGCCATGAATTAACTTGGCAGTTCATGTTTAATGACTACAGGTTTTCAGGGCTAAATATATATTAGTATTAATTTAGCACATTTTTTTTTTAAATGAGGTCACTGTATTATAGAAGCCACTGTGGAACTGGTTTGTTTGAAGTCATGTGATCAATATATTAGTAATTATGCTAGTAGAAGAATTGATATTTATTGTCTAATGAAGTTATTGTGCTACATATGGGTACAGAACAAAAGTGCTTATGTTGTCTTATTAGAACTTGACACCAGGAATATTACCTAGCACTCACTTGTTCAAACACTCCTTAAAAGCATTCCTCCATAAGGACAGAATTCCAACACCCAGGAAACCAGCACCAGTTGGTCAGCGCCAAGTGGTTGAATGGTACGTGAGAATGACAATCCCCAGAAAGGGAACTATTTATTTTCAATTGGGATTGTGCAGTCTCGGAGTTAGTATATATAATTAGTAAGGGTGAGGGGGCTCCCCCAAAATGGGGGCTTCGGGGGGGGGCTTAGATATATATATATATATATATATATATATATATACATACATACATATATACACTACTTGGTAGCATGCCTACATATGCTTGTGTGTGTATATGTGTATATGTGATTGTGCCTTTGTGTGTCTCATCATAAAATTATGTATGTGTAAATATTATTTTTTCAGCTTTAATTGTAAAATATCACTGTAAAATTACATAAATATTCTTTTAAGTCCAAAATATTTATTCACCCCCATAACTACATGAAACCTAGAAAATGCTGTTTCATGTATAGAGCTGTAATTGGATCAGTTGCCTATCTTAATGTCTCTATCTTAAACTGCAAATGCCTGCATACATTCCCTTATCCTAGACTAAGTAGCATTAATGTAGTAGTTATCTGGCCTTACTGTACTGATGCAAAAATTCTTAGTCATCTGAAAAAGAGTTTAGACTAGATGATCATCATATACCTAAAAATTCACCAGTGGTCATCTGTTATGGTCATCACCCATCTAGTAAATCATACTTGTTCTTACTGGTCATCTATCCTTCTAGCAGCTTTCCAGTCATCTATATGTCTGTGATTCCATTCTGCCATCCATCTGGAAACGTACTCCCCATCCATCTATCTATGGATATCTTAGTCATCCATCCAACTGTGTATGTGGTCATGGTCTGGGTCATCCATCCATCTGAGTTTGAATGTACGGTAATATTTCTATCTAAGAAGGATGGGCTGATCAACCATCATTCTGTCCTTAATTATCTCCACTACCCACTCAAATGCCTGCTATGATTAGCCAGTTAGTGAGGTACTTGGGTACAAAACACACTCAAGAATGACATTTTTTCCTCAAGGATTGTACTGCATTTTAATGATGAGTTACGTGGCAACACACTTGCACTGTTAGTAAGCAGATTTCAGGCCTCACCTTACATGCAATAACAGAAATGTTGCCTTATTTGATAAAATGTTTATGTTTTTTTGTTTTGTTTTTCTTTTTGATATAATGACACCATAATAAAGACATATTCTGGATATTGGCTGCATTCCACCACTATGAATTGAGGTTGTACACTCAAATATAACAGAAATTGAATATAATGCAGCTTGGTAACCTGGCAGTTTCTAACACCCATGTAAGCCTTTGGTGTAGACTATCAATACATGGTTATATTTTTGAAACAATTTGAAATTTTACTAAATGTTTGTGGGCAACAACTCCTGATATTCAGTTATAAACTATAGTTATTGTGTGATTTTTAAATGCAGAGATAATAGCTGCACACTGATTTCTGAGTTACAAGTCACAATTCCCAATAATCATTTCCTTTTGATGTAATAACATTTATATTCTGGAAAATACCAGTCTCATGGGGCAAAAAAAATAGTGTTTTTTGTTCTTCTGTCGTAAAATTCAACTATATTTATGATTATATGGATTATATTACCACCTGTGAGAAGATAAAATGAAAATGTATATGTTTGTTGTGAGCTCACTGAAAAGACATTTGCACTATTGAGGCTAAAAAAATATAATAACAAAGTAACAACTTGAAAGCCAAAACATAGGTTATACAAATACAACAAATATAAACTTTAGCTTATTTCAGACCCATATATTCATAGTGGATAGTGCCTCTTCTGAGATGGTGCTGCACTTTTGACTGTAAGTTACAAATATAATGGCCATAGTAATGCACCTCAGCTTGTTGCTGCCAGAGACATACACTGACAATGAATGCAATCAATATCAATCAACAACAGTCATGTAACTGCTTCTTCACACCCCAATCTCCAAAATGTGACATTTTCTGTATACATCTCTGAAATTTGATTGTGAGGAAAATGAAAGAAATAATAACCACAGTAACTTATTTTAACATGTTGCCCATAGACACGTCATCTATGGTGCTCCCTTGACAAGCCATATCAATAATTATTCAACAGTGATCATGTAACTATCCTGTGCTTTCATGGACAGCATGCCTCCTCAACCCCTGTTCCACTAAGATTTCAGAAAGTTAAAGAAATGCTGATATATTTCATCTTGTTGCTCATAGACACATATAGTGTGCCAGTATATAAATAATCATCTAACAGTGATTAGGTGACTACCCTGTTATTTTGCAGACAGCTTACCAACTTTCTCCCACAAAAAAGGCACCGTCTTTGTATACCTCTGATGTCAAGAGTGCCTGGAAAGTGAAAACAAAATGACTACAGTAATGTATTTCATCTGGATGCTACAGCCTCCCCCTTCCCATAGCCGTAACTACTGTAAAAAGTATGAATGGAGTGATGCGCAATTTATGTTGTTAGCACTACCAAAAAATAATATCTGATTTCCTGCCATGAATTAAAAAAAAGAAAGTAGCAGCAAGAGATAAGTATTGTAGCTCAACTACAGCATTTCTCCACCTCTGTAGACCTATGGTGCTATTTTCTGGACCTGATAATAAAAGAGAAGTGCATTAAGCTCACCATTACATTTTTAAACTTGCTACCTGCTACCTTTGCAAGAGTAAAAAAAGTACAGAATTTGGATTTTTTAGAGCGGTAGTACAAGTTAAAACTTTTACACAAAAATAAATTGCTGGAAGCCTGTGAATTCTACTAGCTTGGTGGGCCACAGAGAATCCTCTAGTGGCCAAGACTGTGGCCAACATGTTACAGGCTGTGCAAGCTTGATATTAGTGGTTAGGAAGCAAAATTTACTTCCACAAAAAAAAAAAAAGTATTTCCATTACAGAAGGCAAACACACAGAACATAAAAGGGGGATGGAGAGAGGGAGCGGCTACTGCAGCAATGATCATTCGAGCATATACTGTCTGTTATGGTAGGTTTACTTACACAACATACTATAGGTTCATAGGTTCATACTAGGCTATCTGCCCTAGGGCATTTATAAGCCTAGCCAGAGTGTGTTTGGCTTTCGCCACCCATTTTAAATTAATTTTGCTATGCCCTTTTTCGAGGTTAGTATACTGTGCCTCTGTCTAACAGTGACACAGAAGTGATACCCAGAGTAAACCTACGATCTCCCATCCACTCATCAAGATTCCTCTTGAAGAGAGTCAATGAGGGACTCTGCCTAACCTGGACTGGGATTTTATTCCAGAGTAAAGGGAGCCTCTGGGTTATGAATCTGTCCCTCCACCATGTCCTATTTATTTCAGTGGTGAGGTTCAAGTCCCTCGAGCGCGTGGCTCGATGGGATTTGGATTTTCTGAGGTGCAGCATGTCCATTAATTCCGGGTTGGACATTGCTTTATACATCAGGCACAGATCGCCTCTGAGCAGGTGGTATGCCACTGAGTAGAGCTGGAGTTTCTTTAACCGGGCAGCATATGGCATCTGTTTGAGCCCTTTGATCCTCTTGGTGAGGTACTTTTGGGGTCTTTCCAGTTGCTGCAGGTGTCTGGTAAGGTACATCCCAAAAGGGGCATTGTACTCAATAATGGGCAAGATGAGGGATGAGTAAAGAGGCACAATGACCTCCCCTGATCTAGATGTGAATCCCTTCATGATTAGGTGGGCTATATAAAATGTTTTTCTAACCACTTTGGCCACGTGGTTGTCAAATGAGAGATTGCTATCAACTTGGGTCCCCAGGTCCCTAATTACTTCTTCTGTACTTAATGGATTACCACCTATGTGGTAATTTGTGGGCACTTTGTTTTTGCCAAAGGGGATGACTATACACTTTTGGCGTTTAGCTTGAGGCCATGGCTCTGGCACCAGTTGTCTGTTTCTATGAGGCCCTTTTGGAGGATGATTGTGTCGGCTGGAGAGTCGATTATGGCGCCCAGTTTGCAGTCATCTGCGAACTTGGTCAGCCACAGTCCTTCCATGTTGGCCTGTACCTCCGAGAAATATATACCGAACAAGAGAGGTCCCAGGACTGAGCCTTGTGGGACGTCACTTGTAACTGGTTTGGAGTCTGACATGGCTCCAGCAATTCTAACCATGTGGGTTCTGTCCTTGAGCCAGTTTGCAACCCATCTAGTTACATAGGGGTTTATATTTAAGCTGGTGAGCTTATCTATAATGACCGAGTGGGGTATTGTATCGAAGGTTTTTGTGAGGACCAGGTAGGCTGTGTGGACCACCTTCCCCTCATCAATGGCCTTGGTGACTGTTTCAAAGAAATTGACCAGGTTTAAGAGGCAGGATCTGCCCTTAACAAAGCCAAACTGAGGTCCATGATGATCCTTTCCATAGCTTTGCAGACCAAGCTAGTCAGGTTTATGGGGCGATAGTTTCCAGGATCCGTTGAGGCACCACCTTTGTGGAGAGGGACCACTGTTGCTGTATGCCACTCTTTGGGTACATATCCTGTAGTAAGGCTGAGATTGAACAGTAGTTTTATGTTTGGGTTTAGCTCTTCTTGGAGTTCATGTAGGATGCAGCCCGGGACACCGTCTGGTCCCATTGATGCTGTGTTTTTTGCTTTGGAGAGGGTGGGTCTTACCTGAGCATCTGAGATGTCGGGGGGGCAGCACTCTGCTGGGATAGATATTTGCCCTTTTGGCGGGGAGGGGGGGAGAAGTTTGCGCTGAACCTGTCAGCTAGGATGTTGGCAATGTCTGTGGGTTCAGTGTATTTTTTGTCATTTTGGACTAATTCTGAGCATATCTGGGAATTCCCACCCAGTTTTTTGCTAATACTGATCAGAGATGCCTTCCCTTTTTGGGATTTTGCTCTATCATGTAGTAGCTTCCTCCTTCTATTGTATAGTTTGTTTATGGCTGGGGTCCACCAGACAGGATGTCTGCCTTTGGAGGATTGGGTCTTGGTTTTATTTGGGATTGCATGATCCATGCATTCCTGAAGGTGTTCATAGAATGCATTTATAAAGGATTCTGCAGTCTGGGCTATATTTTCCACAGGCCCAGGGCTTTGAAGGATTCCACCTCGGTTTTGAGGAGTGTGAAATTTGCTTTAGAGAAGTTTTTCACTGTGGTTTTCTGGGCAGGGGGTGGAGTCGGGATGTGAATATCCAGTGAGATTAGTTTATGGTCTGATCTTACCAGTGAGGGATACACTTCTAGTCTGGAGCATAGAGCCCCCATGTTGATGATGATCAGGTCCAGTATGTTTTCCCCTCTTGTGGGAGTAGTAACAAGTTGTTCCATAGCATTTTAGTTTATAAATTCTAGGAACCTTTGGGCTAGGGTGTTGGAGCTAGAGTAATGCTCCCAGTCTATGTTTGGGTAGTTGAAGTCACCCAATATAATGGTGTTTGGAGAGATCTTCATATTTTCCAATGTTCTCAGGAAGGCCGAGTGGGGTTCCTGGGTTTGGGAAGGTGGTCTGTAGCAGGCTATAAACTGAAAGGCAGTTTTACCCACTGTTAGTTGCACATGGATAGTCTCTGATGCTTTGTGCTGTGCCACCAACCTGGAGGTGTGGGTATCTTTGACGAATATTGATACTCCCCCTCCTTTTGTGGTTTGGTCCAAGTTTTGGGGCCGAAAAGCATGGTATGAGGTATAACCTGGTAGTGCTGGAGTGCTCTCGGGAGCCTTGAACCAGGTTTCTGTTACTGCACAGATATCGATGTTCTCCATGCTAAGGAGAGTTTTGAGTGCATGCATCTTGAGGTTTAGACTTCTGGCGTTGAGTAGCATTACTCTTAGTTTCTTATCCCTTGTGATACCTATGGAGGTGGGTTTGTCTTCTGAGCCTTGCCTAAAAAAGGCACTATGGGGGTAGCAAGAGCCTTTGCCAATATCCGAAAGCCCAGGGGTGACAGGTGCAAGCCGTCCCTAGCGAAGCATCGTGGCTTGTCGTGCATGTCATCCCAGGCTGACAGGCATTGGATCCCCTTTGAATGACACCAATACTTAAACCAATTATTGAAATTGATCATCTTGTCTTCATATTGTGGCATTATTCTTGGTGAGGGTAAGATGCTACTCAAGGTCAGGGTCATACCGGCCTGGGCTACATGCTCAGAGAGCTCCTCTATGTCTCTTTTCATGTAGTCCAGGGAGGTACATCTCAGGTCATTCACACCAGCATGGACAATGACTGAGTCATATTTGTACTTGCCTTGGAGTGACCTGAGTGCTTGTGTTATGTGGCGGATCCTAGCGCCCGACAGGCAGCTCACCGTGACCTTCTCCTTGTTCAGCCTGGTGAGCAGGACATCAGTTCAGCTGACTATGTTCAGCATATTGATCACTGCTACAGTAGACTTAGCTATATGGGCAGAGTACCCTGGCTTACAAAATTTGGGATATGGAAGGAGAAGAATCCAGGCAAAGCCTGATCTAGATCTATAGAAGGAGTCGGGCTTACAATGCTCTGTAAAAGTATGTACAGAGGACCAACCTGTTGCATTTAGAATTCTTCTAGAATCCAAGTCTTTCCAAAAAGCCACAGGTGAAACCACTGCCCTGGTAGAGTGGGCCTTGACCCTGCCTGGAATAGTTTTGCTGTGATTACTATAACAACATGTAATAACCATAAGCAACCATTTTGAAATAGTCTGTTTGACACAGGTTGTCCCTTCTTCTTACCTTCACAAGAAATGAACAATTGATCCAAAGATCTGCAAGGTTTAGTTCTATCAAGATAGTACCTGAGTTGTCTGTGGACATCCAAGGTATGGAGTAACCCTTCTCCCTCATTTTTGGGTTCAGGGAAGAAAACAGGGAGATGGATAGTTTGGTTTAAAGTAAACTCAGATGCCACTTTAGGCATAAAAGAAGGATTAGATCTCAAAGAAGCCCTGTCCCTGCAGAACATGTGGCAGGGTTAACTCACCATAAGTGCTTACAATTCAGACACTCTTCTTGCAGAGGTCAGAGCAATCAGTAAAACTGTTTTCCATGTTAAGAAGTTCAAGTCAGCCAGGGTAGCTGGTTCTAATAGAATAAGTGTTAATGTCTGCTGTAACACAAAATTAAGATCCCAAGGAGGGGTCACCAGTTTTCTTGAAGGTCCCTTTCAAAATCATTTTGAAATGAGACTGGCACGAAAGAGGATCGATGGGCAGACATGCTGAAATGGATGATAAACGAAACTTGATACAGGAGTATGAATGGCCATAGGATAGTAACTCACACAAATGTAAAACTGGAGAACAGTTGTTATTTGCACTAGCTAGAAAACCTTTTCTGTATTTGCTGATATATGATTTTCTATTAGCAGGTTTTCTTGCCTTCATTAGTACCTCCTGCATGTCCTCAGTAAACAGCTGCCAAAAAGAAATCAAGACCCTATCATCCAAGCAGTAAATTGAAGTTGACTGGTGTTGGGGTGTATCAAACACCTGTTACTTAGTGTGAAGATCCAATCTGTGAGGAAGCTTATGGTAATTGCTCCTGGTCATTTCCAAAATAGGGAAGAACCATGGTTGCTTGGCCCAGAAGGGAGTCACCACAATGATCTAGGGGGTTATCTTTTGAATCTTCAAAAGTACCCTGAATATTAGTGGAAAGGGTAGAAAAGCATACAGGAACATTCCTGTCTTCCAGGTCTTTTTGCATGGAGTCCTGGAGCAAAATCTTGCCAACTAATTGTTCAGAGAGGTAGCAAAGAGGTCTACTCGAGAAACTCTCCACAGATGGATCAAACATTGGAAGACTCCCTGGTCTAGTTTCCATTTGTGAGGGTCTGCCCTTGTCTTAGCTTTTCTGCAACACTGTTTCACTCTGATGGAATGCACGATGCCTGTAGAGTTTAAGTGTGCTGTGAGACTATATCCTAAGCCACCATGGCTAGATTGCAAAGGGAGTATGGTCTGGTTCCCCCTTGCTTGTTGATGTACCACATGACTGTGGTATTGTCTGTAACAAACTGAAGAGGTCCTGAGGACCAGAAATGATTTAGAGAGTTTAGTGTCTTCATCTGGGCAAGCATTTCTTTTATATTTATGCTCTCGCTTCTGTCCTTGTTGTCCCACACACCTTGCACTTTTATCCCTCTTCAAACTTTTCCTCAAGCAAGTCCAAGGCACCTGTGATGACTGACTACTTTGGAACAGGGAGGGTGAAGGGGAGACCTGGATTTAGAGATATCTGCCGCCTCCATCAAAAGATTTAATTTCCGACAAACTACAGCAGTGGTATTTCAAAAGATAAAGGGTGTTGATGCTGGGACCAAAGAGATTTCGGATACCACTGTCTGTGAGATTCATGAACAGTGATGTAGGTTTTGTGTGAAGCCTACATGATGTTTATGTGTTAGCAAGATGAGCAGCAGAGCTAATCGCATATGTATGCTGCTCATCAGGCTTACATGAATACAAGAAACTTTTCATGGCCAGCAGCAGTGTTGGTGGCCAGGAAAATGTGTTGAGCAGCATGAGCACATACAGTAAACAAACAAGCTTGCCTGTGGGCAAAGCTGCTGAATGTGCTTGTGCGGACAGCATGAAGAGCTACACAGAGCAACTAATGCAAGCTGTACCAGGTAATGAAAGTGTAGTGAGTGTAATGTGCATGCATATGAAACGTATGAATACAGAAATAAATAAGGGGAGAGGGTAAATGGCAAGAGCAACTACAATAGATGGGTTGCCAGTTAGTGAAAGTGTACTGAAGACAATGTGCACAGAACTCAAACAGATATGTACAGAAATATGTAAGAGGGTAGGGAAAAGGTTCAAATTGTACGAAGATAATTGATTTAAAGGTACTCATGTCACAAAGACAATTTTGTAATAATAAAATTGTGTGATACGTACATCATAATAATTAATGGTTGTCACACTTCTTGAGCAAATCCAGGTAAATAAAAGCAAGACATGATATTATAGGATGTGACAGTTACACAAATTAACATTGTAACAGAAGGGATTACATGACATATGAATATCATTGACATGTTGAGTTGAGATGACAGCAAAGAAAGTACATACAATATGGGATATTCACATGAAGGCTGGGTGTTGGGCTGGCAACTTGGCACCGTAAAAATCCACTGACAATCAGTCTGCGGGCAGGTGATCTGCTGTGGTGAACCCTAACCCGGCAAAGCCAAAAAACAAAGAAGAATAAGTTCTGAATTTTGCAAATATTTGTAGACTTGGCACTTAAAAGATTTGGTCTGCATGTTATATGAATATTTTAAAAGGGAAAAAAATTACAGTGATGTTTCTGTAACAGAAATCATGTACAGGAAATTTTGATAATTTCAGACCAGTCATTTTAATGAATCGTATGTAATTTTATCTAGGATTTTTAGAAAAAAATATTTTTTTGGAGTTTAGTTGAAAATAGGGAAGAGTAGAGGATGAAATAAGGATTAATGAGACATCTGCATTTAATAAAGCAAATAGTATAATGAATAAACATAAGAAGTGAGAACGGGATACTCATTAGTAAAGACATAAAAATGGTGTTCAGATATAAAAGACATGGTAAGGTCCTGGAAAGCTGCAGGGATGTGAAGCAAGTTAAAAGTTTACTAATCTGATAGCCTTTAGCTATTAACATTAGAAATTATTGATAATGAATATTTATGGGGAGGGCAAGAAAGTACAAGAAAATAAATTATCAGATATGTGTGTTCTTTCAACTTTTATTTTAGGGTATTTATATGCAAAGAAATAAAGGAATTAAAACAGGTATCTCATCAAAGAGCACTGACATTAAGGTATGAAGGAAAAGTCAGTACCAGTGGCATACAGAGATGGAGCCCTGACTATGAATGGCTCAGGCAAACTAAGTTTGATTAGTTTTTTTTTGTTTTTCAGAGTTATTTTTTACTTTCCTGTATCATCCTAGGACCATCTATCCCTGTGACCCCACCTACTGTTGGGTCTATCATCTTCTCCTTTAATACCTCCAGCCTACCCAATTAAGTTTGGACCGGTCAAGAAACCTAAGGGTGCCCAAGGGGGTCTCGCCATTACCTTCCACCATGTTTCTTTTCACTTTTGACCTACCCATTTCCTTCCTTCCATGGATCTGTTTGCTTGTGCCCTAGTGGTGGGTGTACAATGATGACTTATGGCTTTTTGCATTGCAGAGGCTGCAAAATTATAATAACTCTAATAATGCTTTTAATAATAATGTTTCTGTAGCAGCTCATCCATCTTCCCATCTTATTCCCTTCTTTTGCCTACACCCACTATGCCACTGTCTCCAACCTCGAACAGAGATAACTGCCAGAGATACCCACACAATCCCCCTTCTCCTCCCTTTGGATGGGCACAACCATCTCTCCCTGCCAGTCCATCAGTTACCCGATCCACTGATCAAACCCTGGTCAGCTGAGCTGTAGTTAGGGCTTTATCACTCTATGCCAAAGGAGTGACTGTCCAAGTGTGACTAGTGTACAGGAACTTGAAGGCTCTAGTAGAGGAGGATGGGCATATGTTCATCCTGAGGGGTAGGTAGGGTGGGTCTATATTATAATCTCGAAGGTTTAAAACTTCAAATCACTAAAGATCGAATTTTAGTGATCAAAGTCTTAAACCATCGAAACAAAAAAAATACTAAATTAAAAAAAATAACTAAATAGTGTGTAGGCAGGGGGGCAAGCCCCCTGCACCCCCCAACCCCCCCTACTTAAATATACCAACTCCGAGAATGCAATACATTGAAGTAAACGGAAATCTCCCCCTACAGAGATTTTCCATTTAAACGTTCAATGTAGTGCGCTTTCAGTATTTTCGTGTCAACAATATCATATTCGATATTGTCAGACTTTGAGATTTTAATATAGACCCAGGTAGGGTGGTACACAGCAGGGTTAAAATCTGTCACACAGAGAATGAGGGAGGACATTGCATAAAGTATCACTGAAGATAGGGTTTCAGCTCACCAAGACACCACCTGGTGGTAGCTCTCACTAGTAAGTGTAACGGAGCATGTACTCACATAGAGAAAGATGTTCTGAGCCTTAGAGTGATGCAGTCAGCCCATCTCCCCTCAAGTAGATGGTTATAGGCCTTTACAAACACCCTCAATTGCAAAGATATCAGTGAGGACACACACAACCATCATGACTACCTGCATGTTGGCTCCTCCAGATAGCTGACAGCCCTCCATACATTAATGGATATTTCCCTAACACATGGGACTGAATAGCTTGAGTATGATAGGGAAGATCTTAACTGTCAGTAGGCATGGGAGCAAAAAGCACCTAGAAAAAATGTAAGGCAAGGAGGAAAGATGTCATCAGTTACATCTTTTGCATTGAAGTAACAAAACACTTGTTATTTCCAAAACTATGACAGAGAAAAGTGGAGATGGAAAGAACTGTATTTGTTTAAAGAAAACATTTAGGAAACAATGGTCTAGAAATAAATGAGGATAGAAGTACAGGTCATGTTGGAAGAATATGATATACACAGCAATGGGCAGAACAATTTTAAAGTAAATTACCCTTTCATCATGATACAGGGAGCCAGTGAAGTGGAAATGTGGGCATGACGTTCAAGCTAGTCATATTAATGTTTTTTAGCCACTGTCAGTTTTCTTATGCTTAGTCAAACACTCTGCTTGTGCTGTGCTGATGAGGTTATAACAAGGCCGAAATATGCATATCCACAGCTAGTGGGGTTTGGCTTTATTGGCCTGAAATTGTCCATTGAGATGACGAAACAAGTCCTGGGCATTTAGAATCGCCAATTAGCTGAACCACCTGGTGTTCATAAGGGTCATTTGCATATGTTCTATGTGCCTCTGATTCAAGAGGTTTGAGAGGTCACTCACTGGAAGTTCTAGCTTGGCTGGAGTTTTCATTTAGTTTTTACTGATTTTTTTGTATGACCTTCTCACTCATTGTTTTAAAGTTTCTAGCATGTCAAAATAAAATCCAGACACATAAAGGTATTGCTTCTTAGATGCTAGGAGCCTTAACAAAAAAAAAATCCAATTTCTTGTTTAACGAGTGTGGAGGTAACATTTTTTAAGAATGTAGAGATACTCGTGAGAGGGACACAGGCAGTTCATATGGGGATGCAAGTGCTCACATCACCACCAGAGAAGAGATCAGGTCTTGTATCAAAAAATACTGTCATTGTTGGGATGCCAGTAAGAGCTGAAAACACCTTTGTGGCTAAATGATGGACCCCCCGACAGTGCAATGACTAATCAAAGGGAGGTTTGATGAAGGGTGGCAGGCAGTGGGACAGATGTCAAAAAGAAAATAAGAGTACCACACAAAGAAAATAAATACAGAGGTTAGCCATGGTTCCCTTCTCTGTTACGGGTTTTATATGGAAGGAAATAAGAAAGATTCTATGACAGGGAGAATATCTTTGAAAAGGTATGAAGTTTGGAAAGAGGTGGGATATAGAAAGAGGAAAAACAAATGAATGATTATTTCCTCATTCAGTCATTCTCTGATAACTGTTTTGTTCTCTTCAGGATCAAGTGGGAGCTGGACTATCTAGCAAGCAAAATAGGAGTTTAAGTCTCAGAAACATGCCTGGACAGTAAGACATTCTACTGCAGGGCAAAAAGGCGATAGAAAGTAGATTGAACTGGAACTTTATGCAATAGTAAAATAGCTTGGGAAAATGGAGCTGATTAGGAAGTATATCTTGAATATATATAAAGACCTTTGAGGAAAACAATAAATGGGAACTTCAGAAAGATGTTTTATAGAGAGTAGGAGGTCTGAAGCTACTGGTTAAAACTAAGATGAAATATAATTCCCACCACTTACTTCAACCACTGATAAAGCACCCAATCTCCTCAGAGTCTCTCAAAAATATTGCATCACCATGCACAACTTGAAAACCACAATAGCTAACCTAAAAACAACCCTTACCAGACCACTAAAACTCAAATACACATTATAAACATATTCTAGCTAGTAGCATGCTAAGGCTTGTTTATTTCATTATCATCTCCTAGAATGCAATGTTAAATACATTAGCTACAGCAGTCATTAAGCATTGTACTATTTGTCCAGTTTGTGGTCTTTTTCTCACCAATTGTCCAGTAACACAGACAAAAAAAAAAATCTAACTTCCAGTCAGTTACACATTATAACATATAAGGAAGCAAAAAAACACTTATAAATTCCAAGGCCATGACAATTCATGTTTATTAATCACCATGCCAAGACACTAGTCTACAATGGATTGTTGCCTAGAGCTGTAGATTACGTTATACGAATCAGACATCTGGGGGCAGAAAAATGTGATAACACAAAATGTCTTTGAATGTATGACGTTAATAAAGAAAGATTGTTTAATGTAACAGAATGCTTAAATTAAAACAGAGACATGAAACATATTTATATTTTTTAGCATGGAAAAGAAATGAAGAATTTTTTGGAATCAATTGAGAAATATTTAGGATGCAAAGATTTAAATGCAGTAACAGTTGGTATTATATGTTATGGGCAAGATGATAGTAAATTAAAAAACAGTTGTGATGATATTGTTATAGTATGTATCTGGTATATATTGCTAGGGTTTTATACAATGTAAACTAGAATAACCACACCTCCACTCACCATGTTAGTTTAGTTCAGTATGTATACGATTCAGCATTAACATGTGCGGCCTCAACAATAAATAAGCTACAAGACATTACCTAAAAATCTTTCTCCTCTGTAGAAACCTGGCTCAAAGAATCAAACCTCTTACTCAACCCCAAGAAAACTAAGTTAATGATTTTTACCTCAAAAAGTTACCAAAATCAAAAGCAATCTTTTACCATAAAGTTAGCAAATAATACTGTCATTAAAACTGTAACACACAGTAAACTTCTAGGCTTTACGATAGATGACAGTCTCTGACCAGCATATACTCAACACCATTAAATCTACACACTGTAAACTTGGCTCCCTTTATAGGATCAATGGATTCCTTACAGATACTGCACGGAAAACTCCAGCCACCCATCTTTTTATTGCCAACTCTCTTATATGCCACTCTTATCCTAACAAACTTAAACGGTACTCAAAGAAAGAAACTTACCTTCTGCTTCAATAAAGTAGCAACATTTGCCACCCATCTCCCTCATAGAACCCACCATTATCATAGCTTAAAGCAAGTAAACTGGCTTAAACTACACATCTACCTAACATATTCACAACTAGTTACTGCACATAAGCGCATACATCATCCAGAAAAATGCCCAGGACTAAAGAACTTATTACTGCCCTACTGTCCAGCAAAGGACCACTGTTCTAGTAACAAATTCTTATTACTTATAAATACGCCAAATAATGTTGCAGGAGATTTGCTCTACTCCCATTACATTGCTAAACTCTGGAATAGTATCCCCACACAAATAAAACTCTCTGACAAACTAAATAGTTTTAAATCAATGTTTAAACAACATCTTAACAACTCCTGGTCCTGCACGTGCTCATCACCAGATTAAGACTTTGTGCTCACTGTACCACACTCTCCAAATACTCTCCTTAAACCAAATTCTCTCAACCTCTAACTGAAAATGTAGCCTCCAAACAGGCTTTGTTCTTCATGAGTGGAATACAGCAACAGTCAACTCTGCACAAAGGTGGGCCATCTCCATACCCTGGAAACTATAGGCCCATAAGTCTTGCTAGTTTCATATACAAAGCCATGGTTGGGTCCAGTGATATAGTAAACCTCTAGACACTGGACCCAACCAAGTTTGGTTTCATCAAGTGGATTTCTTTGAAGAGGTTACCAAAGCAATGGATGAGGGCAAAATTCTTCACACTGCCTACCTTGACCTGGCCGGACCCAGGAAGTTAGAATTGGGGAGCCCACCTCTCCAAGAGGCCAGTCACAAGTGGAGTTCTTCAGAGATCAGTCCTGGGACTGCTCCTTTTTGGCATTTACTTCTCTGAAGTCAAGGCCAATGTCAGTAACCTCTGGCTGACTAAATTTCCAGATGATTGCAAATTAGTAGCTCTCATTGATTCCCGCACTGACACAAATGTTCTCCAGGAAGGGCTGACACAGACAAACAACTGGTGTCAGAGCTATTGACTAAAATTAAATGTCACGAAATGCATAATAGTACCCTTAGGGAAGTCATCCACCCTTTGTAACTATCATATTGACAACGCACCCCTTAGAGTTGACCCAATAGTCAAGGACTTAGGGACACACACAGACAGAAATCTAGCCTTTTACCATCGCATACCAACAGTAGTGAGGAAATCGTTCTATGTTTCGCAACTTATAAACAAAGGTATGGCATCTAGCTCCAAGGAAGTCATTGTTCCACTGTATTTAGCATTCATCAGACCTATCTTTGAGTACAATGCTCCCTTTGGTGTGTATCTAACCAGGTGTATCCAGCAATTGGAATGTCCACAAAGGTTTCTGACATAGAGAATACAGGACATAAGTAACATGTCCTTTGCAGACTGCCTCAAGGCCCTATCACTATACTCTTTCTCCTACAGGCTGTTGAAGGGAGATATGTGGCTGGCATGCAGGGCATTATCAGACCCCACTCTAATGGTCCTCCTGCATATCTGTAAAACAAACATCACCGGAATTACCAGTTCTAAAGACTTAAGCTTTGTCTTTATATAAATAGGACCTGATGGAAAGACAGGTATGTATCCCAGAGACTACTCTGTCTCTGGCACAGCCTCCTCATCCATGTGAAGCAGAGTTCCTCCCTAAGACAATTCAAGTATAACTTGAAGAGTTGGATAGGGAACAGGAAATTCATCCCTATGTTGGCATCTGTGTCTCTAATGGACACAGGCAGCCTGTAAATGGTTCATCTCCCAAGCCCCTGCTTATACTTATCAAGGGTACCAGAATTTGCCAGATATTTGGGATGCATGGCTAGGCTTAAAAGAGCCCTTGTGGTCATTAGCCTAATAAATACCTGTGAACCTATGAAATGATACAATTTTTATACATAATTGCTGCCTGTGCAATTCTCTAAGTTGCATGTAGGCTTTCTCTGTAGTAACTTCCACCTCAGTAAAATCTTAGACTATATAAATGTCACTACTGTTATTTGTGTACATGTAAATAGAAATGTAACTACTCTGTGTTTAACTGGAACTAAGTACAGTGCAATGGAAACAAATGGAACTTTTCTCCCGGAGCCTCCATGGATATTACCCAGTTGGACTTTCCTGCTAAACAAACACAAATAAATAAATAAATAAACAAATAAATAAATAATAATGACAGAATTTGTAGAAAAGCTGAAGGTTAGTCATCTCTGTGGAACAGTGAAATAAAGCCCTACACGTAATGCAGACATCCTGAGAATGACAGCTGATCTTGGCACTTGAGGAGCCAAAGATGGAGGTTAAATTATTCAATTTAATAGGTTTTATTGAATTGTTTACACATAATGGCTTGTTTTTGGATTTCCTGGTATGCAAAATTGATTTCTTGCGAAAAATGTTGTAATATAGCCATTTCTAATTATTTTAATTAAGCAATTAATCAATCAAATGTGATGTTATAAGGTGATTGTTTAAGCACATGGGGTTGTCTGATGAAGGTGGAGAGATTGCTCTCTACCGAAAGCGCTTACTTTCAATAAAATCTTGTTGTATTACAGAACGGTGTCCAGTTCGTTGGCTTCACTCGTTATCGCTACCTTGTGTGTTTTTCAACGTTTTTTCTTTTTGAGTTTGGTTGCCTCGTTATGTCTGGTAGCAACGAGGAAGCAGAGCGGAACAGGGAGCGTTCTACTGATGATCTAGTTCCCAGCACGCAGAACGACCTTTTTGAAGGATCGAACGGAGCAAACGGAAGCAATGAGGTGGGAGGTGTTCCACCAAGCAACAGTTCACAGGGCGACCTGACAGTTTTAGTCAACCTTTTAATGGCTAAGGTTGACTACCTCACTCAACAAGTGAATGAAGCAAGGTCAACAAAAACCACCACACCACCAGGAGGGATTAATACGATACCACTAGCAGTGTATACATCTTCGCAAACAGGAACGAATGTGCAGTTCAATATGCAAAGCCAAGGGGCTAATCAGGAGGCGAATCCAGGAAGCAGAAATGGGTCAGTTATACAATCGGAAGGCACATCTAACATGGGAGCTTCAATACCTGAAATAGTGAGGGCTTCCAGGACCCCTGCTGAATTAGCTTTACAGAGTACTGGATTTATCAATGGTAATGCATTTACCATTTGCAATAGTAACAATGGTTCCACCATTCCAAGCCTGTCTTCAGTTCTGGCAAAGAACGACTTTTTTCAGTTGGATAACTCCACATTGAACAACTCAAATAACGGAGGGGTGAGTAATAACGCAGTTTCACTTTCCTTTTTGGACAAATTGGATGAATTTGACTTAAAACTTTTCCGCTGCAGGAAACTGCAGCTGGAAATTTCTTACTTACGTGAGTGTATAAACAAGCATATTGTCCCCAAGGGGTACGTCAATGGCGATTTCCAGCAGGCCTTATAAACAATTCTGCTTTTCACAAGGAATTGTTAGGGCTTTTCGACAGACAGGCATTTGAATTTATGGATGCCTTAATTCATTTCTATACAGCGGAAATCACATTTTTACAAGAGGAACTGTCGAAAATGGAATCTTTTTTACTACAACATGTTGATTTTCTAAAGTACAAATATGATTACCTTAGAATTTTATCTAGCATCGAAGCCTCAATAGCAAAGATGCTTAACAATAAAAAACGTAAGATGGGTAGGGATGTTGGGGAATACAAAAATAACAAAGCATATCCCCCACCACCCTTAGGCCAAGTTGCCCCTTGGAGGTTACAAACCACTGGGGTTTTGGAGAATAATCATCACAACTCAACAGTTGAACAAGACTGCAGCCCTGAGGCGGAAGGTGATGAACAGCCACTTAGGAGGAGTGAAAGAATAAGGAACAATAATGTTGGGATCAATCAAAATAACATTGGGAGCAATCAAAATGAGGGTTGCTCTAATTTCCAGGAAGGGAGAGAGGGGGTGCATCATGGGGAAAACGAACAGGTTTTTCACATGACTGCCAATTCCAAGAATACAATAACGAACAACAATGCGAACAACAATCGACAATACAACCAGAGGAGGAAAAGGGGCAATCAGCGGAGGCGCTAGTCACCCTAAGGGTTGGTGGCGTTAGTTCACCAGTTGAACTCGAGGGGCCCTCTATCCTCTATAATCTAACCAGAGACTTTAAAATTTATAATTACACTGTGCTAAATATTGACACTAATGTTGTGGAATTTTTTGCTAAGGGGTTGTCTTTTATTCCGGACAAGAATTGTGATTTGGTTAAAACCATTATAGATTTAAAACTATATGTCCAAAAATTAAACATAGCAAGCAGACTAGGGAATACCCCCTCACTCTTGAGTTCTTTAAGGGTTTCTAGCATTTTCAACCCACCGCTATCTAGTATTCTCTCCACCTTCGAGAAACTATGTGAACTAGATTTGAGGTCCATGGTTAGGGGCACTAGGCCAACCTTAGGAGCCGGAAATAATTCAAGGTATAATACCACCAAGGATGAAATTGCATTCATTCAAATGTTAAATGAGTGCAATATCAGAGTTATGGCACCAGATAAAGGGGGTGGGTTGATCTTTATGGATCAATATGTTTATGACAACAAAATGATTGAATACCTACATTCCGACTCTTATGTTTAAGCTAGTATCAATGAGGTGAATAGAGCCTATAGTAAAATCAAGGGGATATTACGGGATTTATTTTTGGAGGGCACCATTGATAATGATACCCTACAATATATTTCCATGTTAGCCCCAAGGATCCCGACCATTTTTGGCACACCTAAGATCCACAAGGACATCGTGGATCCCCCTTTCCGCCCAATAGTTGACGGTAGGGGCTCAACCACATATTCTTGTGCCAAACTAGTTGATAATATTCTAAAACCCATGCTCAAGTTGGAGGAACACATTTGTAAGGATTCTTGGGGCTTTCTTGAGACCATTGGAAAAATTTCATTTAATCCAAAACACATATTTCTAGTGGTTGACATCAAGGATTTGTACACGGTCATTCCACATCAGGTTGGAGTTCAGTGGACCGTGGATTTTATGCTCCGCAAAGGAGCTTTACGTGAGCAAATGTACTTAGTGGAAACCCTACTTGATGTTATCCTCGCTAATAATTATATTGTGTTTAAGGACAAATATTATCTTCAGACAACGGGTATCGCCATGGGCTCCCCTTGTGGCTGTACTTTTGCCAATAGTGTTTTGGCACAATGGGAGCACCAATACCTGTTTCAGAATGAATTATATCAAAAGAACGTCTCTTGGTACACAAGGTACCAGGATGGCATGTTCTTTCTTTGGAATGGCCCTAGCCAATTAATCCCAAATTTCATTGAGAATATTTCTAGCTTAACTGATTTTCTTGAGTTCACGTATTCTAGTGATGACAATGAAATTACATTTCTTGATGTTAAAATAAGTAAGGATTTGGGTACAAATAAATTAATATCAACCATTTTTAGGAAACCAACATTTTCAAACACCTACCTACATTTCACTAGCTCCCACCCAGTGCATCAGAAGAGAAGTGTAATGAAAGGCCAGTTTGTTCGAGCAGCCAGGATGGTGTCTGAATATGATGACTTTTTGCAGGAATGTGAGAACATCTTTTCAATGTTCCTACTGAGGGGATACCCTAATGCGTTTGTTGATAAAATCATGCAAGAAGTAATCATTAAAAGGGAAAGTGGCCATTTTCAACCCATCCTAAGGGAAGGTACAATAGTAGTTAGATCTAAGGGTGGGGGGGTGGGGGGGTTGATGCTGTCTACAATTATTGAATAAATCTTTCCAAAGGGATCAAAGGTTTTTAAATAAGTTTTAACATTCCAAATATTCACATATTTGAGAAATATATACTAAATATCTAAGTATTTAAATCCCTTCTGAGTTCTGTATATTAAGACATCAATACATACATATATATTTAAAAATATATACACACAAGTGAAGTGTTTTGCGTTGTTCTGCGTGTTTTAAAGTTTCAAAGTTTTAGTTTTAGTTTTAATTTTAATGTTTATGTTCATGTTGCTTAAGCTAAAGTAATGTTAATTTAAGGTTAAATTATTCAATTTAATAGGTTTTATTGAATTGTTTACACATAATGGCTTGTTTTTGGATTTCCTGGTATGCAAAATTGATTTCTTGCGAAAAATGTTGTAATATAGCCATTTCTAATTATTTTAATTAAGCAATTAATCAATCAAATGTGATGTTATAAGGTGATTGTTTAAGCACATGGGGTTGTCTGATGAAGGTGGAGAGATTGCTCTCTACCGAAAGTGCTTACTTTCAATAAAATCTTGTTGTATTACAGAACGGTGTCCAGTTCGTTGGCTTCACTCGTTATCACTACCTTGTGTGTTTTTCAACGGTTTTTCTTTTTGAGTTTGGTTATATCCATGCAGTAGTTTTCATTGAGCATGTGATGCTGTGGCATAAAAAGATGTGACACCTGCATGCTCACATGTCTGCCACTGGCACAGGGGTCAGCACTAGAAAATGGCTGCCTTGACAATAGCCAAGCTATGACCACCTCTTTGACTGGTGATGAGGTATAAGTGGACATGGATGTAGCAGGGTCTATATGGTCATCAGGCAGAGATATGTGAAAAAAGTTTAGGGAACAGAAGAAAAGATGAAGAACTATGAAGGACTAATTGGTTATGCTATGTGCTAGTTAAACAATAATGTTTGGCAGTCTTTCTTCATTGTTTTCACTAGAAATGTAATTTTAAGCCATTAGCCATGATATACTTAGTTCTTTATGTTATGAAATCTCAACTGAATTCGTGAGCTTTTGAGTACATTTTAAATAAAAAAAACACTGTTAAATTTCTGATAATTGTCATGGGATCTTTTATGTCTATCTGAGCCACCACCATCTCAAATACATGGGACCTTGACTTGATGTCACATCTGAAGGACAGCATGTCAGCAGTGCACATTTTGTCTTACACTGTACTACAGTCTCAGTACTGCAAAACAAATCCACTACTTAGCATGGGTTAGAACACACATTCTTCTGTTCTTGCCAACATCAGAGGTGAGTCTTATTACCTGCAGAGGCACTAACTGCTTACACACACACACACACACACACACACACACACACACACACACACACACACACACCCTTGGAAAGTAACTACTAGTCTTATTGTGCCTTTGGGCTTTACAATGTCACGTGATGGAGTTTTAAACAGATCAAATGAAATCAGTTTATCATAATCATTCATATAATAATGCATGCCACTGATTCAGTATCAACTTTCATGTCCCACTCAGCTCCAGACACCTTTGAAAGGACCCACGTGTCTGGGCAGGGAGTTGCTGTCAGACTACTTTTTGCAAGTTAATGAATACCCTGCACTTTACACTCGGCATCATTTGTAGCCTCAGGTTTGGGCATGCTGCCTTGGCTATCTACCTTATGCAGTGCAACAGTCTTTTGTGCATTCTTTTGAAATTTCTGTTTGTCTACATCAACTTTATACATTTTGCCTAAGCGGCCTTTGATGTGGTACTTTGTACAGTATTTTCTTTAAACCAAAACTCATTCTACTAGTACAAGACTTCGCCACAATGAAAACGCTGTGTTCTGTAAAAAAGATGTAATTCCTACTTTGTCAATAGTACACTCAGCCAGTTCATGTTGCAGTTTAATTGCATTGTTTGCATTGGTTTCCACAGACATAATATGCAGGGTTTAAGCTAAGGTCAAATCTGATTTCAACGGTAGTCTTTAAGGTTACTTCTCATCAGGCATGCCACACATCAGCCTGTTGTCTCAGTGTATCCATCATTCCTTTTGAAACCGGCAACAATTTCCCAGTTTACTTAGCTCTGCTCTCAGACAGACATGGTTTCACTTTTTTTTTGATTTTTGTTTATGGAATCTAAAGTATCACTTATGATTTGTTTGTTTGGACTGAAGAGATTTTGTAAAATATTCAAATGACTAAAAACTGCTTCTTATAAAGTATAAACCAGCTTGGGTTTAGTGCTCCAATGTACACGCCAGGCATATGCTTTGTACCCTACAGAGTACATTGTTTTTCTGAACATCATTCAGAAACATCAGGGTTTTATCAGTTCATATTACATATATAAAACATTCTAAATTAATGTCTACAACAGTATATAAGTAGCTTGCTTACAAAAAGGATTACCAATCAAAAATAATATTGCTAAACAGTTTTTGAATGAGCACCTGAAATGTTATGAAGTGCTAGGGGCAACAGCTTGAATGAAGTGAACATTTTGTTAAATGCGAGGTCAGTTGGGGGTTGCAATACGCATTTGTGACTATAACATGGAATTCATTGTCACCCAAGTGCTATTGTTTTGCTTCTGGTGAGAAAAGGAGCAAAAAGACATTGATTCCTACATGAGTGCAGCTGCGATGACATCAGCACTAGCCAATAGGTGAATAACCACTATTTATCATTCTTGGCTAACCCAGAGAGTGGCTAAATTAGTGAGTTTTTGTTGAAATTAGCTTAGTGCTACCTTCTGGTACCAGAAGAAGCTTTCCCGGATTTGCTGAGGACATTACTTGCTGATGAGGCTAAATTCTAGTGTCTTTCTATAAGCTGCTAATGCTTTACTGAGCTTTTTGTTGCGCATTTGTTGTGATTTAGCCTGATGTGCGGCTCATTGCACAGAGGCACAGCACAATGCACGGTATAGACAAGGCAATTAGAGTCTTAACTTTTTATATAAAACCTACCCCCCACATTCTATTGCACTTTAAATAGTCAGTACATGTGCAAAGGCACTCTGGTTTGCACTAGGTGGCATGTTTTTGTTTGTGTGTAAATTTGGATTGTTTTAGACACATAGGTTTGCAATAGGTGGCACATTGCTCTTCATGTGTAAACTTAGGTTGTTTGTTTTAGACCAGGTGTGTCTGACAGATTGGCCCTAGGGCCACAGTCTGGCCTGTGAAGCATTTTATCTAGACCTCGGTATGCCCTATAACAAACTGTTTTGAAAGGACAGATACATGTTTGACATGGTAAAGTGGCACCCCAAGCCTTGCCAAGTATGGTAAGTGACCCCTGAGCCAAAAAGGTTGGACACCTCTGTTTCAGACAGATAACACTTCCAGGAAATCAACTCAAACCTCATAAGTGAAATTCCTCATACAGCCCACATTAGTAAGCACCTGGAGCCATGTATTTGCACTTTCCAACCATCTCTGTAGCTAATATGGTTGAAATGGGCATCTTTAGACAATGCAGCATTTGACTCATCTTTACTGTCAACCATCTACCACTTAAACCAGAGAACACAGTGTGTGAAAGACGTAGTTACACAGAGTTATTGAAGGCAAAGCTCTCACATGAACCTGTGACAAATAACAAGTAGGTTATCAGTAACAAACAGCATCTTAAAGCACACACAGCACAGACTAAACACATAGACCTTCATGTATAGAGGCTCTTAAAAGTAGCCTACCTAATCCACAAAGGCCTCCTAAAAGGTAACCTAAGACACAAGTGGCATCAGCAGCCTCACAAACACACAACACATCACAGGCAGCACCCAACATGAAATATACATCTAAGAGTCACACTAACTCAGTTCTATAAGACAAACATCCACACAATCCAGTATCCTAGTCATAGGTGGCTCCATAGGGAGACACACCAAAGCACCACTCACCAGGCTATACAAGGAGAGGGTCATGGTCAGTTGCCTATCAAGCACCAGGATTTGCCAACATTATGCAAACACTCGAGTCCATGCACCACAACTACACATATGACAGAGTCATAATACACAAATGTAAATGACATGAGACATACAGTACCTTCCTTGACTGTATGAAGCGAGGCATCATGGAGCTCTTGAAATACGTGTCTGAGGCTGGTATGAACTTAGGCTCAGGCATCATTCCAAGAATAATGACACAATACAAACAAAAGATTATTGTTTTCAATAATTGGCTTAGCTTCTGGTGTCACTCAAAGCCAGTGATTATATATCAGCTTGAGTGGAGATAGCAAACAGTCCTAACTGTTATGCCAGCATGGCCTACACCTTCCTCCTGAAGGCTTACATATATTAGCTAAATCTTTGTCTATCCCTGTAGTGCCTTTATTAGTCAATGTCAGTTTTCTAAAGTTTCTAAGATAACAAAATAGAATCCAGACAACATAAAAGTATTGCTGCTCAATGGTAGGACCCTTAGAAAAACTCCACTCACTAAAAGCACACCTTACCCTGGAAAACACTAATATATACATCTTCACATAGACCTGGTTCAAAACCAATGAAAAGACTCTTATCAGTGCAGGGTTTCAAAGTCTGTCAACCATTCAGGCCCACTGCATTAGATTAAGGTAGCAGTGTCTCTATATTCTTCAAAAAAGTTTACCAACATACCCGTTAGACAAGTAAACAACCTCGAACTCCTAGATACCCAACTTTCTATGAATAAAACCCCCTATCAAAAATAAACCCCTATGATGGAACCCTAATATAAAGAAGCTCTATAATAAAAGAAAAAACTCACTGCATGAAAATATAAATTTAACTGTCAAGATGCTAAAAATACTTATGGCAAACTAAAAAATTAACTCCAGACACTGATCAAATCAACCAAAGCAGATATGAGGCAAAAACAGCCAACAAGGTGAAAGATAACCACCTCAGAAACAATGTCCATTACTGTGTAGAGCTAACAGTACATGACATCACATACTTGGACCCAGAGGACATCGCCAATCTACTAGCAGACAGACTTCACCCGCCTCTGCCCTCCAATATTCTCAGATCACGCACCCACATCTAAACCTTTCCACTCAAATCTCTCAAGAACAAACCCTCAAGGCATTATCTAAGGCCAAGAACATTGCTTTTATGGAGCTGGACAACATACAAGGCTCCCAAACAGTCAGACTGAAACATAACTTGTCAGACCCATCTGCAAGGGCTATCAGCCTCAAAACAGGCTTCATGCTAGATGAATGGACCAGAGCAACAGGAATTCTCTTGCACAAAGGTGGGGCTTCAACAGACCTGGGTGATTATAGACCCATATGTCTGACCAGCCTTATCTCTATGGCTATGGAAAGGATCAGTATGTTATAATAAATAAGAATATAGCTAACCTACAGACTCTTTATCCATATTTGTTTGGATTTGTGAAGGGTAGATCCTGTCTACTTAACCTGGTTGACTTCTTTAAAAAAGTTACTGTAGCAATGGATGAGGGCAAATCAGTGCACACCACATATCTAGACCTTGCAAAGATTTGGCACCATTATACACTCAAGTATCGTTCCAAACTAAATGTAAATCCCCAAGTAACTTCTTGAATTGGAAATTGTCTCACAAACAAAACCTAGGAATTAAAAGTAGGTGTCTCTGCCTCCTCCAAAAGATCTGTCACTAGCAATGTAACCCAGGGTTCAGTCCTTGGACCATTCCTCTTTGGCATTTACTCTTTGGAGATCAACACTAATAGTGTTAAGGGTTTGTGGATGACTAAGTTTGCAGATGACTGTAAACTCGGTGCCATCATGAACCTCCCAGAAGACACCACGATCTTTCAAGATGGTCTGCACCAAACAAATCGCTGGTGTGAAAACAATGGACTAAAACTAAATGCCAAGAAATGTATAATCCTATCATTTGGCATGTATGACTTCCCTTGTAACTGTCACATTGACAACACACCCCAAGGATCCCCAAGGATCCATCCTTGGACCCCTACTCTTCTCTGTTTACACCAATAATCTAGCCTCTGCCACCAAACACGGCACACTCATACAATACACAGATGACTCAACCATCATCTGCTCAGCCCAGTCCCTACCCAAACTGCAAAAAGTCACATAGGAAGCCTTTTCCTCTGTTGAAGCTTGGTTATCCGATGCCCAATTAATACTCAACCCAAACAAAACTAAACTACTCATCTTCCAACCCACCAAACATACTCAAAACAACTCTCACTTTAACATCACAGCAAAAGACAACACCACTATATACCCAACTGAACACACCAAATTGCTAGGAGTGGAAATAGACAATAAACTAAAATTTGACATTCACATATCCATGACCATAAAAAAAGTCCACAAAAAACTAGGAGCATTATACAGAAATAAGCAACGTCTCACCAAAGCAGCAAAGACTTCAATAGAAAATTCCCACCTTATCTCCACCCTACTTTATGCATCTCCAATATATACCAACCTAAGGCAATGTGATCTAAACAAGCTAGAGACCTGCTACAACAAAATTGCCAAATTCGCCACAGGAGCATCCTACCATAGTCACCACTGTCGCTCACTTGCTGAACTGGGCTGGCTTGAACTCCCTCACCTCCTTCAGTGGTATCAACTCTAACTTGCCCACAAACTAGTAAACCATCCACTAAATGTCCCATCCCTCCAGAATCTACTCCAACCCTATCGCACCACCAGACCACTAAGATCCAGCAACAAAAATCACTTGCAGATCACTAAAGCCAATAACTCTGCTGGTGAAGCACTAGTCTCTTGCACCATAGCCAAATTATGGAACTCCCTCCCACCCACAATTACCTCCATACCATCATGCACCCACTTCAAAACTTTACTAAAAGCGCACCTAAAAACATGCTGGCTATGCCCTTGCAACTCCCACTCTAATATCACCCACCCCATCCAACCACTACCTTTATTTCCACTTCACTAACTACCTTGATTATAGCAAGCTCAGATGCTCATAAGCCTAGTACTTATTATACAGCAGGAACTTCTTATTGTAACATTTGTTAATGTCTGTTATGTACGTCACAGATAAAGATTCTAGTTGTCTACTGATGTACCATGTTCTTCATCTGTAAATATGTTGCAAGTAATTGCTATGTTAAAATTGTTAATCGCTATGTAATCCAATGTAACTACTGTCTGTTTATTTTAACTGTGGAGCTTTTCTCCCCAGGCTTCCACTCAAAATGGACCTACATCCAGTCGGACACTCCCAGTCAACAAATGTAAATAAATAAATAAATAAAAACACACCCCTGAAAACTGATCCATAGTCAATGATCTGGTAATCTATTTTGATAATGAACTGTCCTTTGATCAGCACATATCCACTATTGTAAGGAAGTCATTTTCAATTGCTCTACTTATATCTAAAGGTATGCCATCAGGCCTAGGGATGTAATCATTCCACTGTACCTGGCAGTCATTAGGTCAACCATCGAGAAGAATGCCCCTTTCAGTATGTACTTGTCCAAACACTTGTCACAACTGGAATAACCACAAACCTTTTTCACTAAGGTAATCAAGGACCTAAATCATAAAAACTATGAAGGCCATCTCAAAGCCAGTGGTTTCTCATTCATCTCATAGCCCTCTTCTTGGTATCATTCAGACTACTGAGAGGTGACTCTGCCTTGCATATAGAGCCTCAACAGACCCTATCCTGTCACACTTATTATACATTCATAAGTCTAATAGTGGCATTAAAAACCATCTCAAGGGATTGCAATCTCTTCTGCAACATAACAGAGAATTCCACTTCAGTGGAACCATCTTCCAGTCCACATAAAACAACATACTTCTTTTACTCTTTTCAAATGTAATTTGGACGAATGGAAGGGTAACCACAAATTTTCCCCAGTTTATCTTCCTTGTCCCTCATGGATAGGGACAATATTTAAATGTCCCAACATATCCTTGTTATGTCTATCTCTGGGTTATTTATACACAAATATAAGTGCTAAAAACTGCTATGGGATGTAAGGCTAAGCTTCTTAATATCCTAACAGAACAAAAGCCTGGTACATACCTATGAACCTCTAACCTGAAAAGAATTAGATCAAGGGTATTCTGGCACCCCAAACTGCACAATCAGCTGTGTGTAAAACTGAGCTCAGATGTGTGCCCTCTGACTGTTTTTTTTTACAGTACAGCTCTGCTTTCTTTATATATATATATATATATATATATATATATATATATATATATATGTATGTGTGTGTGTGTGTGTGTGCGCGCCCCTTCTCTGGAAAAAAACCTTCATCATTCCCCTACATAAAGGAGGCAAAAATTCCAAAATCTCCAACTACTGCCTCATAGCCATCCTCTCCCCCATCTCAAAAATGCTTGAAAAATGCATTCACCTGCAACTCCTACCTTACCTTCTTGACAATCACCTCCTCATCCCAACACAGCATGGCTTTAGATCTGGTCACAGTACCACCACTGCCTTCCTATCATTCCTTGACAATATCAACCACGAACGTGACTCTGGTAACATAGTATCCTCCCTTTTCTTAGACTTATCCAAAGCTTTCAATACCATTTCCCATATCTTACTACTTTCTAAGCTCTCACACCTTAATCTCTCCCCTGCAATCATCAATTGGTTTACCAGTTACCTTTCAGACAACAGGCCGTTAAATGGAATAAGTCTACCTCCTCCTACCTAGACACCCTCACATGTGTCCCTCAAGGCTCAATACTGGGTCCTTTACTTTTTAACATCTTCATAAACGACTTCCATCTTTGCATCCCTAATACTTAACTCATCCAGTATGCCGACAACTCTACAATAATCTGTTCTGCTAAATCTTTCCCCATTCTCCTGCAAGCTATTCAGGTAGCCTTTACCAGCACCAACGCTTGGATGTTTAGCAACCACCTAGCCCTTAATGCCTCTAAATCCAAGATTATGATATTCACCCCAACTAAAAACACCAAAACAAACAAAAACACCTTCTCGATAACAAGCCATAATATGACACCTACTGAAGTAGTCTCCCTTACCAAGCTTCTAGGAATCATTATTGACAAACAACTTAAGTTAGATATTCACCTTCAAACTAATATTAAGAAAACCCACCAAAAACTTAGTATGCTTTATGTCCACAATTATTTTATTACCTTTTCTACTAAATTTACTCTCTCCACTACCTATCTTCTCCCCTCCCTTATGTATGTTGCTCCCATGTTTACCAATCTTCAAGCCACCCTCATATCTAAACTGGCATCCAGCTACAACAAAATTGCAAAGTTTGCTACAGGCTCCTAGTCTTCTTCTCATCACTGAGACTCTTTACACTCCTTTAATTGGCTAGAGCTCCCCAATTATCTTTCTTATATTCAACTTTCCACTGCCCACAAACTCATCTTTAAGCCCTCGCATTGCCCTTCTCTCTCTCTCTTCTACCTTTACCATGCATCTTCCTGACCAATCCCTCAGGTCTAACAATCAAAACGTACTCGAAGTGTATAAGCCATTATGCACTCCTGATCAACTACTTCTGTCTTTCTCCCTAGCACAGAAATGGAATTCACTTCCTCCCCACATTCAAACCTCCCAGAACCCCACAACCTTCAAAACCTTACTCCAATCTCATTTCTCTTCCAAATGGGAATGCTCCTGCTCCCACCCTTCCTAAACGTTTTGCTATACCTAAACTTCCATCATGTGTACCTTATCTATACTCGGCCTAACACTAACACATCCTATCCTCCCCCTCCTCCTTACTCTGCAGTTTATTTCTCTCCCTCTCTCTCCTCTATAAAGCATAAACTATAACACATTTACCTATAATACTACACAAAATGTTACTCTATCAATATAATTGTATTAACTCTGCTGAATTTATATTCATAACACCCTCTATGAATTTTGACCCAATGTTACATGATATTGTTTTTTATATCTATATTTTTATATTTGTATTTGTCTGCATGTATATGTATTCACAAGGAGCTTTTCTTCCCGAGCCTCCATTGAAAAAGGGCTCACCTTAGCCCAATGGAATTTCCCGGTTAACAAACTGCAAATAAATAAATAAATATGTGCCTACTTGAGGAGACTGAAAGCCCACTTACCCAAAGATGACAAGACCGAGACAACATCACCAAATCATCATTTAAACAAAGCCTCACATAACCAAGAAGTTCCCAGGGAAATGAAGTGGTCAGCCTACTTTGGAAGTTTGTCCTTTTCCCCACTATAGTGCAATCTTGGCATTGGTATAATTATTTAGGGGGGATGTGGGGGCAAAGCCCCCCACTTGTGTGGGTTTGGAGTGCTTTCATGCACTTTCTTACGATTACTGGAAAACCGCTTCCTTTCCCTGGGTAACTTCTCGGTTATGTGAGGCTTTGTTTAAATGAAGATTCGGTGATGTCATCTTGGTCTTGTCGTCATCGGGTAAGTGAGCTTTCGGTCTTCTCAGGTAGACCCATACAGAGATAGATAGATAGATAGATAGATAGATAGATAGATAGATAGATAGATAGATAGACAGACATTGACCAATCTTCCACAGAGGCATTGAAAGCAACCACACAGGCAACACAGTTCATCAGTCTGACCTTCTGTAAGGTGTTATGCTCTACTACTTTTCATGTACGTTTTAGTGGTTTTCACACCATAGATTATTTACATTCAAAAATACAAAGTGCACCTCATTCAGTACAATATCAATTATACATGGCTACTAGTTTAGTAAAATAATTTCAAAATATATGTCTGATTTAATTATTTTTCGTATAATTTCTATTTAAATGCTTCAAATACTTTGTGCCAATAATATATTAGAGCATATTCAAAAATCAAAAACAATCTTGCCATGTACAAAAAAAATGTGATACATTTGATGTATACTCCCTTTGGTGGATGCAGAAGGTAAATTAGTGTCCATCTGCAAAAATCATTTATATACACAACCTCACATCACATAAGTTGTTATGCACAATACAGTATTTTTTTTTTGTTGTTGAAGAATGTCTGTCCACTACTTTTTGTTTATATGTACAAGTATGTTTTTATTACTATTTTTATTTAAGACTCTGTTAAACTGGGTGGGTGTATTGGTTTTGAGATGATTTTCAGCCACAAACTGAGACCTATATTTGCTTCAGTGTTCCCCTTTGTTAGGTACCTCTCCCCTGAGCACTCTCACATAGTCTCTGAAATAATTTATTTATCAATTTGGCCTGTGTAATTCATTTTCACAACAGTTATTAAACAGTTGTTTGTTACATCAAAACACTGGTAATAACCGCTACACAAGGGTGGGGCCACAACTCACCCTGGGAACTACTGACCAATAAGCCTGACCAGTCTGATCTGTAAGGCTATGGAGCGAATCATTATGGAACTCATAAATGGAGAGATTGGGAACCTCCAGTTGCTGGACCCCACATAGTTCGGCTTCGTCAAGGGCAGACCATGCCTCCTGAATCTGGTGGATTTCTTTGAGACAGTTACTCAGGCTATAGATAAGGGAAAGGAGGTACACACGGCTTACCTTGACCTTGCTAAAGCATTTGACACCATTCCCCATTCAGGTATTATTGATAAGCTTACCAGCCTGGGCATAAACCCTTACGTCACAAGATGGATCGCAAACTGGCTCTCAGACAGATCCCATAAAGTAAGAGTGGCAGAATCTATGTCCGAATCCAGACCAGTAACGAGTGATGTGCCTCAGGGCTCTGTCCTAGGGCCCCTCCTGTTTGGCATATACTTCTCAGAAGTACAGGCAAGCACGGAAGGGCTGTGGCTGACTAAGTTTGCAGACGACTGCAAACTGGGTGCTATAATAGAGTCTCTGGCCGACATGGAGATCCTCCAGAAGGGCCTAAATGACACTGATGCATTGTGTCAAAGCCATGGTCTCAAGCTAAATGCAAAAAAATGCATAGTAATCCCCTTTGGAAAAAACAGAGTACCCGCAAACTACAACATAGGAGGTAATCCCCTGAAATCTGAAGAAGAAATAAGGGATCTAGGGACCCAAGTAGATAGTCAGCTTTCCTTTGATAACCATGTTACCAAAGTGGTTAGAAAATCCTTCTGTGTGACCCCTCTGATCACAAAAGGGTTTGCATCAAGATCTAAGGATGTAATGGTGCCCCTCTACTCTTCCCTCATCAGACCCATTATTGAGTACAATGCACCAATTGGAATGTACCTGGCTAGACATCTCCAGCAGCTGGAGAGACCACAGAGTTACCTAACCAAGAGGATTACTGGCCTCAAACAGTTGCCCTATGCAGCACGATTGAAAAAGCTAAAACTGTTCTCTGTTGCATACCGCCTTCTCAGAGGCGATCTCTGTCTAACGTACAGAGCCATGTCCAACCCAGAATTGTTGAACATGCTCCATCTTAGCAAAACCAAATCTACTCGAGCCACACACTCTAGGGATATAAACCTCAACACAACAATGAATAGAACATGCTGGAGGGACAGATTCCCTTCGCAGAGACTTCCCTTACTATGGAACAGGGTCCCGATCTACACAAGACAGAGCCCCTCACTATCACTCTTCAAGAGGAACCTTGATGAGTGGATGGGTAACAGAAAGTTCACACCGGGGATCACACCAACAGCACTATTAGATAGGGGCCAAGGGTATTAGCTGCTAGTACAAGGGTCTAGGGAACTACTAAAGGGGAGGTGAATACCGCACAGCGTGGCTGGGCTAATATATGCCTTCGGGCAGATAGCCCAGTACCAACCTATGAACCTATAAGGGCTCCCTGTTATTGAGTGTATATGAACCTATAAGGGCTCCCTGTTATTGAGTGTATATGAACCTATAAGGGCTCCCTGTTATTGAGTGTATATGAACCTATAAGGGCTCCCTGTTATTGAGTGTATATGAACCTATAAGGGCTCCCTGTTATTGAGTGTATATGAACCTATAAGGGCTCCCTGTTATTGAGTGTATATGAACCTATAAGGGCTCCCTGTTATTGAGTGTATATGAACCTATAAGGGCTCCCTGTTATTGAGTGTATATGAACCTATAAGGGCTCCCTGTTATTGAGTGTATATGAACCTATAAGGGCTCCCTGTTATTGAGTGTATATGAACCTATAAGGGCTCCCTGTTATTGAGTGTATATGAACCTATAAGGGCTCCCTGTTATTGAGTGTATATGAACCTATAAGGGCTCCCTGTTATTGAGTGTATATGAACCTATAAGGGCTCCCTGTTATTGAGTGTATATGAACCTATAAGGGCTCCCTGTTATTGAGTGTATATAATACATCACTTTTAGTTGAGGTTTCATTGCCTCTGTTGAACCAGTATTTTCTTTCTCTTCTGAGATCTGTGCATGGACATGGAAATGTCAAAATGTGCCTACTTACAGCCCAATTCATACTCTATAACAATATGCTACATCTGACTTAAACTCTGTCGGCAGAACAAAGAAATCAAATAAAGATTCCCCAGACCAGCATAGAAGTTAATTGCTGTTTGCAGCTGCTTGAACTATACAGAAAGGCAGGCACCATCCAGATGCTTATATGCATATTACATTCTCAAATCAACATTTGCGCCTGTGCACATTACAGTTAATTAGGCATAAGTACACAATACGCATCTTTTATGATCCCATCCTCCACAAAGCCTCATAAAACGACTCCACCTTAAATTACCAGGCACCATTTTAATGCAGAATAAGAGCAGGAGACTTACTCATTGATTTTTTTCTAATAGTTTGCACCTTAAATATTCGTTAATGATTTTACTTACTAAAGTACAAATTTTGGTTCAGCTACTGTTAAAAGGGAAACATCTTTCGTCAACCAGTTTTATATATAGCTATATAATCAGAAAACACAAATATAATTTTCTTCCTTTCATTTTTGCACTTCCCAACTTTTACCCTGCTAAGATGTTTTTCTTACATTTTTTTTCTGCTCCAAAAGTCACAGTCTGACTGATAAACAGTGCACTAGAATTTTCTTGTAAAAGTTGTAGCAGTTTATTTACACTGTGTCAATACCATAATGTCTTTTGCAGCACACTTCTGTGCTTAGATGACTACAATGTCTGTTAAGGTCTTGTTCATTCATTAATTCATTCAGTCAGGGGTGCCAAAGAGTCAGAGCCTACACCTGCACTCACTGGGTGTAGGTCAAAGAAAGTTATCCCAGATGGGGGTATAGCACGCTACAGGATACACACACATACATGTGCATTAGTTGTCACTGAACACAGACACTGGACAAAACCAGATTACCCAGCTAAAATCCATGCAGACCCAGAGAATATGTAACATGCTGTGCTCAGATAGCACCCCTACTGAGACTGTAACTAGCAAACCAAGCATAATGAGGCAGCAATACTAACCACTGCACCGCTGTGCCACACTGACCATCATGTATCACCTTTTACGATTTAAAATGTACTTGTGTTAGGAGACATGCTTTTGCAATAATAGAAGGACTCCGTGAGGCTTGCAGTAGACATGAATAAGTACATTAAATTTATCTGTCTTGCACACTGAGCAATACTTCTGTTATATACTGCAGCACGCAGCAGTGTGATTTTGGTTATGTTCAGAAAAAAAATAGGGAGAATGAAATAGAAGGAATTACTGCTCTGTGCAGACCTCAAATGAATGTATGATAGACAAAGAGATTCCCCTTTAAGCACTTCTTGCATACTTATAATAGGTTTTGTTTGAAAAGTTATGGCTAAAAATTATTATTTACCTACTTCTTTTCATTTCTGGCTAATGTTTAAGCTAAGCAATGGCTTATTTTCAATATAATAGCTGGAAAAACTGCAAGTCACTCAGAAAGCATTAGCAGGATACCCATAAACATTAACTGCCTGACCTTGTCTTTCACTGAACTTACTTCTTAAGCTTAAAAAAAGCAGTTTTAAAATTACAGCACTAGTACCAGCATGTTTTACCTGAGTAGTGGCAAATCCAGGATCACAGTAGGGGTGTGGACTTCAGTCTTGTATAAGATGAGGAAGGTGGCAGGATGTTACCGACAATGAAAATGCAGCTTTCACAGCTGCTCTTAAATCAACAGTGAACACTGGGCAGTTTTAGCTATAAACCTGATCTTAGAAAGTAGGCAAGTGTTTTTTTTTTTTATTTCAAACTGCATATAATCTTCCAAATGGGGGAGCATCGTATCTCATTTGATGCTGAAGGCCAGAAGAATGAGTATGTTTACAGAACCATTATTAGATCATTACATGGCAGCAAATCTAAAGGCAGATAAGAAATTATACACTTACACAAACTGTCACTTTCCCTTTCTACTGAAAGTGCTGACTTTTCTACCACATTTGAACTGCCAGACTGCCCAAAGTGTGTCAGCTGTTGTCAGAATTCCCTCGTTAAATGTGCTCCCACCACCCTACAAACAAGCTATTTCATGCTCCACCATCCCTTTTCCTGGCAACCGGATTGCATTATAGTTTACCCCTCCTTACTTGTGCACACATATTATAGTCTTGAATTAGATGAGCTGCTTTGTGAAATATATTGTCATTGAATACCCTGTCTAGAGCCTTTAGACGCTTAAAGCTTTCCAGAAGCTCTCCACTCTTCAGCTTTTCCAGGGAAAGGAAATCAGGCTCCTTCAATCTCTTGTGATGTGGCATTTGGGTTAACTGCCGCATCATCTATATTCAAAATAAGTGATATTATATTATACTAACTATAGTACACATATTAAAAACATACTGAAAAAAAGAGAAAAATAACCTCACTTATGTTCGTCTAAAGATATGAGTAACATTTAATGAGAAAAGGAGCAGGCAGAGGTGACAAATTAATTTTTCCCATCTACCATTGCAGAAAAGCAGAGGTAGGGTGTCTTGCTGGGAAAATGTTAGGGCAGAGTGTGTTGAGAACTGGCCACAGTGATTAAAAGAAGGTATTGAGAGGACTGAGCACTAATGGAAGATTTAGGCATACTAGCCAGAATGGCTACCTTCTTGTGTGCTCAAGAATCTCAGAAAAGTGTTGGCAGAACCCTTAAATGGTATCATCAATAGATTGTTAGTCGAACAGAAAGTGCATGAAAACTGGAAGATCACAGATGTGATACCAATGCATCTTGAGGGGAATTTGAAAGTACCAAGGGACTACAGGCCTCTTAATTTAACCATGGAAACAAGGAAAGTCACAGGGAAATTTTACACACTACAATGGTTTTTTTCTCTAAATATAGTAATCTCCACAATTACAATCATTGTAGATCTGTGGCTAATAATTTGTCAGTTGAAGTTTATTTAGTTTTATGAACTGGTTGCAGAAGAACTACAGACAAATCTTCCAGTGGGCATAGTCTCCAAGTACTTCAGTAAAGCATTTCATTTTCTACTGCAAAAATGAGCATTGAAAGAGTTGCAGGTATCATGATTAGGACCAAGATTAAAAGGATAGCCTGAAGCTTGGTCAGAAGCTATGAGACATAAGGTTTTGGTCAGATGTACATTATCATAAATAAGAAGGGCTATTAGTGGTTTAATGCATTTCAGTCATAGGTCCAGTATTCTTTGTTGTGTATTTTTCTGACGTATAGAAGATATATCAGACAGTACAAAAAACAGGATCGACCTACCTGCAGATGACACAATAACAGGCAGGTAAGTATTGTATAGGGGAAATAGTCTGCACAAAGATTTTGAAAGATTAAATGAGTGGACAGAAAGATAGCAATTACAATTTAATGGAAAGTAAGTGAAAACTTCTGTGGTTATGAAAATATTTGTATGCAATGTCAGTTACAAGAAGAAGATACAGTCTTAAAAGCGAGACAAAAACACCTACCAGTGTGACATTTGTTTACAAAAATATTAAAAAGAAGGGGTCACAGTATAGAGCCAGGGACACCTCTGGTAACTGGAAGAAATGAAGAGAAGTCGTGCTGCCATTTGACTGCTCATTGCCTTCCAGATGGATAACTAAGGGAGATAGAGAAGTGTGATACAGTGTCAAAAGCTTTAGATAAGTCTAGGAACACAGATGTCACTAGGTTACCACTCTTCCTATAGTGATTTATAGTGTTGGTGAAGTGAGGGAGGATGGTGGTTGTGCTGTGTGTGTGAGAGGGGGTTGAAACCATTATGTGTTTCTGAGAGCAGATTATTTGAACTTACGTGATGCGGAAGCTGCACATGAGTACATTTTTGTGTCTGGTCTCTTTTCATACATGTGACTTTTACTGATAGGATGTCTATAAGTAAACAAGTTTTGGGGTATACCTATTTTACAAGTATGAGGCCTGCACTTTTATTGTTTATAGATCCTGTTGTCTTGTTAGCTTCAGGTGACTCTGTTCTCCAGCATACACTACAGTGATTTGCCGCTGAATGAGAAGTGGTTGAAATAAAAATAAAAAAAAACATCACTCCCAAACTGGAGGTCATGGTTTTCAACTGGAAAAGGGTAGATTTCTGTCTCTAATTAAGGGAGGAACAGCTACTTCAGAAGAAGGAGTTTAACTGTCTTGGAGTCTTATTCACAACTGAGGTTAAAATGAAGCAGGAGATTGACCAATATATTGTTACAGCTATCATAGTACTGCAGACTAGGACTAGATTGTATTGGATATGTGAGAGTTAAGTCAGTGTATAAATCTGTTAGCTTATGGGTCAGTCTATGCTCCATTCAACATCTATGGTCATGTGATTAGTGTGCATACAAGTTTCATTCACTGGGTAGCTGGGATCACTCTCTACGATAGAGTTAGGGGCTTAGCAATCCAGCAGAATTTCTGAGTCCAGCCATTGCTCTACATTAAGAAGTATCAGCTGTGATGCTTTGGGCACTCTGTGAGGACATCCTGTGAATGTCTATAATGGGAGGTATAGCAGGTACAGCCCACTCGCAAGAATGCTCCTTGGCAGATCCAAACTCCACTGGATGATTTATGACTCCGATACTGCCCAAGAATATGTGAAGGCCCCAAAGTATAAGGTGAAGATGGCTGCAGCTGTGGATTGGGATGTCTGGCTTACCCTGCCTAGCATGCTGCCACTTATACCTCTCAACCTTTTACAGCAAGAACTCTGGACAAAGCCATAAATAATGGGGGAAAAGGCTCAAAAATAGGGACACATTTTAAATATTGCTCTTACAAACTTAGAAAGTAGCTAGAATGACAGGTTTTGTATTAACATGAATTTTTTGAGAGGTATGAAGTCTGAAACCCAAATGTCTGTCATTATTTTCTGACTTTAACTCAATTATTTCCCAGTGATTTGCCAGAAACCTACAATTTTATGAGAAATAGACCTAAATAAAGTGGCAAAAACTGGACATTCTACGAAAATCTGTACAGTTGAGAGGTATGCAGTGCCACTACATCCCTCACTAGGACAAGTGGTTTACAAAATAGTGAAGATTATGATGATGACAATGAGGATGTTTGTAAGGAGGTTCCACCAACCCTCTTTACCACATCTTTTTTAAATTACTATCAAAGGACAAAGTAGGGTTTAGTAGGGACACCAAACCTTCCCTCTTAAAAACATTACAGAACACAAAGTTAACAGAAAGGAAACTAGGGCTATTACTAAAAAACTGTACATACTGGCATTTGCTCAGTTTATGGAGATACATGTGGCTGATTAGGGGGCATTAAAAATGTTGATACCCTCTCCCATCTAGAAATAAAAAGGGACAGAGGGGATATGATATGGATATTAGGTATTGGTTTATTTAAAGGAATCACTCTAATCAAAACTACATTAATCAAAAAGGGCAATGGTTGAAGGAAGAAATGGTCAGAAACAGGGTATTGTGGTATAAATACCAAAATGTCCCTTGATCTGTGGAAGTAATAGGATTGCTGGGCCATGAAATTTCCTTATTGTGTCTTAGGCAGACAAGGAATCAACAGTGGCATTCAAGAAAATAAGCACTGGAAAAGGGAGAGGTGGAAAGGAATAAGACTGTAAAATATATTTTTGATCAGAATAGTTATTAAACGTATTTATTTTACTTTTTATTTTACATTTAAGTGGGTAAGCTTACAGGACACAAGTGTCCTTTTTCAGGGGAGACCCAGGAGCACTTCCTGGACAAGTGACTTTTTCATAGTCATACAGCAGGCAAACAGAGGTGAAAGGAATCAAACCCTGTACCCTTTAGAACAGACAAGTTAACAATATTATTTCCATCTGCTGACAAAACAATTAAATGAAACTAGTGCTCACTTTCTGAAGTTTCTCCTTTCTTCATTTGGCTATTTGTAGGCATTTATTCTCCAGAACTGGATGTACCTACTCATTTTTGATTTGTATACCTGTGTGGCAATGAGAAAGTCAATTAACCAGACAATTGCTGAATCTGAAAAAGGTCTGTCTGCATCAGTGCTCTACTCTGGTTAATCAATAAATAAACACACAAACAAATAAATAATGATGCTACATCTGTGTGTTGCAGAGTAGCCATCAGCCTCCTACATCTGCTTGAGATACTGCTCGTAATGTGTCTTAATATCTAACTATCTCACTAGTGTGACAGCAAGGGTCATCAAAGACCTCATTTCCAGCTGAAGGCAGTTAATACCTCTCTAACCATTGCATGATCTGCACTGGTATATTACAGCATGCAGGCATAATTCTTTAATTGCAGCTACACCCTGCATGGGTGTTCCTCTATGGTCATTCACTGACTAAATTCCCATCGTTTAAAAAAAATGTCTAGCTAGATTTTTAATGGTGGTTGGTGCCCCCATTAACCCCTGCCAGTCTATAAACTGAACAATTTGAAGTTGCTGATGTCTGCTAAGCATGCGCAAAAGGGTAAATGGCATAAAGCAGTTACATGACTTATTTAGGGCTACTTACAGTCGTAATGTTATTTTACACCTTTGTCATATGATCTTCCCAGAGTACTACGATTTTGCATTTAGGGAAACATGACTGCCATTAGCTGATAAGGACCAGATGAGTCACCTTGTCTGCCCATTAAACTACCTAGTAGTTTTTTCTATGTGAAAAAAGAAAGCATCCCTGGCCCTGGCATTGTCAGTGGGTTTCCACTCTGTCTTCAAAGTATCTCTTTTTTCTCATGCACCTCTTGATCCTAAACATGCAAGTACCTTATACTCTGCTAAATCTGTTGAAATAATTGAAAGTTACTCTTGAAATGTATTTGTTTGTTTGTTTACTTTCCCATTTTGTTGACTGGGTTAGACCCAATCTTACAGATTAATGTTGAGGTAAGTAGCTAACTTTAATATCTGAGAAGAGTGGGTCCATCCTTTGTTACTTTGCAGGGCACAGTCCCATTCACTTCCTGTTGGATGGACACCCAGGTAGACATACCTTTGATAACTATAGCACTAAAAGCTGATCTGGATCTGGAAGGGAAAGCCAACCTGTAATGCATTCAGAAAGGACCCTGCTGTTGCTTCAGAAATATTATCAAGGGCCATATTTCTGAAAAGGGCTGCTGAGGTAGATAAAGCTGTAGTAGAATGTGTCTGTGTAATCAGACAGCCATCTTGTTAGGGTAAATTTAAAAATGTCATGGTCCAGAGACTTGGATTTGGTTCTATCTACATCATATCTCAGTTGGAAGTGAACATTCATGCAGTATAGAAAATAATTCCCACGGTTAGAATAGGCTGGAACAAATACAAGCTGATATAGCTACTAGTTTAAATTTGACTCTGGCATAAAAGCATGATTGTTTCTGAAAGAAACTCTGTCTTTATGAAAGATAGTAAGGTTGTTCAGCAAAAAGAGGACAAAATTCAAAAAATCATTCTAGCTAAAGAAATAACTATCATCACACGTGCCATCCAGGCAAGGAACTTAACTCAGCCAGACCAGCAGGCTTAAAGAGGAACTGATTTTATTTTTTCAGAATAAGCGTACTTCATGGATATACTAAATCATGTAGTGGAAGTCTCAACAACAAGGGGCCCTTGAGGAAATCTCTGTGAATTTTCAACAAAGCTGAGAAGCGACAACCCTGGCCTTGGTAAAGAGATGGCAGTGAAATGCACTGCACTGAAAAAATAGCCTAGTCCTGTCTCAAGCAGGACTGACTTAGCGAATGCAGGGCTCAATTTTCAGCATTCTGAGGGGCCCCCAAATCACAGCCTTCTCATCGCCCAGCCCTGTTCCCAGTGCCATACACTTCTCCTCCTCCAAGCTTGCATCCCTTCAACACTGACATAACTGTGGGAAAAATACTTAAATTAAGCCAAGTACCTTGGGGGTTGCTAGGACCCCAGAAGGCATGTGGTCATAGATGCCATGAGCAGCATTGTAGAGCTATTATTTTCAACCTTTTGATCTAGTGATCAAAAGCCTGGGGTGTGGGGGCCACTAGGTTTCCAGAAGCTCTCTGGGTCTGGATGTCCTGTGAAGCATTTAATGTCTTATTATTGAAAGACAATTACTTACTTTTTTTTATACTGCTGTCCAGAAGAGTTACAAATATGCCTTGCAATACTGTGCATGTTCACAGATAAAAATATGTGGTATTATTTTTTTAACACAGACACACTGACTTTCATAAGCAAAACTGATGTTTCACACAGGCCCACATATATTGACAGTGCCCCATGACAAGTCTAGACTATCACATGATGTACATACACACACACACACACACACACACACACACACACACACACACACACACACACACACACACACACACACATCACACACATACACACTCACACACATCACACACCCTCTGTACTCTTCACTACAGGCAAATTGGAGGAATGCCAGTTCACCTACATTGCATCTTTGTGTAGAAGGAGGAAACCAGAATGCATAGATAAACCCACACAGACACAGGGAGGTCATGCGGACTCCACGCAGAAGAAGTTACAGTAAGAACTCAACCAAAGCCATATATTTGAGATGGCAATGGTACTCACTGCACAACTGTACGGAATATCCGTTACCTTTACATATAGCGGATGCTTGTGATGGAAAGTGAAAGAAATGACTAGCTTGTTAGTGTTAAATACAGTGCAGCCCCCCACACATATACACACACATCCACACACGCACACTCACACACATATAAGCCATAGCAGCACTGGTTTTATATTGATTTTAACTCACTCAAGCCTAAAACACCTTTTTTTGTATACTTCCATTTCACTTATACCGCCTTATGATGCCAGAACTTTTTTGGATCTGCCTTTTTTAACTAAGTGATTACCACTTAATAATAGGCCTTATTAGAATGGACAAGGAGTTATTAACAAAATGACATTGAAATTGTAAGTCTAGGATGTCCTGCAATGGAGAAATTAATCTTTGTTTGTCAATTATTATTCATATTTTTATATTTGATTTCATATTTTCATAACTGAGAGACCTACATTTTATTGAGATATATGGTGTGAAACACCAATGTTGGAAACAGGACAGTTCACTGGAAATGCTGGTTTATATCATACTATACTGGAAATATTGCTAGTCGTTTGTTAGTAATTATGAAAATAAGCAATATTTCCATATGTACTTAATACTTCAAAAAAAAAATAAATAAACAGGTGACTTAAAAACTGTTGAATGACATTAGGTGAACCTTAGATGTTATTGTGGAAAACTATCTTTAATATTTGCACTGTAAGTTGCACATATTGAGAGATCTCCAGTATTATTTGTATTGTTAATTATACAATTAAACATATATGTTTTCAGATTTCTGTAAATATCTCAATAAACATACAAGAGGAATTTTTTGTTATCATGTGAAGCTTATGTTTGGTTAACAAAAACATTTTAACGATATGTGTCTTAAGTTATATAGTTTCCAAAATATGAAAATTTGTTTGTGAAAGTTAAAAAAATATATTATTTGGGGTTTGTTTTGCATTATAATATATTACAGTATTTTTGAAAAAGACTATGAATACACTATTATCACTGTAACGAATATTTTTTACTGATAACATTGCTATTTATCTCGTTTTTATTGTTCACAAAATATTTGCATTTGATTATTTTATGCTTTTTAAGTTTTTTTTTTCAGAGAATGTTCTGGAATGCAAGATGTATGTAGGCTTCTAGAGGTGTGACATTTTACACCACATAGGCATTGATGAGTTACTAAATATTTTTGACACTACTGTTGTCACACCAGATCAGTGACTACCATTTAGTACTGATCAGGTGATCAAATAACAGTACAGAAACAGCAGGGATAAGTCATTTATATATCCACAGGTAGCCTCTGTACTCATCAATTGCATCCACTTTACTGTCTACACCTCAGATACCAGATTGTGATAAAAAAAGTAATAATATGTCACAATAGCAAAGCATTCCATCTTACCTCACACAAATGCACACTACTGTTGCAAACCAGATCAGTGACTAATCTGAGCAAATGACAAGAGAGTCAGTTATTTTTAATCACAGCTCCCACCCCTATCCAGCAGCTATAGCCACTTATGTGTGCACTTCAGATATCTGATTGTGAAAAAAATGATGGTCATTTAATAATAATAATAAAAAAATCAAAGTTCCCATTGAATCCTTCTTTATACTTCCTAATTCCTCCACAAATAGGGTTATGACCAGTTTTTTTTGCCTTCATTTTCCTGTTCTTTTATCTAACTCTTAATTCTCTGAAGTCCATACTCTTCTGTACACACAAACTGTTCATCTCTAAATCTTCAAAAACATTAAGGAAGAATGTGAGAATTCTATAACACCAACATTAATCCAGCCCTAGTAAAATAGAAGTTAAAATCAGAATGCAGCTTGAGAGCTACAAGGGCATATACTTCATTTCCAGAAGATCTGGAAAAATATCTCAGAGGTAAGAAATGCCATATCCCCCTCAGCCCCCAAAGCTGTGGGGCCCTATAATACTCAGCTTGCTCAATCAGCCTATGGGCAGATAATCTGAAGGATATCAGAGAGATTTTATAGGCATGCAGGAAAAGAAACAAAAAAGGGTTCCAGGCTTTTGGAGTTAACCTGCAGTGTAAAGTGCACTCATCTGTCCCTGTAAGTCTTGCTTGTGTTAGGTTTTGGGGAATAAGATTGTATATAGACCAATCCATATAAAAGCATGAACAACTACTTGAGACGGAAGTCACATGATGGGCCACAAGAAGTAGATGCCTGGATGACGGCTCAGCAATATTTTTGTGATACTCAAGAACAGGCGCTTCTCTACAAAATGAGTCTAAAGACAAGTGAATCAGCTCTGTCATGGCCATTAAGAAGTTATGAGGATGATTTTATCATCTTTGTAGAGTTTTCAACATCAGGGGAAATGGAAGAAAAGCACAGAGGAATCCAAGTGACCTTGGTGGTTTCTAAGCAATGACACTGGTCAGGGAAATAAACAGGTTGCATCATGGCTCCCCTGTTTCAGAAAAATCTTCATTGTAACTGAGTTGTTAAGACTTGTGAGGTAGCAGCAGACATCTGTTCAGCTTGCCCACCAAGAAGTTAAGAGTCTCCAAGGATATGGGCAACAACAAAAATATGACTGCTAGATATCTCCAATTCTCAGACTCTAATAGCTTCCAGACACAAGCGATAGGATCAGATTCCTCCTTGCTTCTTGATATACTAAATAGCAGCCATGTTGTTCGCCTTTAAGCTTCCAACTCACACTGGAAGGGAATCATGGAATTGCTCTGTTGTTCAATACAATGTGAAGGGAAAAGATATGATGACATCCAATCTCTATGAACCATTCACCACTGAAATGCTACCCTTCACCATTGAAATACTACCCCCCCCCCCCACTGGGTTGATACATTCATGGTTACTGTTGCCGTGGAAGGGTGGGGATCTATGGGGGCTGCCTAACAAAAATTGGTGTTGATATTGCAAGTTAAATTTGCAGGCCTGTGAAATGTGGATTTGTTGCTGCAGAGGATCTACATTCTGGGACCAGTGGATGTAACATTCCACTAGTAAACTGAAAAATTCTCGTGTGGTGCCTCACACATGTGAGAAACCATTAGTTTGGCTGCTGCATTGAAACCCAACATCTTGAAACAAAAGTGATCCGTGGTTATGGAGGAGACAAAAAGCATAGAAACTTTAGTGCGAAGAGCCTAAGTTATGTCTGTAGCAAATCTTGCTACGCATAACTTTGTGCCAAACTTGTTGTTTGTTTCTGATAACTTGTTGCAGTTAAACTCTTTTTCTAGAGGCTCCTTTAGCTGTTTAAAACTTTCATTTAAAGGCTCACTGCTGCTTTTCTGCTGTGAGAAAAAATTCTACAGTTTGTTTCTAAGTAGTGGGGATATCGGTAGCATTGTCCATATTCAGGCTTGTATTTGGGCCTAGTGTTTGTGGAGGCTGTGTGTCTGAGCACATATTCAGGGACATCTTGGTTTAGCCAAAGCCATCAGGCATTTCAGTGAGAGAGAATTGTTTAAGGTCATTGGCTGACTGAGGTCACCTGGACTACAGCTTAGACTAAGCACCACATTGGTTCTTTTGAGATTTTTTTCTTAAAAGTTGTCTCAGGTTCCAACTTTCTGTTACCTAAGAAGTTAAATTGTGATTGTTTCTGCCATTTCACATTGAGCTAATCGAAGGAAGGACACTGAGCAAACTCGGAACTATAATATATAACATTAAGTATTCTGTTTTTTCGCTTATTTTGTTCTTTATTTCTTTGTTATTTATAGCGCTTTGTGTACTGTATATTTTTCTAACTAGTTTCACTGTGTGTGAGGTATTAACTGGAAATTGTCAACTTTTATTAAGCATCTGTTGGGGTGTTTGTTTCTGATAACTTGTTGCAGTTAAACTCTTTTTCTAGAGGCTCCTTTAGCTGTTTAAAACTTTCATTTAAAGGCTCACTGCTGCTTTTCTGCTGTGAGAAACATTTCTGCAGTTTGTTTCTAAGTAGTGGGGATATCTGTAGCATTGTCAATATTCAGGCTTGTATTTGGGCCTAGTGTTTGCGGAGGCTGTGTGTCTGAGCACATATTCAGGGACATCTTGGTTTAGCCAAAGCCATAAGGCATTTCAGTGAGAGAGAATTGTTTAAGGTCATTGGCTGACTGAGGTCACCTGGACTACAGCTTAGACTAAGCACCTCATTCGTTCTTTTGAGCTTTTTTTCTTAAAAGTTGTCTCAGGTTTCAAGTTTCTGTTACCTAAGAAGTTAAGTTGTGAGTGTTTCTGCCATTTCACACTGAGCAAACTCGGAACTATAATATATAACATTAAGTATCCTGTTTTTTCACTTATTTTGTTCTTAATTTCTTTGTTATTTGTAGCACTTTGTGTACTGTATATTTTTCTAGCTAGTTTCACTGTGTGTGAGGCATTAACTGGAAATTGTCCACTTTTATTAAGCATCTGTTGGGTTGTTTGTTTCTGATAACTTGTTGCAGTTAAACTCTTTTTCTAGGGGCTCCGTTAGCTGTTTAAAACTTTCATTTAACGGCTCACTGCTGCTTTTCTGCCGGGAGAAACATTTCTGCAGTTTGTTTCTAAGTAGTGGGGATATCCGTAGCATTGTCCATATTCAGCCTTGTATTTGGGCCTAGTGTTTGTGGAGGCTGTGTGTCTGAGCACATATTCAGGGACATCTTAGTTTAGCCAAAGCCATCAGGCATTTCAGTGAGAGAGAATTGTTTAAGGTCATTGGCTGACTGAGGTCACCTGGACTACAGCTTAGACTAAGCACCTCATTGGTTCTTTTGAGCTTTTTTTCTTAAAAGTTGTCTCAGGTTTCAACTTTCCGTTACCTGAGAAGTTAAGTTGTGAGTGTTTCTGCCATTTCACACTGAGCTAATCGAAGGAAGGACACTGAGCAAACTCGGAACTATAATATATAACATTAAGTATCCTGTTTTTTGCTTGTTTTGTTCTTTATTTCTTTGTTATTTATAGCATTTTGTGTACTGTATATTTTTCTAGCTAGTTTCACTGTGTGTGAGGTATTAACTGGAAATTGTCCACTTTTATTAAGCATCTGTTGAGTTGTTTGTTTCTGATAACTTGTTGCAGTTAAACTCTTTTTCTAGAGGCTCCTTTAGTTGTTTAAAACTTTCATTTAAAGGCTCACTGCTGCTTTTCTGCTGTGAGAAACATTTCTGCCGTTTGTTTCTAAGCAGTGGGGATATCTGTAGCATTGTCCATATGTAGGCTTGTGTTTGGGCCTAGTGTTTGTGGAAGCTGTGTGTCTGAGCACATATTCAGGGACATCTTGGTTTAGCCAAAGCCATCAGGCATTTCAGTGAGAGAGAATTATTTAAGGTCATTGGCTGACTGAGGTCACCTGAACTTAGACAAAGCACCTCATTGGTTCCTTTAAGCTTTTTTTCTTAAAGGTTGTCTCAAGTTTCAACTTTCTGTTACCTAAGAAGTTATGTTGTGAGTGTTTCTGACATTTCACACTGAGCTAATCAAAGGAGGGACACTGAGCAAACTCGGAACTATAATATATAACATTAAGTATCCTGTTTTTTTTCGTATTTTGTTCTTTATTTCTTTGTTATTTATAACACTTTGTGTACTGTATATTTTTCTAGCTAGTTTCACTGTGTGTGAAGTATTAACTGGAAATTGTCCAATTTTATTAAGCATTTGTTGGGTTGTTTGTTTCTGATAACTTGTTGCAGTTAAACTCTTTTTCTAGAGGCTCCTTTAGCTATTTAAAACTTTCATTTAAAGGCTCACTGCAGCTTTTCTAATGTGAGAAAAAAATCTGCAGTTTGTTTCTAAGTAGTGGGGATATCTGTAGCATTGTCCATATTCAGGCTTGTATTTGGGCCTAGTGTTTGTGGAGTCTGTGTGTCTGAGCACATATTCGGGGACATTTTGGTTTAGCCAAAGCCATCAGGCATTTCAGTGAGAGAGAATTGTTTAAGGTCATTGGCTGACTGAGTTCACCTGGACTACAGCTTAGACTAAGCACCTCATTGGTTCTTTTGAGCTTTTTTTCTTAAACGTTGTCTCAGGTTTCAACTTTCCGTTAAGAAGTTAAGTTGTGAGTGTTTCTGCCATTTCACACTGAGCTAATCAAAGGAAGGACACTGAGAAAACTCGGAACTATAATATATAACATTAAGTATCCTGTTTTTTTGCTTAGTTTGTTCTTTATTTCTTTGTTATTTATAGCACTTTGTGTACAGTATATTTTTCTTGCTAGTTTCACTATGTGTGAGGTATTAACTGGAAATTGTCCACTTTTATTAAGCATCTGTTAGGTTCTTTGTTTCTGATAACTTGTTGCAGTTAAACTTTTTTCTAGAGGCTCTTTTAGTTGTTTAAAACGTTCATTTAAAGGCTCACTGATGCTTTTCTGCTCTGAGAAACATTTCTGCAGTTTGTTTCTAAGCAGTGGGGATATCTGTAGCATTGTCCATATTCAGGCTTGTATTTGGGCCTAGTGTTTGTGGAGGCTGTGTGTCTGAGCACATATTCAGGGACATCTTGGTTTAGCCAAAGCCATCAGGCATTTCAGTGAGAGAGAATTGTTTAAGGTCATTGGCTGACTGAGGTCACCTGAACTACAACTTAGACAAAGCACCTCATTGGTTCTTTTAGGCTTTTTTTCTTAAAAGTTGTCTCAGGTTTCAACTTTCTGTTACCTAAGAAGTTAAGTTGTGAGTGTTTCTGCCATTTCACACTGAGCTAATCGAAGGAAGGACACTGAGCAAACTCGGAACTATAATATATAACATTAAGTATCCTGTTTTTTTGCTTATTTTGTTCTTTATTTCTTTGTTATTTGTAGCACTTTGTGTACTGTATATATTTCTAGCTAGTTTCACTGTGTGTGAGGCATTAACTGGAAATTGTCCACTTTTATTAAGCATCTGTTGGGTTGTTTGTTTCTGATAACTTGTTGCAGTTAAACTCTTTTTCTAGAGGCTCCTTTAGCTGTTTAAAACTTTCATTTAACGGCTCACTGCTGCTTTTCTGCTGTGAGAAACATTTCTGCAGTTTGTTTCTAAGTAGTGGGGATATCTGTAGCATTGTCCATATTCAGGCTTGTATTTGGGCCTAGTGTTTGTGGAGGCTGTGTGTCTGAGCACATATTCAGGGACATCTTGGTTTAGCCAAAGCCATCAGGCATTTCAGTGAGAGAGAATTGTTTAAGGTCATTGGCTGACTGAGGTCACCTGGACTACAGCTTAGACTAAGCACCTCATTGGTTCTTTTGAGCTTTTTTTCTTAAAAGTTGTCTCAGGTTTCAACTTTCTGTTACCTAAGAAGTTAAGTTGTGAATGTTTCTGCCATTTCACACTGAGCTAATCGAAGGAAGTACACTGAGCAAACTCAGAACTATAATATATAACATTAAGTATCCTGTTTTTTGCTTATTTTGTTCTTTATTTCTTTGTTATTTATAGCACTTTGTGTACTGTATATTTTTCTAGCTAGTTTCACTGCGTGTGACGTATTAACTAGAAATTGTCCACTTTTATTAAGCATCTGTTGGGTTGTTTGTTTCTGATAACTTGTTGCAGTTAAACTCTTTTTCTAGAGGCTCCTTTAGTTGTTTAAAACTTTCACTTAAAGGCTCACTGCTGCTTTTCTGCTGTGAGAAACATTTCTGCCATTTATTTCTAAGCAGTAGGGATATCTGTAGCATTGTCCATATGTAGGCTTGTGTTTGGGCCTAGTGTTTGTGGAGGCTGTGTGTCTGAGCACATATTCAGGGACATCTTGGTTTAGCCAAAGCCATCAGACATTTCAGTGAGAGAGAATTGTTTAAGGTCATTGGCTGACTGAGGTAACCTGGACTACAGCTTACACTAAGCACCTCATTGGTTCTTTTGAGCTTTTTTTCTTAAAAGATGTCTCAGGTTTCAAATTTCTGTTACCTAAGAAGTTAAGTAGTGAATGTTTCTGCCATTTCACACTGAGCTAATCGAAGGAAGGACACTGAGCAAACTCGGAACTATAATATATAACATTAAGTATCTTGTTTTTTGGCTTATTTTGTTCTTTATTTCTTTGTTATTTATAGCACTTTGTGTACTGCATATTTTTCTAGCTAGTTTCACTGTGTGTGAGGTATTAACTGGAAATTGTCCACTTTTATTAAGCATCTGTTGGGTTGTTTGTTTATGATAACTTGTTGCAGTTAAACTCTTTTTCTAGAGACTCCTTTAGCTGTTTAAAACTTTCATTTAAAGGCTCACTGCTGCTTTTCTGCTGTGAGAAACATTTCTGCAGTTTGTTTCTAAGTAGTGGGGATATCTGTAGCATTGTCCATATCCAGGTTTGTATTTGGGCCTAGTGTTTGTGGAGGCTGGGTGTCTGAGCACATATTCAGGGACATCTTGGTTTAGCCAAAGCCATCAGGCATTTCAGTGAGAGAGAATTGTTTAAGGTCATTGGCTGACTGAGGTCACCTGGACTACAGCTTAGACTAAGCACCTCATTGGTTCTTTTGAGCTTTTTTTCTTAAAAGTTGTCTCAGGTTTCAACTTTCTGTTACCTAAGAAGTTAAGTTGTGAGTGTTTCTGCCATTTCACACTGAGCTAATCAAAGGACGGACACTGAGCAAAGTCGGAACTTTAATATATAACATTAAGTATCCTGTTTTTTTTGCTTATTTTGTTCTTTATTTCATTGTTATTTATAGCACTTTGTGTACTGTATATTTTTCTAGATAGTTTCACTATGTGTGAGGTATTAACTGGAAATTGTCCACTTTTATTAAGCATCTGTTGGGTTGTTTATTTCTGATAACTTGTTGCAGTTAAACTCTTTTTATAGAGGCTCCTTTAGCTGTTTAAAACCTTCATTTAAAGGCTCACTGCTGCTTTTCTGCTGCGAGAAACTTTTCTGCAGTTTGTTTCTCACCCTCCCTCCCTATTGGTATGGTGTTTTTGTAGTTGGTGGCTTTGCAGTTGCCCGCACCTAGTGTAAATTTAATCTGGGACCCTCCTCCCAGTGTAGTGTCATTACCTCATTCTACCCAGTACAGGGCGAAGATTTGAGAAGGCCAATCAGCTTAGTTTCTGCTACTCCTTTCTCTCTTTCCACTAAAAAAAAAAAAAAAAATTTCTAAGCTTGTTTCCTTCCTTTTGTGTGGGTAGTCTAAGCTTCTAGGCTCCCAAGCCTTTCTGTGTTGGAGGGAAGCCTTCTAGCTTAATTTTGTTTCTTAGAACTAGCCAGTTTTTTGTTTCAGCACTCGTCTGTTTCTTTGAGCTCATCACTTGTTCAGATTTTATTGTAAGCACTAAATAAGCTACAAATTACTACAGCACTCAGCTTTCCTCACTGTCTAGAGGAAAACAGTTTCTAGTACTTAACAAATAAGCACCTATCCAGGCATGTCTAAGGGTCAGCTTCCGGTGTTTTCTCATGTCTACCTGATGAATCTGGGCATCTTGGGACAATGCAGTAATTGCCTCATGTACACAGACAACCCTTTCCTCCTACCACCCAACACTACAACCTGTGAGAGATGCACTTATATAGCCAAACTGGAATCAAAGCTCTCTTCACCCAAGACTGGACTAGACAGTCAAGAGAAGAGGGTAAACACTTGCACCACACCACACTCAGCACATAGTCCCTCAAAACCTACACCATCAAAACACACACATAGAAACACAAAACACACACCTACATTCGCGGAGGCTCTCAGTAAAAACCTGCCCAAGCAACAGGGACCCCCAAAGCAGAAACACAAGCAACCTCCACCCCCTCCAACACAACCCAAATGACACATAGCCCACAAACTCAGTGTGCCACTCAACCACAGCCCATAAGGCATAACAACGTACCCAACACTCTAGTCATAGGTGACTCTATAGTCAGGCACACTGATGTTCCACTCACCAGGCTAAACAAGGAGAAAATTACTGTCAGCTGCCTGTCGGGTGCCAGGATCCACCACATAATGCATGCACTCAGGTCACTCCACAACAAGTACAAATATGACTCTGTCATTGTCCATGTTGGTGTGAATGACCTGAGACGTACCTCCTTGGACTACATGAAAAGGCACATGGATGAGCTGTCTGATCTTGTAGCCCAGGCAGGTATGACCCTAGCCCTGAGTAGCATCCTGCCATCACTCAGAATTATACCACAGTACAAGGACAAAATGATTGACTTCAACAATTGGCTAAGCTTCTGGTGTCATTCTAAGGGGATCCAGTATCTGTCTGCCTGGGATGACATGATCGACAAGCCACGATGCTTTGCCAGAGATGGCCTGCACCTGTCACCCCTGGGATTCCGGATACTGGCTAAGGCTTTAGCCACCCCTATACTGCCTTTTTTAGGCAAGTTTCAAATGACAAATTCACCACCCTAACAGGTACAGGCAAGAAGAATCTGAGGGTATTGCTACTTAATGCTAGAAGTCTAAACCTCAAAATGCACTCTCTCAAGGCACTCCTTAAAATGGAGAACATCGACATCTGTGCAGTGACAGAGACCTGGTTCAAGGCTCCAGAGAGTACCCCTGCATTACCAGGCTATAATTCATACCACACCTTTCGGCCACCTAACCTGGACCGAAACACTAAAGGCGGAGACGTGTCCATATTCATTAAGGTTATATACACCTCCAGGCTAGTTGCTCAGCATAATGCATCCGAGATTATTCAAGTGCAACTAACTCTGGGCAAGACTGCAATCCAAATTGTAGCTTGCTACAGATCCTCCGCCATGCCCCAGGATTCCCACTCCTCATTTCATAATACACTGGAAAATATTATGGTACAACCTAACACCCTAATAATGGGCGATTTCAACTACCCTACCATTAACTGGGAAAACTACTCATGTACCAACTCTTGTGCTCAACGTTTTCTGGAATTCATAAATTCCAATGCCATGGATCAACTTATCCACACCCCCACCAGGGGCAGCAATATCCTAGACCTGGTTATTACCAACATGGGCAACCAGTGCTCCACACCAGAGGTCAATTACTCGTTGGTCAGATCCGACCACAAGCTAATCACCCTAGACATCCACATCCCTCCCCCACCCCCCATTAGGGAAACCACAGTAAAAAATTTCTCCAAAGCCAACTTCATGCTTCTTAAGACAGAAGTGGCAAACTTCATGACACCCATGCTGACGGACAATACAGGTATGACTGCTGAATCCTACACAAATGCACTTTATAAGCACTGACATGAGTGCATGGATCGTGCAATCCCTAACAGAACCAAGATGCTATCCTCCAAAAAAAGGAAGCCAATCTCGTGGTCCCCTGCCATAAACAAACTCTATAACAGAAGAAAGAAACTGTTGCAAAAAAGAGTAAAATCCCATGATTGGAGAAACTCCCTGGTCAGCCTCAGTAAGAAGCTGAGATCCCTCATAAAATCCTCCAAAGCTAGTTATGAAAACAAAATTGCCACTGACTCTAAAGACAACCACAAAGCATTCTTTAGCTATGTCAAGAATCTCAATGGCAATACTCAGATCTGCTCTGAGTTACAGCACAATGGCACTAAATATACAGAACCAACTGGTATTGCCAACATCTTGGCAGATAGGTTCAGTGCTAACTTTACCCCCCTGTCATCCCCTAAAGGGCCCATCTCTATACCGGAAGAATGCAAAGTTCCTGTAATCACGGCTGCACAGGTAAAAAACACACTATCCAAAGCCAAGAACACAGCATCCATGGGACCTGACAACATCACAGGCTGTGTTCTATATGAACTACAGAACGAACTGGCACCCCACCTAAGTACCATGTTCAATCATAGCCTCACCTTAGGCTATGTGCCCACTGAATGGTGCACAGTGACAGTTATCCCACTCCACAAAGGGGGAGCCACCACAGACCCCGGAAACTACCCCCCCATTAGCCTAACGAGCCTGGTCTGCAAGGCTATGGAATGTATCATCATGGAACTTATAAACAATGACATTGGTAATCTCCAAACTCAAGACCCCACCCAGTTTGGGTTTGTAAAAGGCAGATCATGTCTCCAAAACCTGATAGACTTCTTTGAAGCAGTTACCAAAGCCGTACATGAGGGTAAGGTGGCTCACACAGCCTATCTAGATCTCGCCAAGGCTTTTGACACCATCCCCCACTCTGGAATTATAGATAAACTCACTAAACTAGGTATAAATCCCTATGTCACAAGATGGGTTGCCAACTGGCTCACTGACAGAACCCACACTGTGAAAGTAGCAGACTGCAAATCCAACTTCAGACCAGTGACAAGTGGAGTACCACAGGGTTCAGTCCTGGGTCCTCTCCTGTTTGGTATCTACTTCTCTGAAGTACAGGCCAACACAGATGGTCTTTGGCTAATGAAGTTCGCAGACGACTGCAAACTAGGAGCCATAATCAAAACTCCAAAAGATGTGGACATCCTACAAAAGGGCCTCGCTGAGAGACAAATGCCTGGTGTCAAAGCTATGGCCTCAAGCTCAATGCCAAAAAGTGCATTGTCATCCCTTTTGGTAAAAACTCAGTACCCATGAACTACCACATAGGTGGTAGTCTACTTAACACCAAAAGTGTGATAAAAGACCTTGGGACACAGGTGGACAGTAGTCTCTCCTTTGATAATCACATCACCACAGTAGTCAGGAAATCCTTCTATGTGGCACACCTCAACACAAAAGGTTTCTCATCCAGGAAAAAATAGGTCATTGTTCCCCTCTACTCATCACTCATTAGACCCATTATAGAGTACAATGCCCCTTTTGGTATGTACCTCACAAGATATCTAAAACAACTGGAAAGGCCACAGAAATACCTCACAAAGAGGATTACCGGCCTCAAAGAGATGCCGTATGCAGACCGTCTCAAAAAACTGCAGCTTTACTCCGTTGCTCATCGCCTACTCAGAGGCGATCTCTGCCTAACACACAAAGCTATGTCAAACCCTGAGCTTTTAGACATGCTCCACTTAAAGAAATCCCAATCCCTACGAGCTACACGCTCTAGGGATCTAAACCTTGTCACCACAATAAACAGAACATGCTGGAGGGATAGATTCCTGTCCCAGAGACTTCCCATACTCTGGAACAAACTACCTATCTATATCAAACAAAGCTCCTCATTAGCACTCTTCAAGAAAAATCTTGATGATTGGATGGGAGATAGGAAATTCACACCGGGGATCACTTCTGTGGCTCTGCTCGACAGTGGCACAGGAAAATAATTTTCTTCGGTGGCGAAAGCCAGGCTACCTTTGGCTAGGCTTATATAAGCCCTAGGGCTAATAGCCTAGTACCTACCTATGAACCTATAAATGTGAGTAGCTGTGCAAGCAGTAATTGGCATTTTGCCAGATTCAGCATCATTTCCCATAGCTCAGTTATTTTATCACCTATTCTACAAAATGTATAGAGGGGGCAGCTAAAAGCTAGTCATTCAGATGCAGGAACACTTTGACTTCCTGTGGACATGTGCTGCAGCTACAAACATGCATTTAATTCAGCTTATTAGGTTGAGGTATTCTTTTTCCCAAGCCTCTGAGTATTCTGCAGTACTGTTTACATATTATTAATACTTGTTTCTTTAAGAGTTTATTTCAGTATTTCTTGCACTGAGTTTCACTTTTCACCTTATACGTATACGTATATGTATATTTCCTTTTTTGTCTTGTTCTTAATAGTTGTATGTATGTCATTTATGTAATTCATACTATAAAGTCACTGAAACTGGAGTCAGATTCCTTGTATGTTGGCATACTTGGCCAATAAATGTGATTCTGATTCTGATTTGATGAACACCTCAAGACAGATCAAATAGAAGAACACGGAACTGTTAATGATTGACTTTAACTCTTATATACCAGAAGAGCAGATACTTCCTGGATTCCTTTGTACTCTTTACATGGCGGTAGGAATCCTACAGATTTGAAGAACACTTCCTTTGTCCTTCTGTTAGATAATGAAGGATTGAGTCTAATGCATTTAGTCTGCTTAGATCTAAAATTAGCCTGTGGTCCTTTGTTGTGGTTTTTTTTGGCACTGAAGTAAAACTTGCACTAATATCCGGAACCCTATCTGGTCTGGTGGGACCTGGTGGATGTTTCTTTTATTTATGAGACTTATGACTTCTATTTTTGCTGCTTTCTTTTGATGGATGAGACGTCTGGTACGGAAGGGCATGGAAAAACTCAGCTGGAAAAGAAGGGTACATTGTAATTCCTGGATATATGTGTTCTCACTTACATGTATATGCTTTTTTATTTCCCATGCAGATAGACGGAGGAACAAATGACCCATGACTGCCTCCAAAATGCAGCTACCATTATGTAGACCACAGCTGCCTAGAGACTACAGAGAATCCCTGCCTCAAACCTGTGATCTTACTAGAAACTGCCTTGGTTGTCAGGGGTATTCACAGACTGTGGTTTGTTTTGTTTGCCATACCTAACCCACATTTGGTAGGGGTTCCTCCACATTTTAGAAAACATGCACTGAGGGAGCTGAAATTTAATTCCAACAGAAGTAAGAGTCTTATCTTTTTTTTCTGTTGAATTCCTACTTGTCTTTACTTGGGATCTGAACAAAACTGGTACCTGGATTGGGGCGTTCATAAATGTCACTTTAATGTCTTCTACAAAGTTGATCAGTTGAATTTAGGTGTGCTAGAGAGAAGCTCTGCTGGATCCCATGGCTCTGGCAGAACCTTTGGTAGTACTATAAGCTACACGCATCTTGATGCTTGTCATGGTGAATACCACTGCTGATGGAGACCCGAGCTTGTATTTAACATATTATTGACTGATGGCTTGGTGCATTTTTGTCTGATCTATTTGAAGTGACACTATATGGCCAGGGAATTAGGCTGCCTCAATGAAAATATGGAATATGCCTCTATATGCTTGCCCTAAGTAATCCACTACATTGGCCTCCTTATCTGGTGGGTGGACCACTAGGTTCTGGGGTGAATGAGTTGTCTTTGGAGCAGCTCCCAACACTAAAGTATCTAGCCAGAAACTCCATTCATTTGGAGTGCAGAGGACATTGTAAACTCTTTTAGGTATTGAGAGTACTGCATCCGAGTTCTTCCTGACAGTTTTGGCTGTAATCTTAAGAACATCAACCAATGAGGGACCACCCCAGATGATTGTTTAATAGACTGGAAAGCCTTGTGCATCTGCTCTGAGGAGAATATAAAGGGAGTCTTTGGCCAGATCCCTCTCTGATGCATTCTCTTCAAGACCTCCTCAAAACTGTGGTCATTAGGAGGGTATTTAGTGGTGTCAACATCCTCTTCATTGCCCATATCAGCTTTCGGGAAGTGGAGGATTTTGTAGGAGAACTCACAACTTTCTTTTGGGGCTGGAATGGTCTGAGGGAGCTGTATAAGGGCTTCAGTTTCTCAAACCTGAATGACATTCTGCAGGGCCTGAGACTTGCCAAAAGAGACATCTGCATTTAGATAAAGCTGCTGTCAACACAAAATGCAAAATGTGGAAACCTCAGCAAAATAGTAGCTGGCTCAAAACTGACGCTGATATTGCCACTTGTATTGGTACCAGAGGAGTACAAGACAGATTTCAAACCATTGACCTCCAAGACTCTATTGCTGTCCTGAAAACATAAGGGACAAAGCTGATGTTGAAGTCTCAAGGCCAAGAACTGAACCAAAAGCCACCATTAATTAAGAGTATTTTACACTGATAATTTTGAGACTGACAGTGATATATCGGCAATTTTGAAACTAAACAGTAGACAGCGATAGCAACACAGAGGTCAAAATACCTAACAAAGTTTGGATCATCAACACTGATGCCATATAAATCAATTCTGACTTTAGGGCCATTGTCAAAAATATGAGGACCAGTGAAGAAAACCTGAAGAAAACTGTATCCATGACCAAAATATGAAAGGGGAAGCGATGTCAGAAAATGTCTGCTGAGCCTGAAGAGAAGGCCTTCACAAACTTATAAGTGAAAATCAAACACAACTAGTAAGACCTTTGTTTAGCATCAAAATTCTTGGCCTTGACAATTCTATTATTATAGCAACCTCCTTTTCATTTATTGAACTGTCTACAACAGAGCAGGATGAAGTTTTAATCAATACTTATAGAGAAAACACAGACTTTTCTATGGCCTCTGCAGTTACAGGGGATACACATGTTTCAATTACTTTAACAGAAACCTTAGCAAGAAGTTCCATGCTTTTTAATGTCACCTAAGATAAAGGCAAACAATATACAGGTAGCAAAGTTTCTTACTCTATTTTTTTCTTTATAAACATCTTTATTAATTCACAACTAAAACAAGACACTGGTACACATTCATTAATATAAAAAAAAACCTTAATTAAATTTTTCATGCAGTATACATAGTTCCTTTTTCACAATGAACATTCATTCTGACAATTACATAAATTGTTCCCTTAAACCTCACTCCTCCTCCTGAACATTATTTTACATGTACTGTTCCCACAGATTCCATTTACTTCTATGCACTTTGCTCTTTCCTTTTTCTAAAGATCTCATCTGGAGTTCTTTTATCTCCTTTATAATATTCAATGTTTCAATTACAGTAGGATTAGATTTTAATTTCCATTTTCTAGTAATTACTTTTTAGCAGGCAATGCACTTAAAGTTTGTAAGGCCTTTCCATGTCTATGTAATTCAGAGCCTATGTCCCAGCTCAAAAGAATCATTTAATTAGCAAAAACAATTTGATCCTCCAACATTTCCGAAAAACATTCTGTAGAGCATTTTTAAAATCTACCAGATCTTTACATTTACAGAGCATATGATCCCTGTTACCCTTCTCTTTCCCATCAAGCCTTCAGCATTTGCTATCTAACGCAAGAAAAATTCTCTGAAGTATGTCTGGGGTATGCAAATATATATATGCAAACATTTCCAAGCAAAAATCTTAAACCTCCTGGACTTTGCTGCATACTTGTGAGAAAGTCACCTGTTGGCTTTGAGACCAAAGTTTCAGTATGTCTCAAGGCCAAAGAAGCACTGACTTTAGCAGAAACTTTCAAGTCAGAATGTTTAGCAAGCAGAGATGTTTTATATAGGTAAAGTTATAAGCTGTCCTTCCCATGACAGTGCGGAAGAGAACTCAGAACAAATTTCACACTTAAAAGAAATAATGCTCTACCCAACATAAACTTCACACTTATTTTGTTAACCAGTGGAGGGAATTTCTCAACACATGCACCGCTTTGAAACCCATGCTCCATAGGTTCATAGATTAGTACTAAGCTAACGGCCCTTGTGAGCCATTTTAAGCCTAGCCAATTATCCCTTGTGAGACTCAAACCCTGCACCTTGTGTTTGTAAGGCAAACACCTTAACCATTAGGCCACCCTCCCAACATGATTAAAAAAAAAGCAGCCACTCAAACACAGTAGCAAATCACAAGATTTAGTAATAGAAATGATATACACAACTTGTCACCGTCCTCTGATAGGCAGAGGAATAAACTGTCAAACTTCACAAACTGTAGAAAATGTTTCTTTACGAATCTAAGCAGGCAGCGGCTCAGCAGTGGGCAATCTTACTGCCTAATAACAACAGCAACACAGTTTATGAAAATACTAACAACTAAACAAGAAGAAAATATATATAGAATATCAAAAGTAGGGTACAAAAAACTAATTGCATTCTATTACATTTAAAACAACAGCCAAAAAAAAGATAAGGCGAGCCTGGGCCCAAACATCAAAAACAGACAAATTGTAACATAAACATTTTTGAAGATAGCAAAACTCGGTAGTCAGAATAATAAATAGTAGGAGACTCTATCGCTATAAAAATGATTCAAGGGCAAGCATTTATTACCTTTTTAAAAGTAACTTTGAGAAGAAAGTAGCCTGGGTCCATTTAGATGATCATCCAAGCTCTTTAAGTGGTAGTGAAAATCTGCAGATGGAGAATGATGTGGTACACTCATAGGGGGTGTACTTAGCAGTGGGGGAAACCTGGATTGCTGAGAGGGGTCCCAATGCCTGCTGACCGAGTACTGTTATTGATGACAGACCTACTCTTATCCAGACATAGATGTATAGATAAATAGATATATAGACACATAACAGAGATGGGTATATGTCTGTACACATCCGCACACACACACACACACACACACACACACACACACACACACATGTGCACATACACACATGGATTTGTAAGACTGAAGAATCAGTTGAATATTTAACTTATGAAGATGTTCTGCCATTGGCTTTTGATTTGTTGATTACAACTTGTAATGGAGCTTTTATTTTGCTCACTGCTGTACATCCATGGAGTATGGTCTATAAGTAGGGACAGGTAGGCACAAGTTCCATATGTTGGAGGGGTTTGGGGGTGTTGGTGGGTATGAGTGGCATACCTATATAATTGATTTTCTAATATTTAGTTTCTTTTGAAATGTTTGTTTTATTTTATTTTATTTTATTAGTAGAAAGGAACTAGAGAAAGCATATGACAGGGTGCCAAGAGAGGAGTTGTGGTATTGTATGAGGAAGTCAGAAGTGTCAGAGAAGTATGTAAGAGTGGTACAGGATATGTACGAGGGTAGTGTGACAGCGGTGAGGTCTGCAGTGGGAGTGACGGATGCATTTAAGGTGGAGATGGGATTACATCAAGGATCAGCTCTGAGCCCTTTCTTATTTGCAGTGGTGATGGACAGGTTGACAGATGAGATCAGACAGGAGTCTCCATGGACTATGATGTTTGCAGATGACATTGTGATCTGTAGTGAGAGTAGGGAACAGGTGGGGGAGACTCTGGAAAAGTGGAGATATGTTCTAGAGAGAAGAGGAATGAAGGTCAGCAGGACTAAGACAGAATACATGTGTGTGAATGAGAGGGAAGATAGAGAAATGGTGAGGATGCAGACAGTAGAGGTGGTGAAGGTGGATGAGTTTAAATACTTGGGATCAACAATTCAGAATAATGGTGAGTGTGGAAGAGAGGTGAAGAAGAGAATACAGGCAGGATGGGGTGGGTGGAGAAGAGTGTCAGGAGTGATATGTGACAGACGAGTACCAGGTAAGAGTGAAAGGGAAGGACTACAAGAAGGTAGTGAGGCCAGCTATGTTATATGGGTTGGAGACAGTGGCACTGACAAAAAGGCAGGAGTCAGAGCTGGATGTGGCAGAGTTAAAGATGTTAAGATTTACACTGGGTGTGACGAGGGTGGACAGGATTAGGAATAAGTATATTAGAGGGTCAGCCCAGGTTGGAAGGTTTGGAGACAAAGCCAGAGAGGCAAGATTACATTGGTTTGGACATGTGCTGTGAAGGGATGCAGAATATATTGGGAAAAAGATGTTAAGGATGAAGCTGCCAGGTAACAAGAAAAGAGGAAGGCCTAAGATAAGGTTTATGGATGTGGAAAGAGAGGACATGCAGATGGTTGGTGTGACAGAGCAAGATGCAGAGGACAGGAAGAAATGGAAACAGATGATCCGCTGTGGTGACCCCTAATGGGAGCAGCTGAAAGAAGAAGAAGGAGAAAGGAACTAGACATACTTTTATTTCTTTTTTCTGTGTTTTGTGAGTATTTGCATTTATCACAATCTATAGTGCTGGGCTCTAAGATATTGTTACTTGTGATAATATTTTCCTTTCTATATCTGTATAGATTGTTCATAATACTACAGTGCTGGGCTGTAAGAGTATTGTTACTTGTGCTAATATTTTCCTTTTTATATCTGTATAGATTGTTCATAATACTATAGTGTTGGGCTGTAAGAGTATTGTTACTTGTGATAATATTTTCCTTTCTATATCTGTATAGATTGTTCATAATACTATAGTGCTGGGCTGTACGAGTGTTGTTACTTGTGATAATATTTTCCTTTTTATATCTGTATAGATTGTTCATAATACTATAGTGCTGGGCTGTAAGAGTATTGTTACTTGTGCTAATATTTTCCTTTTTATATATGTATAGATTGTTCATAATACTATAGTGCTGGGCTGCAAGAGTATTGTTACTTGTGATAATATTTTCCTTTTTATATCTGTATAGATTGTTCATAATACTATAGTGCTGGGCTGTAAGAGTATTGTTACTTGTGATAATATTTTCCTTTCTATATCTGTATAGATTGTTCATAATACTATAGTGCTGGTCTGTAAGAGTATTGTTACTTGTGATAATATTTTCCTTTCTATATCTGTATAGATTGTTCATAATACTATAGTGCTGGGCTGTAAGAGTATTGTTACTTGTGCTAATATTTTCCTTTTTATATCTGTATAGATTGTTCATAATACTATAGTGCTGGGCTGTAAAATATTGTTACTTGTGCTAATATTTTCCTTTTTATATCTGTATAGATTGTTCATAATACTATAGTGCTGTGCTGTAAGATATTGTTACTTGTGATAATATTTTCCTTTCTATATCTGTATGGATTGTTCATAATACTATAGTGCTGGGCTGTAAGAGTATTGTTACTTGTGCTAATATTTTCCTTTTTATATCTGTATAGATTGTTCATAATACTATAGTGCTGGGCTGTAAGATATTGTTACTTGTGATAACATTTTCCTTTCTATATCTGTATAGATTGTTCATAATACTATAGTGCTGGGCTGTAAGAGTATTGTTACTTGTGCTAATATTTTCTTTTTTATATATGTATAGATTGTTCATAATACTATAGTGCTGGGCTGTAAGAGTATTGTTACTTGTGCTAATATTTTCCTTACCTGTATAGATTGTTCATAATACTATAGTGCTGGGCTGTAAGAGTATTGTTACTTGTGACAATATTTTCCTTTCTATATCTGTATAGATTGTTCATAATACTATAGTGCTGGGCTGTAAGAGTATTGTTACTTGTGCTAATATTTTCCTTTTTATATCTGTATAGATTGTTCATAATACTATAGTGCTGGGCTGTAAGAGTATTGTTACTTGTGATAATATTTTCCTTTCTATATCTGTATAGATTGTTCATAATACTATAGTGCTGGGCTGTAAGAGTATTGTTACTTGTGCTAATATTTTCCTTTTCATATATGTATAGATTGTTCATAATACTATGGTGCTGGGCTGTAAGATATTGTTACTTGTGCTAATATTTTCCTTTTTATATCTGTATAGATTGTTCATAATACTATAGTGCTGGGCTGTAAGAGTATTGTTACTTGTGCTAATATTTTCCTTTTTATATCTGTATAGATTGTTCATAATACTATAGTGCTGGGCTGTAAGAGTATTGTTACTTGTGCTAATATTTTCCTTTTTATATCTGTATAGATTGTTCATAATACTATAGTGCTGGGCTGTAAGAGTATTGTTACTTGTGCTAATATTTTCCTTTTTATATCTGTATAGATTGTTCATAATATTTGTAAGTATGCTGTTTGCTATTAAGAGAAGGTATGTTCATTTGGGGGCATTACATTGTTTTTCTTCTAATAACCGAATGTTTGCTGTGAGAAGGATAGTAGTGAAAGTAATATTAGAGTTGTTAGGGATAGCATGACTTTTATAAAATATGCTGAATGGCTCATGGAACTTTAGGCAGGAATTAAGATTATTTTTCCAATGTTCTAAAACCCCACAATCATGTTGTAATGCACTGAGTAAAGTTACCAGTACACAAAGTAAAAGCCCAGTCTCAAATATCAGTACACACTGCATGTCAAACTGCAGCACATTCATTTTAAAAAGTGTGCTTGTTGTTTTAAAATTGTACAAGATTTTCCCCACTTTGGAAATATAATTATGATTGCTTCAGAAATATGGGTGCCATTATTGCTGAAATTAGCAAAAAAAAAACTTTCTGGGGAGTAATCCGTTTATTATTTCTCAAATTATGGTTAAGAAAATTGTTTTATAAAAAGCTGGTTTATTAACAGACTACCAATACACAATGTAAACGCTTAGTCCCAGATATCAGTACACACAGCACGTCAAAGCTCAGCATATCCAATTTAAAAAAAAACTCTTGCTTCTTTGTTTTAACACTGTACAATACCCCCCCCCCCCCCTCACTTTGGAACCGTAACTATGATTTCTTCACAAATACATGTGTCATTACTGCTAAAATTAGCAAAAATAAACTTTTTGGGAGAGCAATCAGCTGCTGTGTATATGATTAAATATTCTCTTAAAATATAAAGACAAAAATGAGGTTGCTATTCAGCCTTTTTGAAAATGTTAAGAGAATGAATTCCTGCAATCTCTCCCATCTAATTTCCTGTGCTGCTCTTGTCATATATTTTGATCTCTAAATGCTAATAACTCTTGCCTCCACCCTTTTACTCTGACATGGTCACATTGCAGTGCATTTTAACTGAGTGTCAGGCTCACACTTCTTTCCTCCTGTTGGTGTAGCACCGACTGAAAGTTCTTGTTTTTTTGTGCACCTCTTAAAATCACCTGCTGTAGTTGTACACCTACGAATTGGAGGTGGTAGTATGAAGATGCCCCGCCAGCCTCCACTGCAGGCAGTCTTTGACACCAAGCTCCACTTTTACAAGGAGAATGCAGTTATCAGCTGCTTATTCTTATCCACTGTCCTCCAAGCAAGAGACCAGACAAACATATCCTCACTGCATTCACTAAGAGACAGATTCCATTTTGTTAGCTCTGGTCATCTACATTGTACTCCAAATAATGACAGTTTGCTTCAACAATCAGATTTTGTATTCTTCCTCTAAACAAATACAATACTGGTGACTAGACAGCATGATATAAATACCTGTGTATGCTAGGAGATGTAGATATGAATCTTAATTAGCATATTCCTTTCCAGTCTATATGTTAAAACGTTTACTAGAGATAAATTCAAAACTAGTAAATCATTACTAATAAAATATTGGTGAAGGAAGGTATGCAGGTCATCAAGACTAAAGGTTATGCTCTGTTTTAGAGCTGAACAATAATAAGATCTGATGGGATGGGCCATAATAAAAGAAATTTGGGGTTACACATGGGCAGACCTAAGCTCACTGGAAAACAGATAAATAATATGAAGTGGGTAATGAGAAATTGAAACAGTGGAGAAAATGTAGGACTATGTTAACAAAATGTGAGAAACAAAATGACATTCTGGGTCAGGTGCAGAATGAGGCATGAAAAAAGGAGACCACCAGACTGGCTATTAAGATAGGTGAGACAAGCTATTAATAAAAAGAATAAGCCCTAAAAGGGGATGAAAAGTGGGAGGACTATACAAAAAGAGGCAAAAATGTTTATTTAGCAGAGTATAACACTCCTGGAAAATAAAGATGCCAGGGTACTAAAGTGGGGTTGAAGTAAACAGCATATTTTCAAATACTCTGGTGAAAAGTAAATCAGCTCTCACACAGGAAGAACAGCTACTATACTGATAACATGTAGTCACAGATGGGGGGAGGCCAGTGTTTTTTTAGTGGCCTGTATTATGGGAAGGTAAATGATATTGACAATTTACTGCAAAAAATGCAGGGGTACACTGTTTGGAGGTGGACCTACAGAAGTTATAACATCTTGGTGAAATGACAGTAAGTAGGTGAGTGGATATATAAGAGGATTTGTGGGTGATAATGACTCATTGGATGTATAAGAGGATTTGTGGGTGATAATGACCCCTAAGATGAGTCATTATATGCAGTACGGAAGGACAATTCAAGTCTACAGTATACTGGAGTCTGTAAGAAAGGTAGTGGATTTCAGAGTTGTTAAGCTCATTCTTCCATTGTAATGTGCACCTGGGACCGCATCTTGGGTGTTGTGTATACATTTGATAACCTTACAGAAGAAAGGAAGTTAGGCTGACTGAAAGCATACAGTTACAGAGTTACCAAAATGGTAAAGGCTATAAATAGGTTAGGGTATGAGGGGAGACTTCGAAAGATAGGCACACATACATTGGAAGACAGAAAGGAGTGGTGAGTTCTGATTTGAATGTGTCTCACTGTATTGAGGTAAGTGAGCGGGGTACAGCTGGATATGAAAGATGAGGTTTCAAAGGGATATGAGAGATAGCCGGAATAGGGGTAATTCAAGCTAAAAGTGATGATCTAATACTTTGTAATGGGGCTTACCAGAGGCAGTGGTTCAGTGTATGTCATTAGAAAGGAGCGCTGCCACTTAGAATATAAAAATATAAAAAGGAAAGGTTGGGGTGATAGTAAAAGAGGGGCAGCTTTGTTGGGGTGACTGCAGCAGTTACGTAATCTCAACAGACCACAGGTGTTTTTCTGTTGGCCCCTACATATGTTCAGATGCAAACAGCTTTTGCTTCCAATACCTTTCCTGGCATGCACACTGACATGCAAACCCTGACATAGCCTTTGCACCTACCTTTGGCTTGTTCATGATCACCCAGCTGGTTATGTTTTCCTCGGATCCATTCCCGTAATCTGCAGCCAGACGTCTTCTCCACATTTTCCTAAAAATAATTGTTTTACTAGTTAATAATTTAGTTCACGAAGGTCGGGTTCAGTTCATAATGGTTTGATTTACAAATTAACATTTGTATACTGTGAATTATTGGGCCTTGACTTTGAGAGCTCTGGAAGGCTCCTCTAATGCAAATAACAAAACACAACAATGAACTCTTTATATTAATTAAGAGAGAGAACCACTGATTCTGAACTTATGCCTATGTGTAGCTATAGAAACAGTAGAAATGGGCAGTTACACTGACTTGCTTGGATAACTGGAAATGTACCTGTGGCCCACAATACTTTAGATACTTACCAGTGTTTTAAGCTCTGCATACTGTTTTCTTTATCTTAACTTGTTTTCTAACTGGCATAGTGAATTAGGCACGGATGAAAAACAGATATATGACTGACTAAAATTAAATAGACCAACTAGACAATATTAGCAACAGTTTTCCCTTGACTATTTTTTTTTGATTTTTCAAGCGACTCATCCTGTACCTGTTTTCCAGTCACAGTATGCGTACTTTGGACTGACACTATGTGTACTGTCTAAAGAATAAGGATATGCAACCCAACAAAGTTTCTCATCGTGTAATGGTGACTATGGAGGTAGCCCTTTTGTAATTGTAGACCTAGAACAGACTGTCATGTGGGTACACAAGCAGACAGAGGTCTCTGGTGTTTGCTAACTATATTGCATGGACTAGTGTTATTGCTAATTATGAGAAAAAAGTAGACAGATTACATAGCTAGATAGAGAGAGACATACAGACAGACATGGATAGGCAGCTAAATGGGCATTTTTTATTGTGAGGATCAGAATTATTTAACTTAGATAAGTAGAGGCAGCCAGCCAGCCACCCAGATGGCCAGGCAGACAGATAGACATACATATAGACACAGTCTGACAGACACAGTGGGTAGATAGACAGCTGGAGAGATGTACAGACAAATAGATCATTCTATTATGTCCCTCCACAGCACAGTTTCAGCTGCTTCTCTGCTGGTTTCTGAGAAATCTGACAGAGGGATGGCTAATACGGACACACAGAAAAAGACATGTTTGAAATTAAAAAGTATTTGACATTCATGAAGTTTCTGAGCAGTTGCAAATTGTAATAATGTCCTTCTTGAACTGTAATATCTTTCTCCATTACCAAGTATAAATCTCAGAGAATTATTGGGAATGTCAGCAAGTTACAAGAAGACAAGCTGCATTTGTTTTATTATGAATACTAGAGGCTTTAATGCTGAGGGTAAGAGGCTGAAGGATCATATTCTACATTGTGTTTTTTGCACTGTACTCTATAGAAACTATCCTGCGGTGGTGGTGCTGCGGTAGCGTTGTTGCCTCACAGTAAGACGTCCTGTTCGATTCTCAGCTAGAGCGTCTTCTGTGTGGAGACATGCGTGAATGGGCGTACCTTAGTTGAAGGTTGTGCGTCAGAGCTGGCAACTCAGTACGTAAAAATCTACTGCCAATCATTAGCAGACCGGAGTTCCGCTGTGGCGACCCCTAACCGGGAAAAGCCAAAAGACACAACAACTCTGTAGAAACTATGCTGTATCTGTTTAAAGCTGCACGGAAAGTGAAGGATGCTTAGAACAGGAGACTTGAGTCTAGCTCTGTTTTAATATTTTTCTGAACTCAGAATACCTGTCAGCTGTCCAGAGAGTCACAGAGTGCCCAGATTTTTGCATTTTGTTTTTGGTCTATTCATCAGAAAAAGTATCATATCCTAGCAAAACATTGATGACTGAAGTCATTAAATAATGACAGGAATTTGAGTTTCAGACTTTATATCCTTCAGAAAATGTGTGCTAATGCACAATCTGTTATTCTAGCAACTTTCCAAGTTTATAAGTGCAATACTTAAAATATGTCCTTAATTTCTGTCTTTATCCCCACCTACCTTTATTTTTGTCTTTGTCCAGAATTCTTGTGCTCATACCTCTCAACTTGAAGACATTGACAACAAGAACAAAGACATTTGAAAAGTAGAAACATCCAGCCAAAAATATGGCACCCAATTAACATAACATTTAAATACCAGATGCACATACCTTTTCCCATTTCCAGTAGGAATGTGGCATACTACTCAGAAACACAAGTTTGAAAATAGCGTTACAATAATGATGGAAAAATATAAGCAAGTTATCAAAGAGAAGAGACAGTGTAACATCTGTAGACTTAGTAAACTGTATCACAAAATTTTACAACATAAGGCAATTTATTTTTGTTTCAGAAAAAGGGAGTTGTAAGATGTGGGTCTTCTTTCTTTAAACTGTTGCCACTAGCATGTTGGCCATGTAGTGTGGATTTTCTGTGTACTAGGCAGTTTCAAAAATCACATGTGATGTGGAGGACTCAGAAAATTATGTGAAGATGAAAATCAAGCCAGAAAATGGGCTTCTAAAAACAGGGGACATGCTAAATCAGGCCTAAAAATAGGAACATTCCTCCAAAACAGGGACAGTTGGAAGTTCTGCCTCTGCTATGAGTTTGAGGTGTGTGGTACTGGGTAGTGCAGAAAAGAATCAGTTGTGGTTCATGCTTGATTTCATGGATTTTCCATGCATTTTTACTTTATTCTGCTTTGATTATCACAAATATACAAAGAACATGCATGTGTGAATTTTCCAGATATGAAAATTGGCTACTAACCTGTAGACAGATGGACACTAAATTAAAAGACTGAATAACTGGCTACCCCAAAATTGCAATTATCCATGGAGACTTCAACTTAAATGCAGCATCTTTCAAAGGCAAACAACTGAACAAACTGCTTCTCCAACCTAATCTTGAACTGGTAAAAGTCCCTTCCAATATTAGTACTCTGCCTCAAGAATTTTGTCATATTGTTTGAGGGGATTACTCAAGCTGTAGACTTTGGACAAGCTGACCATTCAGCAAACCTTGACCTCACCAAGGCATCTGATACCATACCACACGCAAATATAATAAACAAGTTGAAGGAGCTCCAAACTGACCTATATGTGGTTAGAAGGATAGCCAAGTGAACTATGGACAGTGCTCACACAGAGTGTAGTGGGTGCATCCTCTGAGAGCATGAATGTGGCCAGTAGAGCTCCTCAGGGATCTGTGATAGGACCTCTGTTATTTGGTATCTACTTCTCATATCTCCTCTCATCAAATGACGATCTCAAATTAACAAGGGGTGCTGATGATTGCAAGCTGGGAGTTGTTGTCAAGTACCTCTCTGGCATTCAAACACTCTTCTTTATAGCTACAAAAATTTGTTAAAACTCAACACCAAAAAGTGTAATATTATAGTATTTGGTAAGTAATCCCTAGCTGCATCTTACTGTATAGATCGTATACTACTTCACAATGAAAAGGTGGGGAAAGACCTAGGTACTTGAGTGGATAGTTCTCTCACATTTTTGACCGTCATGGTAGTTAGGAAATGCTTTACCTTGCACAACCCATAGCAAAAATGATTTCTTCCAGATCAAAAGAAGTCCTCACTGACAAGACTCATTATTTACTACAAAGCTCCCTTTGGTATGTACTTTGATAAACATATCAAGCAATTGAAAAGACCTCAGAAGTTTGTAACTAAAAAGATCATGTGCTTGAAAGACCTATGATCTTGTGATTCTATGATCTTTATTGGCCCTTCTGAATTAAGCACATGACGGACTGATATACATGCATGACGCAAATGCAACTCCTCCACTGATTCCTGAGACAAATACAGCTCACTATGCAACCTAGCCAAGCAATTCTTCTGCTGACACAAAAACAACCACTACCAAAACAAACAAATCTCACTTTCAGCTGAACCTAAAGATTTTGTAAAGAAACAAATCTATTGACTGGTCAAAAAATGCAATACGGCTCTACTCCCCTGAACACCTCTAACACCACCACATACAAACTCTCATGCACTGACTGTGTCAATGAGGTTGGCAACCTGCAACACATCAGTAATACATGCCTACCACCCCTACAACCTCCTTTCTATCTCCCCCTTTACATTCCACTATTCCACTTCAAAAACATTAGAACCACAGATAATTGGACCAAATACAAATAGATACTCCCCCAAGCTCAGATCATCTAGCCCCTTGGTTCATTCACTTTTATAAGGACTTCATCTCCCACCTTCTCACTCATATACAGTCCCTGCATAACTAATAAGATTAGCCTTCAGATATGGAAAATAGCAATAGTCACTCCTATTCCAAAACTACCCAAAGAATTCTGTTCTATCTCTAAAAAAAATTTACAACCAAATTAATACTTATTTATATCAATACTGTCTTCTATCCAGGAAGCAGTATGGATTATGGTCTCTGGACATGGCACCACAACAGCTCTCCACTCCCTCACAGATGACACCCTATTTAGTATAAGTACACGTAACCTGACAGGAGCCATCTTTATTGACCTCAGAAAATTTTCTTAATGCATAATTCTTTATGCATATGACATGGTCATCTACAGGTCAAACAAATCCCACTCTATTATACAAACTCAGCCCCAAGATGACCTCCAAACCCTTAACCAGTGGTTAATAGGCCATAAATGTATACTCAGTCCCTCAAAAACAAAAATCAATTCTATTTGGAGCCAACCAAAAATATCCAAAGCACCCAGCTTCCTTAATATTAAAGATGTTAACAATACCACTATAGAAACTATCACATCCTTCAAAGACCTTGGCATTTGACTAGGCCAGTCTCTTAACTTTCAACTACACATTCAAAACATACAAAAAAATCAGCACGCTACCTTTTTGGGTGAACGAGTTATCACCTCTTCTGCCCAAGCTAGCAAAAGCTGCCATAGACAAAGGAATGCAGCTATCTCAATTTGAATATGGACTACCCATTATATCTTCACCCTCAAAGAAAAATGCCATCACCTTACAAACCATCTCCAATAAAATCTGCTGGTTCATTACTAACTCCCCCAATAATGAACGCCACTGCCTAACTCTCACCAAAGTGAAGTGGCTCCCAGTAAATTTGACAGCCAACCTCCTACTCGGCTCACTCATTCACAAAGACCTTTCTCCAGAGATATCATTCCTTCTCACTCATAACTTTTCACAAAAGCCCCCACATATAATCTCAGGGGTGTCTCTCATTCTCAACCCCCTACTAACTTCAAAAAGTAAACTTCATTGCACTAATCATGCATTCTCCATCCTAGCACCTAAACTATGGGACTCATTTTCTCTATCAATCCAATACTGGACTTCAGACAACAGCTAAAAGAACACCTCTTCACCCAAGCAAAGTGGAGCTGCACATACTCAGGTCATGTTACATGAACACTGCAGCTCTCTCACACACTCCTCTATCCCTCTTCCATCCTTCCTTATATCATCTTGACATCCCCTTACTGCCTCATTCATCCTACTTTCCTCTTCTCTTTGCACCTCTCACACACTTTTCCTTTCTACTCCTTTTCCCTGTGCATGTCTCTCTCCCATTTTCTCTGTCTTCTCCCCACAATATCCTTTCTTGTAATTACTCTCACTTTCTCACTTGTCTCTTCTACTGTCTTCATTCCTCTCTGTACAATAATATGCTGCCATCCCTGTATCATAAGCCATCTCAGTCATTATGGCAAGTATTTGTCCTCTGCAGATATGTTAAGGTATGCACAGTGAATAAGGCACATGTAGACACAATGACAACAATGCTCCCTCTGTGACTCGAGCAGCAGATATACACACTGCATCTGAAGTGAGTATACCCACAATTTTAAAGTCTCACAGACCACTGATGTGGTATAAACATAGTATCAGTCTGCATATGTGTTTCAGTATTATCCAGACAAAATCTGTGGTAACCCAGTCAAGCATGGGCATTACTGTGGTGTTACTTTTCGGCTATGAGGACACAAAGGTTGCAGACACAGAAGTGATTGGTTTGATGAGGTCTATGCTGGAACACACTACTGCCATACACACACACACAAAGACAATTTCTCATTACAGTATCACTGCACTCACTGACATTGTTGTTTGTGATCAAGAAATGGTATGTACAGGGGTTTGTCATGAGGGGACATTGTGATACATACAGTCTGCACCTGCATCTGGATGTGTACCACACTGTACCATCCCTCATTGTGGGAGGCCACAACACTCATCAATCATTAGCAAGATACCTCAAAAACAAACCACGTCAAAGTCACAATCCACCAATCACACCCTATTCCTGATGGAAAGAACAGCAGTCCTAATGCAACAAGCCAATATAATGAATGAAGATTATGGTCATGTAGTGGCACTGCAAACACACTGCAGGAGGTGATTATTTATGACAGAGAATACCCCATCACCTCAGGACTCCAGCTGCTGCATCAAGCCATGGCCACATAGTGGAACTTCCTCTCTTTCATAGGAGGAAATTGTCTGTGACTCAAAATATGTACCATTTCAAGGCACTCATCTTAGACTCCTGTGATGTGCCCCCTCCCCCAGTTTGTGTGCAGACAAATCTATGTCATTGTGTCCCTAACCACTTGTGCACATGGTGATGACAGCATCCCAACAGATCCTTATTCCTGTGTGGCACACATAAGTATAGATGATGGTACAGTATGGAATGAGTATGCACTGAAGAGCATAGCCAGATATTTTCACTACATATGCAATGTTTGCTCTGTTGGACACTGCTCTGTCACTGTGTGCTTATAAGGACATATACATTGGGACTAGATATCACTGTTCCACCAGCAATGTCCATGTACTACATCTATCACTGTCTGGATGGTAGTTGTGCAGCCAACACCTGTTGCTCTTTTACCACACTCTCATCTGACAATGATGTTGATGTCTCTGCCCTGTTGGTTGTATGTGTGTCCAGTCTTCATAAAAGTAGCCTTGGGCTTCCTAACCTGTTTCCTTCCCCCATGCAATGTACTACAAACATCACGCAGGATCACACAGAAGAACACTCCCAACCACATTGACACAGTAGTAGCAGGTTGAAAATACATTGTATGTTGTTGTGGGTTTGTCGGTGTATCATATTATACAGGAGTTCAACCACAGTTTGTGGATTCCATGTGGCAATCATTAACCAAGGCTCCAGTAAATATCCAACATTACCCTCACCACAGTATGCATATTTAGGGGGTTAATACATATGGATATATATGGATACATTAGACATGTAGCTGTATAATTTAACATTAGTCATGGTGCTTGCACTTATAATCCAGATGGCCTACTGGAACTTCAGAATGCAGAAAGTGACAGTGTACTTGACATGTGTGCCATACATGTGAATCATTGGAATCTGCTGTGCAAATACATTGGTTATCATCTCAGACAAGTCACACAGTACCAGTCAGTTCGTGGGATAATAGTCAGTCCTGTTCATAAAACTTTGCAAATGTGAACCAGTTGGGACTTTATTGTTACACGTGTGCAGTCTGTGCAGTTAGTACCTCAGAGAGGCAGGCAATGTCATAGAAATCATGCATGGTGTTAGCTGTTCCTGTGGTGTGTTAGAAAGCCATATATAATCCTCCATGTGTAGAAGTATTAAGTTGAGGAGCTTGTCGAATATTCTAGAGGTGGAGGCCTGTGAAATACCCAGTGCATTCCCAGTTGATCTATGAAAGGACCATGAAGTTAATTTTGGAAAGAGTTATATATGCAGGTTGGTCTCCATAGGTACTAAAAAGCCATGCATTCCTACAGAGTCTGTGTATGGGCAGTATGTCAACTAAGACCTGTACAATATTCATATTGACTATTATTCAATCAATAACCTACTGATCAGTGAATTTGCGATAAGTCAATCTTTGATGGTACCGTTTATGTTGGTGCTGGATGGCACCATGTGCATACTAGCAGGAACAGGCACTACCAAGGGTAATATAAAGTATGTTGGTGTACAATAGTTGCGGCAGTTTTGAACATTTTTGCTACAATAGCAACAATATGGCCTTTTATAGTCAGGAACACACAGCTGGCTGTGCAAGTTCCTCAATCAACAATTATGAATTGAGACTATGTTCACCGTGTATATATTTTAGTATCATTGGCACCTCATACTACTACCTCATTTCATTTGCTTGGCATTATGCAGCAATTTGCATATATGCAAGGCTGCTCAAAGTGACTTCTTCCCCATATTAAGATGATAACTTGCATCTGTCTGCTTGTTACCAATTGTAACACAAGTACATGCCATGTACTGTGTAACATGTCTGTGAATTTTACCATTATGTTCTATTTAGGCATACCTCTCAACTGATCAAATTTTCACAGAATGTCTGGATTTTGTCTTATATTTTTGGTATGTTCCTCATAAAATTAGTGTTTTTCTGGCAAATAAGCGAGGACCAAAGTCATTAAATAATGACAGACATTTGAGTTTCAGACTTCATATCAATCAGAAAATGCATGTTAATACAAAACCTGTTATTCTATACAACATTATAAAAGCAATATTTAAAATATGTCCCTGATTTGGGGTCTTTGCCCCCCAACTCCATTATTTTTAGGCTGATCCAGATTTCTTGTTCTTAGAGTTTGAGAGGTATGAATTAGGAGAATTACAACTTGGAAGGGGATTAACTGTCCCTAATAGGGACTGAACATTCAGTGATAACTTATTATCTAATAGGCAAGGCAGCATGTGGCTGTTCAACCTAACTGAATGCTCAGGCACTGTTATTGTAATGTTGCAAACTTTCTTTTAACATTTTAAAATTAACACTTTAACACTTAACATTATATTGGTGCTAATTACTTGCTCGTGCTTCTAAACTACAGATTTTCACAAAATGTCCAGATTTTTACTTCATGTATTGGTTTGTTCCTCATAAAACTGGTGGTTTTCTGGCAAATCAATGAGAATTGAAGTCGCTAAATGAAATACATTTGAGTTTCAGATTTCATATCCCTCAGAAAATGTAGGCTAACACAAAACCTATTTCTCTAGCAATGTTCTAAGTTTATAAGAGTAATATTTAAAATATGTCCTTATTTTTGGGCTGTTGTTACCCCATTATTTTAGGCTTTGTCCAGATTTCTTGCACTAACAGGTTGAGAGATATGTCCTTGCTGCATCCGCTGGCCTGTCTTGTCTTGTAGGCTTTACCTTGTATATAATGTAATTGTGTTTTTCATCCATACCCTGCTTCCTAACTGCAGATGCTGTTTCTGATAAAAATATTTAAAGCCTAATGAAAACAATTCCCTTAGTGCCTATCATAGATATCTGCACCATTTTTCCAACATTTCAGTTTGCTGGTTTTTTGGTATGATGACTGTTTATTCTTTTTCCTGTCTAGAATCTAACAGCTCTGAATGTCTTGCTGCATTTATAATTGCAAGCAATAATACTGGTTAATATCTCTGCAGCCTCAGATCCTGTCTTCTTCTAAGTGTGTGACTTAGCACTTTTTTCTGTTTTAAGTTTTTGATTCCAACAGTGTGTGATCCTGCACTATTATAGATCATTTTTTTTTGCCAGCGGCATTGCTTCAACATCATTTCAACTTATGTATATGTGCTTGTCTTCTGAGTTTCAGTATTTGTTTTGGGGCAATAATCTGTTTGTTTTGTCTCAGTTGCTTCAGTTTGCAATTTATTGACAATTTGTGTATTTGTTTCACTGCTTTTTGTACAACACCTTTGCTTTAGCATCCATTTCAACTGAGTCAGATCCTATTTGTAGATGGACTGTTTCCACTGATTATTTGTTTGACACTAATTGATCAATGTGGAAGTCTTAAACTTCAGTCTACTGTGGACTTGGACTGCTATCCTGACAGAATATTGTCATATGGTGAGGTCTGAGCTTAGAACAACTTGGATTTAGATCATGATTTCAGTCAATGGGCCTCAGCATTAAGATTTCACTGAGTTTTTTTTGAATAAGGTTAAACGTTTTGGTGTGATTCCTGATGACAAAATGACACTTAGAAACATACCTCTCAACCTCTTAACGCAAGAAATCTGGACAAAGCCTAAAATAATGGTGGGGACAAAGGTACAAAAACAGGGACAGATTTTAAATATTGCTCTTGTACATTTAGAATGTTGTTGGAATAACAGGATTTGTGTTAGCATGCATTTTCTGAAGGATATGGTCATTATTTAGTGACTTCATTCCTCTGTAATTTACCAGAAAACCACAGATTTTAAGAGGAACAGACCAAATATCTGAGGCAAAAATCTGGACATTCTGTGAAAATCTGTACAGTTGAAAGGTATGCTTAGAAACCTAGTGTCATCTATTGTTAAATCCTTTTTTTCTTGTATTATGCTTCTCTGTGTTCTTTCTTTCCTCTTCTTTCCACTTTAAGACCTTTCAGTGGTGGTATATGCCCTGGTATCTTCAAAGCATAACTGCTGTAGCTCCCTGTACTCAGTGGCTACAGATAGTTCAGAATTTCACAGATTATGTTCTTACTCCTAATCACCTCGATATCACCCCAATGTTGACTGGCTGCCAATCCAAGCACATGTTTTCTTTAAAAGCTTGTTGTTGGTTTACATGCATTGGATCCACTATATCTCAAGGAGTGCGTTGTCACCCTATTGCCCAGCTAGGCCTCAACACTCTTCTTACTTAAAGGTGTTGGAGATGCCCAGGGCGTGGTTGGAGACCTTATGAACCAGTTCTTTCTGTTACCAGTTTCCATGTAGATGGCAATATCATCTAGGTAAGCAAGAGCAAACCTTCCTGCTCCTGCTAGGATATGATCTACCAGCCTCTGGAAAGTTGCTGGGGCATTCTTCATCCCAAATGACATCTTTGTGAACTCATACAAGCCAAAAGGAGTCACAAAGGCTGACCTCTCTCTAGCACTGGGAGTCAAGGGCACCTGACAGTAACCATACCATGGGTAAGGTCAATAGTTGTAAGATACTTAGCCCCACCCAGCTGCTCTAGGACCTCATCTGTCCTAGGCATGGGGTAAGCATCTGACTTTGTGTGACTATTTAATTTCCTGTAGTCCACACAGAACCTGGTGCTGTCATCCTCCTTTGGCACCAGCACCACTGGGGAGGCCCAGGGACTGTTGAACTCTTGAATTACCCTAGTTCCAACATTTCCTGTATCTCCTCCCTCAGAGTCTGTTTGACTCTCTCAGGCACCTTATAAGGGCCCTGCCTAACAGGCCTTTGGGGTCCTGCATCCACCTGGTGCTGTACCAGGTGGGTGCACCCTGATTTCCCAGTGGACATGTCCTCAAACTCCTGTAACACTGCTCGGACTTCTCAAACCTGGGTAGGAGATAGCTGCTGGGACATTGCTACCCCTTCTACTGAGGTGTCAGTCCGAGCCTCACTGAGGAGATCAGTCACCAGCTCCCTCAGACTCCTGCTGCAATCAACTGCAAATGCTCAGCAGAAGGGCCTCCTTATCATGGTAAGGTTTCATTATGTTAACATGGTAGAATTTGTGCTCCTGCCTAGCAGTTCCACCATGTAGTTAACATCACTTACCTTTCTTACCACCTTGTAGGGTCCCTACCAAGCTGCTTGCAGCTTGTTGTATCTGACAGGAATGAGAACCATTACCTGCGGCCCTACACCATACTCTCTAGCTTGAGCATTCCTGTCATACCAGACCTTTTTCTGTTGTTGGACTTCTGCCAAGTTCTCCTGGGCCAAGCCCATGAGTTCCCTGAGCCTTGTCCTGAGGTTTATGACATATGCCACAACAGACTTCTTGTGAGATTCACACTCACCTTACCATTCATCACAAATTAAATCTAGGTGTCCCCTCACCCTATGCCCATACAGCAACTCAAGGGGTGAAAAACCTGTGGATCCTTGGGGAACCTCTCTGTAAGCAAACAAAAGATGGGGCAAATATTTCTCCCACTCCCTCTTAAACTGGTCTGCAAATGCCCGTAGGATGGACTTGATTGTAGAGTTTAACCTCTCAACCAGACCATTAGTCTGAGGATGGTAGTCTTCAGGTGCTTCACCCCACAGTACTTCCACAGACAAGCCAGCAGGTGTGACATGAAATTGGCACCTCTGTCAGTCAGTATTTCGTTTGGGAAACCTACCCTGCTGAAAATCTCTAACAAAGCATTTGCCACCTTTTCTGCCTCAATAGAGGTCAAAGCCACTGCCTCAGTGTATCTTGTAGCATAATCTACTACCACTAGGATATACTTTTTCCCTGTGGAACTTGGTGCACTCAGAGGCCTCACAATATCCATAGCTACCCTCTGAAATGGTTCCTCAATCACAGGCAAAGACATCAAAGGAGCTCTCACCTTGTCTCCCCCCTTGCCTACCTTTTGGCACTGCTCACAAGTCCTGCAGTACCCTGTTACATCTCTGGAAATTCCAGGCCAGTAGAAGTTCTGCATAATACATCTCTTTGTACATTTTATGCCCATATGACCTGCAAAGGGAATATCATGGGCTGTGGCTGGAAGCGCCAGACAGTAGGCTCTAGGTAGTACCAACTGCTGTACCCTCTCACCTTCTAGCTCTCCCTCAGGGGTCCACTCTTTATACAGTAACCCTTTGTCTCAGTATACAGATTCCCCCTCCCTTGAGAATCAGGTGCCTCACTAGCTACCTGTCTCAGGCCTTGCAATGTAGGGTCTGAGAGCTGAGCCTGTCTCAACTCTCTTTTTCTAACCCTCCCCAGCTCCCCTTCCACAGGAAGTCTGGCATCCTCTGACAGTGGTGCCTCACTGTCAGCCTGGGTACTACTACTCACCTCTACATTTGCAGTCACTCTGTCCAAGGGAACATCAGTACCCACAAACAGCTGTGGCTCACCTTCATTCTCACTGCTACAGATCAGCACCCTCCCTGAAGTAACCACCTCACTAGTCCTGGCTGCAAGTATGCAATCTGTCTGGGTCTCCCACAGGCTACCAGACCCACATGCTTGTCTTCTAGCCTAACTGTGTGTAACTGCATAAGCACATGGTACTGCCTCATCCAAATCCTTCCCTATCAGGACATCTGCAGGATGGTAGTTTGGTGCACTTGTTGTCCCAAGACAACCTACTATTGGCATTTTATCTTTCCCACTTACTGGCTCTCTTACTTCCCCACCTTGCCTCCATGGACATCTGTATGCCACATGGCCCCACTGGTTGCATTCAAAACATTTAACCCTAGGTCCTGGACATATATCTGGACTAGTAGCTTCACCTGCTACTGGCAGAGTCTGTTGGGGCAGTCTGTACTGCCCACCATGGGTTCCTTCAGACCCATGAGCAGTACTGGGGATCCCTTTCTTGCACAGGGATGCCCTGCTTGCTAGGTATAGGTCTCCCTTCTTCCACACCTCATCTGAAGTAGCACATTGTCTATCAGCTAACCAGATCCTCATGTTCTCAGGCAAATTGCTAAGGGCTTGTGCCCTCACCAAAAGGTCTGACAGCCCTTCAAAAGTGGTGACCTGACATCCACTCACCCACCTATGAAAATAAGTGCTCAGTTCAGCAGCATATTCACACATACTTTCATTTGCCTTGGGTCTATACTCATGAAACGTTTTCCTATACATTTCATTTGTTAGCCTAAAAATATTAACAAACAGTTCTTAACAGTAGTATAATCAAAACATTCCTGATCAGAAATTTTAGACAACACAGTTACAGCTTTACCATGCAGTAAGGGGGTCAGGAATCGTACCTAGAGCCGTTGGTCAACATCATACTGTTTACATACCCTCTCAAACATATGAATGAAACTATCAAAATGATCCCCCTCTTTAAACTGCGGAAGAAATTTACTGACCTTTTGTGCTTCTGGGATCCAGTTACTCCCTTCCCCATTACCTCCATGACTCTGGCGAAGTGTCAGCATCTCCCTTTTGTGCTGCCTCTGCCTTTCTTTTTCTTCAGCTTCCTAGCATAGCAGTTTCTCATTCTCCTCAGCCTGCAAACATCGCAATTTCTCGCTGTCCTCACTCTCTAGATGCCTCAGTCTCATAGCTGCTTCTATTTACAAATACCTGGCCTCCAACTCAAGTCTCTTTAGCACCAGATGGATTTTTAAGTCCTCTGCAGAAAGATTGAGTTGTCCATTCTCTGAGAGTGGTACATCTCCACTGCCAGTCTGATCATCCTCCTGGATGCTGTTTTCTGATGCAGCTGTGACCAAAGCTGCAATCATGTCTACCTTAGTCAGGTTTCCATGCAGCAGTCCCCTAGCCTGGCACATCTCCTTGTCAGCATTTTGTACTCCTCTGCCGACATGCTTGCCTGGTCTCGCTGACTAACTAAGCTAACAAAAGAAATAAAACAATTGTGATATGAACTCTGAGTATTCACTGCATGGCTGATTTAGAGTACAAAAATACCTTCAATGAGCACTGTACACAAGCTACAGGAATTCACTATCCACACCACTACAAGCCAGTTAGTATTTGCCAACCAATTAATATGTGGTGTGGAAATCTCACTACTGCCAAACAATTAATATGTGATGCCTGTGCACTGGCCCAGCAATCAGGGAGCCTCAATTCTCCCCACTAACACCAGTGAGGAGTGTCCATATAGGGAAAGAATAATAAATACACACACAGTAAAGTACATTTTCCCTTAAGAGCACACAGAGATCACAGTCAGCCTGGGGCTGGTTTCCCCTTTTTCTCCGGATCCCCAATAAGACTCCCCACTTGCACAGCTATAGGGTCCAGAGCTCAGCCTAATGAGCAAGCTAAAACCTCCAGCACCTTCTCTGTCCAAACAGTGCTTCATGTCCCTGCCCAAGTAGCTGACACACACACACACACACACACACACACACACACACACACACACACACACACACACACACACACACACACGCACACACACACACACACACACACACACACACACACACACACACACACACACACACACACACACACACACACACACACACTTTGAGATAACAGTTATATACAACCACATAGACACTCCTGGGGAAGGCTGACACAGGTTCTCCAGCTATGCTCCTTTTACCCAGACTATACGGTAGTACCACTTGCCACCACCCACTAATATTTATCAGCTGCCAAAAGGCCCTTATGAAAGGGTGTCCAATTATACTGTGCAATATTATTATTCAAATGGTAAGTGCAACTGAACAGTCAAGGCTTATTTGGAGTGACTTGCAATGTACTCTTAGAGCTTAAATTATCTCTACACAAAACAGCCACAGTTGAAAGGTTTAAAAATATTTAATAATAAATAATAAAAACACAAGACAATACTTCTTACCACACAGTGCTAGTCAAGAGTTCAGAGATCACAGAGAAATACTTAAAATAATACAGTGGAAAAGTTCTGACATCAAAACAGAAAAAAACTAATCTAATCTTCCTAGTTCCTTGCTATATCTAAGAGAAAACACAGTTCTAAAATAAACTTACATATAGAGCAAGACTGTGCTGGTGATGTTGGATGTACTCAAGACAAATGTTCTCATTCTTTCCATTCTTAAATTGATAACACAGTACCACTGATTAATTTCAGATTACATCATTTCTTTCTGGTTCCCAGGCTAACAGAAACTCAGAGGTTAATAGCCCTTTTGATCTTACAGCTGGTCAGGAAGCCAGAGGAATAAAAAAATATATACATGTAAATTCTAGCCATTAACTCTAACCTCAAAACAATAGGCAGAATGCCTCCTTCTAGACATCTCAGCTCCTAGGTTTAGATCAAAGAATTTCATAATGCTTGACTTACCAGCTTTGTTACAGCAGAGTGTGCTGTTGTTACATTTTTGGAGTTCCACATTTAACAGCATTTTCTTCCATTTAAGAGAACAAACCTGTGGCTTGTATTAATATTTACAAATGACAGAATTATCTACAAAATTCTACTTGGCTAGGCTGGCAGCCTTCACCTATCTTTACACAGGGATGCAGAGGTGCTTGTCCACTTGCAAAAAATGCGTTTTTATGTGAATAAAGCTTCAGCTGGTTGTGCTCAGCCACATGTAGCTTCATCTGGAAATACCTCTTGATACTTCATAGTAGAGTAGGTCTCTTACATCCCTATGCCCCTACCTACTATGAATAAGCAACTTGTATGCAGATGCAGAGGGGTCTATATTATAACATCGAAGTATTAAAACTTTGAATGTTATAATATCGAACCCATTCGATCGAAAGACCATAAAATCGAACACTCAGAATTGCAAATTTTTTCCCAAGGAAAAAATTTGCTGTTCCGACAAACATACACACAACACAAGCACACCAAAATAAATGATCCACACATATACACTTCACAAAACCCTACCCTAAATCATACATACACTACTAACTATCCACCTACCTTATCCCAATCCTAACCCTAAGGTCCGTAACTACTGCACACTCACCTTACCCGCTCCCTAACCCTAAAGTCCCTATCGCACACTCACCTTAGCTGCTCCCTAACCCTAAGGTCCCTATCGCACACTCACCTTACCTGCTCCCTAACCCTAAGGTCCTTATCGCAAACTCACTTTCGTTCGCACACTTACCTTAAACCAGTCCGTAACCTTCGCTCCACAGTCGAGGAAAAAGTGAAGCTGCAGAAACGGCCCACCGAATACTTTCCCTAGGTAAGCATTCAATATTCTGCAGCTTCGCTATTTTCAGCATTCGGTGCATAGGGTTCGATATTATAACATTCAAAGTTTTAAAACTTCGGTGTTATAATATAGACCCAATGCAGAGTTATGCTGCAGTCTCCATTAAAGGGTGCTTGGTTGTGGCAAAACATGTACCTTCCCCTCAAAAAAGAGAACCAGTATTCACAATGAAATATTGCTAGCACTGGTCACCTGATTGACCTTTCCCTCTTCCAGCCCTATAGTGTCCAAGTAACTAAATGATCTTTGGCTAACAGTAGCACAGTCAAATGTCCTACCACTTTTCTAGTAGACCAGTTCCTTTTGATTGGTTTTTACAGAGATGATGACACATGTATAATCCTCTTCTGACAGCAGAATAAATGAGCCATGTCCATGCTAGTTTGGCAGTGGTCTGTGAAACTATGCTCTGTAGAGTCTGACAACTGAGCTGCCATGACAATATGTCATTGAAGCCACAGGCATACTAAAGGGAGAGGTATATATTTTATGAAATGTAGGCATATGGAGAAACACATGCACACACACACAGACACACACACACACAGACAGACACACACAACACACACACACACACACACACACACACACACACACACGCACGCACGCACGCACTCACACACACACACACACACACACACACACACACACACACACACACACACACACGCATATAGCTGGCTTATACACAGGTATCTTTTTGACTACCTGCACCATAACAAAAACACGACAGTCATATTTGCTAGTCTGGGGTGAGGGTGAGAGGCACTTATACTCTTATATACTCCTTTCCTGGATGATATCTGTCCTAGCCTGGATAACATAAGAACTCTTGATCCTTTGATCCTTGTGAGCACTGCTTTAGAATGTCCTCAAAGGAAACAGCTTAGATACACTAACTCCAAGCTCAGGTCAGGTGATTCCCATAATATTTGTTGTGGCATTTGTAATCAGCCATATATTATAAAAAACATCCCAGGTGTGTAGCCACAAGCAAGAAATATAAGTTGGTAAAAAAATCTGATCCATGGCATGGCATTGCATGGCACAGCGCTGCACTGCTAAGGTAGGAAGAATGATTTTCAGATCAGATGTTACAGAAAGGATGGGAGGTGTCCTGTGAAAGTTGAGGCAAGGGGCTGTATCAGTAACAGACATAGGCTGTCATTGCATACTAGTACAGTATAGACATCAGTATAGTCTACACTACACAGCTAACTACCTTGGAGAGAAAATGGGGAAAAGTACATCATCCACCAATATGTTTGCATCTTCACCGCCATTTCCTCCAAATGCTTACAGCTTTGTGCATAATGAGTTTGCATTTAACCGATCCCATTGTTACCCTGGCTCAAAATGGTAGCAACGGTTAATGGTGTTGCATCCTGACTGACACGTCTCAGAGGAAACCTATTCCATTGCTGTCATGAGATTCAGACTGATTCCTTGTCTCCTATGGTACTTTTATTTTACCGCTGCTATCATTCATGCCACTACCTTTGGAATAAGACTATTTGCATGTTCTTACGATGTGCTACATGATTCATGACCTCTATGTTTGTTTGTTTCTTTCGGCTTTTTCCGGTTAGGGGTCGCCACAGCGGAACTCCGGTCTGTTAATGATTGGCAGTAGATTTTGACGTGCTGGCTTGCCGGGCCTAATGCACAACCTTCAACGAAGGACACCCATTCACGCATGTCGCCACACAGAAGACGCTCTAACTGAGAATCAAAAGCCTAATTACTGAAGCCATTTTTGTCTACCTTGCCAGATCCTTTGATCTTCTCGATCCCTCAGTTCTCCTAGACCAACTTGCTGAAATAGGCATTAGCAATGGCATAGTGCCCTGGTTCAAAAAATACCTTTCTAACTGCCACTTCTTAATGAATTTCAACTCATCAATCTCTTCACCAATCCCTCTGTAGAAAGTCATCCCCCAAGATTATACTCTAGTACCTCTACTCTTTTCAATCTACATTAACAAACACCCTCTTGACTCACATCAGGTTCCTCTCCTGCTTTATGCTACTGACATGGTCCTATTCCTCTCTAACAATCCTGTCTCCTCTTTTGAATTCAAACTTCAGGCTGATTTTCATGCCTTTATTCAATGGGTCAATGATACACAATTACTGCTTAACTAATCTAAAAGAAAATCAATGCTTTTTGGCACTAGACAAAAGCTCACATCTTTCCTCAGACCTCTACAAACCCTCAGTCATCTAAATAACACTACGGAAACTGCTACTACATTCAAATATCTAGGGATTTGGTTGGACCCCTTACTAAACTACCATCGCCACCAGGACTACATTACAATATCTGGGTAATAGGGTCTCCCTTTTTCTTCCCAGACCCTATAGGAATGCCATAGCTAAAGGTATCTTACTGGTTCAGTTAGAATATGGTCTCCCTGTAACGGCTGCAGCCTCTAAAAGAAATGGATCCACCATTCAAACCATCTCAAACACCACCATATGCAGACTCATCACTATTGTAAAATGAACTCTACTGCAAAACCATTGAAAAAGCTAAATGGCTACCTGTGAAACAACATGCAGACTTTCTACCTGCCTCTCAGCTATTAAAACTTATCAAGATAGAGACCTTCCCCAATAGCCTCAAGACTATTTAGAAATGCACCAACATATAATCTTAGAAGTCTTAACCACTCAGGTCCTTTTCTCCAAACCTTCAAACTAGGCTTCACAGCATACACCTTGCTTTCTCAATCCTTGGTCCCAAACTGTGGGAATCTCTCCCTGCTTTTCTTAAAGATCATTCAACTTACTGCATTTTCTGATCAGAACACATTACAAGACTCAAGGAAAATCCAACTGCTCTCTGGTAATAAAAAGTAACCTCTTCCAATAAAAAGTAGAGTCAGATCAAAGTATGTTCCCCCTACACACCTTCTCTGACTCTACATTTCATTCTGATTCTTTCAGCATGCCAACTGTGACATTCACACTGTACATCATGTGCATATAATACATGTATATACTGTGTTTTGTCGTTCACTCTATATGTAATGCCATGTATCTACTGTCTTTATACCACCAAGCTAATTTTCATAGTCACATTGTATATTATGCAAGTACATTTTGCATTTTCTCATTTATTCTGTATATAATGTGATGTTATCTGTTGTGTTTCCCATGGGCTAAGACTGAAATAAGTCTTATCAGGGTCAGTGCTCTATCTTGGATAAAAAAATGAAAATAAATAAACATGCATACTACCTGTCACCTCCTTCCGAAGTTCTAGGGAGAAGGCTTATGTTATGTTCTGTTCAAATTCCCGTCTTTAGCAATTCATGGATAACATCAGTAAGGGGGTTATTTTTCTGCCCCACTAATTTTCCTCTAGGCAATGTAAATAACTAGCCAATTCATGAAAGCCTGCAAAAAGCAAAGTTAAAATCTTTCTTATATAGAATGTCAAGTGCTGATATGTTGCATGAACTGACAGTTTATTTATCCCATTGACTAATATGTACAGTTATTTTATGTTAGTGTTTTGCATTATGTAATCTCCTGAGCCTTTGCTTATGCTGTCAAAGAAATAAAGTTCTTCCGCTTTATTAATGAGGTGATTACCAATGGAAAAATAAATCTCATGTGAAGAAAGAACTATGGTAAGAGTCTCTGGGTCAGTGCATTTTTACATTTCAGTCAAACAAAAGACCAAGAATTGTCCCGAGCTAAGCACATTTTGCAGCTAAAGACCCTTAACCTATGCTATTAATTTTATTGCAGATGAGGGTGGAGGGTAGTAACATGCAGCCAGCTACATGAAATGAATTATTTTATGCATTGGAACAGTAAACAGTAAACATTACTGGTAGAAGTTTGTGTTACTTCTCCATGGGAGTAAAACAAGAACCTTGTAATTACTATTTTTAGACTAACACCCTATGCAGCATTTATGGAACATGGGCAGAGTTAACAAGATTGTTTCTTGTTTTCTAATGCCCCCCACATCGCATTCCCAAGTCACTTCTTTCTCTTGGAATTATGGCAGCCACTCCATGGGGAGCTGCCCTGCTGCCAGAATATTGCGGTTCATGAACTCACAGTAAAGCTATCTGAATCGGATTAGTCTGAACATTTGCTACAGCTTAGACCATATATTTGTGCTTGACTTCAGGACATTCTCTGAAGTGCCTGTGGCAGATTACTAGCAGCTCCAATTTTAGGATAATTCTTTGAAATGCTGGCCACTAAGAAAAGCAAGCATTGATTTCAGAGGTGGCCTTACACAGCCTGAGATCTAAAAAAACAAATTACAGGCAATAAAACCATGTGGTAGCAACATCTTTTAAAAATGTCAGATATGTAATTCTGTCAGAAAGCAGTTTATGTACACAAAATGTTAATATAAAACACTGTTGAAAAGGTAATTAGTTTTTGCTTTTCATTTCTATCCACTTTTTTTTGAGTATTTTGATTGCAACAGAGGGGAATATTGCCCACACATGCAACTTTACCCTAACCTTCTAAACCTGATCGTTGTCAGCTGCTTGCTAAATAGGGAGCCGTCATGCCACCTTAGCACATAAGGTATATGCAAGCCAGAATATGTGTGCTGACAGACCATGACACATTGTTAGTTGCTGTTTCTGACATTGCTGGCCTGTTGTCTCACACAAAGTTTTGTGTGCATCCCTGACTTCATACCCAACGATTATAGTTGTTCTCTCTCTCTCGATTTTTCTTCCACATATTTCATGGGGTAGTTCTTTCAGTATCACATTCTCCCTTCAGGACATCCTTTACACCACCAATGCAAAATTGTTAACTTCATTATGGCAACAGCAACCAGTACTAGTAGCATTAAAAAACCACTGGGTAATTTGCCAGGACTAATCATAACCGAAAACAGTGCTGACTAGTTTAAATTTTCAGCAAATTACCCATTATTTCAGAGAATGTTGCAAGTTACAGATCACTTTTTCCCTTCCAAGTAGCAATAGTCTTAATTAGTTATACATTCATGTATGTGGAGGATGCGTACGAGAGAAATAATAACATGGATAGGCTTGTCACTTCTGAGAAACCAGTGAATAACTACAAATAGCTGACTTATTGTAATATGAAAGGTCAATCCACTGGGTCATTAAGCTAAAAAATAACCATCTTTAAGATATTAACTAAAAATGCAAGTCTGTTTGCTTTAACAGTTATTTTCTGTTTTTATTTTTTTTTTTAACTTGCATTTAGGTTTTAATGGTGTAACAGAAGGGCAGAAGCCAAATGTGTGCCACATTTTATCCTGGATAGCAGGAATGGTTCATGTTTTACAGTGAAGCCCATCCAATTTTTAAAGCACTACATGTTAAAACTTACATGCTGCTCAAACCCAGGACAGCAAAATAGTACTGGTAGGTGTTCCCCTAACGGAAAGTCATGCATATGAAGTGAATTCTGATAGTACTGGCATGCTTATGGTTGTATATGTGGCATAGCAACATACCAAACATTTTCTAAACCAGGAAATAAATAGTCAACAGCAAAGTTTAACATTTCTCAAATACAGGCCTTAACAGGCTACAATGGGACCAGTTGTGTGTGTGCCAAACTACAAAGCTAGGATAAAGATAAAAATAAAAAATGGCTACTTAAATATTAACTCTGTGAAATAAAACTTTAACAAGTCAATGATAGGTGTGATTTAAATTGTTGGATCTCAAAATAATTGGGTAATATTGTGGAGAACCTCTGTCATCCTGCAACTATAACCCGAAACATAATTTTCAGCGCTGCCCACATATGATGTCATATGAGGGAGCAGAAGTTGCCCAGGTGAGTCCGGATGTTACATCAGAATCTCTTGTCCCCAGGAGAATTGCTATGCCATTCAGATATGATGGGATTCAGAATCTCATCACAAGTGCATGATAATATCTGACTCTGCTCCAAGACATCATGTAATTCGGGATGACTCTCAAACACACCCAACTTTTCATGTCAGACACGATATGTAAAACTTTGTCATGTATGCATTACTTTATTTTAAAATAAGAGGAGGGCATGCTCTAAGTCTACACTAGCACAGTACAGTCTGAAGTTTTACATAAACCTCTATTTGAGTTGTCTCGTATACTAAGGGTGTGACACTAGAGAAACATAACCATTCATGACCATTATCTGCAGTCTGGGCTCCCTAACACATCTCTGACCATGGTACAGCTTCAGCTGTATACCATTGCTGGCACACAGCTGAAGCACTGCCAATGCCAAGAACACCCATTAATTTGAATAGATTATATCACTACTTTGGCATTTTATACAGGCATTCAATGCCAATGTAAAATTTTAAAGTCCTGTGATGTAGCAAACCTGATTCCTATTTTGGAGCTGGGTGTAGGCCTCCATGAGTCCTCATTAGCCTATGCAGACTCAGGGTTCCTGGAGTCCTTTTTTTTAGAAATGGGAGTGTGTAAGTGCTTGGATAGAATGCTAGTACATGTGTAATCTTTTTTGGAAACCAGACCAAAAAACTGAAAGGTTTACTATCATTTCAGTGAATTGTGTTAATCTGTACCATGTTATATTCAACTGTACTACACACCACCACTACTAACTACAGTCTGCACAGCATTCTCCAGCCCCAACCCATGAGTGACATGCAGTGGTAGGCATGCCAGAGGTATAAGGTGGAGCTAAGGGGCAGCTGCTCCAGGCACAGGATCTTAGGCATGCCAGAGGACTAAGGCAGAGCTAAGCAAGCAGCTGCCCCAGGCACAAGATCTTAGGAGTGTGATTGCCAGATACTGATGGTATGGAAGTACAGTAGTAATAGTATTCAAAATGCAATGCTGATATTGTATTTGTGGTCACAGCTGTAGTGGTTTATGTGTGGTACCTTACCATGTTGGCTGTTATATTTGCAGTAAGTGGTTTGCCATAGCATCAGAATAGAAGACTTTTTTTTTGGTCCTCAACTTTAAGAAAGTCCCACTTATTTATGTGCCAAAGATCCCACTGTGAGAGAAAAGTACAGCAAAGAAAGAGATCTTCAATCTGTTACAAAACACAGCTATCCAAGATGTGCCACTAGATCACAAAGGAATTGTTACAAAACACAGCTATCCAAGATGTGCCACTAGATCACAAAGGAATTGTTACAAAACACAGCTATCCAAGATGTGCCACTAGATCACAAAGGAATTGTTACAAAACACAGCTATCCAAGATGTGCCACTAGATCACAAAGGAATTGTTACAAAACACAGCTATCCAAGATGTCCCACTAGATCACAAAGGAATTAAGTTGGTACCAAGGAAAACAAAAGACCTCATGTTCATCCTAAATTTACTTCATTCCCATATAAACGTTTTGAAAGATCATGGTGCAGTACATCTTTCATCGCTGTCAAAAGGAGGTTGTATGTGCTTTTTTGGATATCCAAGTCACTTTTTTCCACTTAAAAATAATCAAGAAGTCCAAGATGTATCCTGTGATTCCAGGTATCAGCTGGTCATTAACAGTTCTGGATCTGAACTGTTTCATTTGGTCTTACCACAGGGGTGCCGGGGTGCACACTAAAATGTATGTCTTTCACTTTAGTGATCCAGAGATTGTAGAGTGACAGGCTGCTAGTCATTGACATTGCCTCAGTGAAAACGTCAGTGTCTATGTAAGAGTCTCTGATTGGTCTGTTTCAACACTTAGGGATAATGGAGAACAATGCAAAGTCTGAGATGACATCGCATCTACTCGCATTCATAGGCTGCAGTCTGAAAACAGTTTCATGCCGATCTTGCTTACCCATTCCTTTATAATCTGGTCATTCAGATTGTTCTGACAGAATTCATCTCAGCCAGCCTTTGCCAGCTGGTGGCAGCAACAATTTCTATGGTCCTGTTCACAAATTTTACATAAAAGTACTTCAGTGAACCCTAAGAGTGAGGTAGCCCCATGTCCCAAGTCCCATATTCAATGACAGTACCAATCAGAATATGCAAAACCTGCAAGATGCACCTAAGACACTGATTGTGTGCTCCAAAGCTGACAATAGGCAATCTGTTTCAGGCCACTATCTCTTTAATGCCACCACAACTGCTTCTGCCATAGGGTGGGGGGACAGCATCAGGCACTGATTGTCCAAGACATCTGGTTATACTTCAAGGCCACATTAGTGGTTTGCAGATGGAGGCAGTCCTCACAAACCAAACTTTCCAGGACTCTACTTCGGGGTGTGATAGTCAACCACACTGACAGCAAGGCAGTTGTCTGGTATTAGGCAAGAAGGAACCAACTCCTACCTCCTGTTTCAAGAAATGAGGGTATGGGAATGGGCTGTGACATCCGACAATTTTCCGACAGCAAACCAAAACTTTTGAATTCATTAGTGGACAAGCTCAACTGATGGCTTCTGGCAGCATAAGAGTGGCCCTTCAGTCCCTCAGTGGCATAGAAATTGTTCCACAATTGAGAGAAGCGTTGCTATAATCTGTGTGACTGTCCACCCAGTACCAAGTACATCAGGTTCTTCCCCTCATGTGTCCAGCAGAGAATGCTCCTGGGATGTTCTCATCCAGAAATGTCTCTTGGACTCTTCCATGCTATCCACTAGTTATCTGCTCTCGATGTTCCTACAGAAAGACAAACAGCACTAATTTAGGGTCATTCACATAGCCCCATTTTTGGCCAAAACAAACCTGGTTTCCCTTGCTAATTCCTCAGTTATTTGGGAAGCCTTTCTGGCTAAGGCCTAAGTGATCTAAAGTAACTATAGCTAAGTGGCTAACAACCTTTTTGAATATTAAACAACCTAGATTAAATTTTGCCATGAAAAGCACAAAAATCCATTATCTTCTGTTCCTAAAGCCTACTCAATCAGAGCAGTGGCTATTCCTTTGGCCTTGTTGTCCACAGTACTGCTTTGCAAAATATTTATGGTGCACCTAGCTGTTTTGCAGAATACTTTTGCAAGACACTATAATATAAATGTAATCTCAAGGTCTCGGTCTTGCTTTGAGGCATATTTATCAGATTTATGTTCTCATGATGGGAGCCTACCTAGAAAGATCAGCTTGGGACTCTGTCCGGCAGTTAATGAAGATGTATATTCTCAAACTAGATATGAAAGTTATGTGCTTACATAAGGATAGATCTGGATGAAGAGGCCCACCTTCATCAGAATACTCTATTAACTTCTACTCCTTTCACTGACTTAATCTGGACTTTTGTGATTATTTTGTCCACCTTGTGCAGCACATGAAACATTTAGAAAGGAAGGTCTTGAAGCTCTGTATTATGGATAAAGGTGAGGGGTTTCATAGTGTAGAACAGTTTCAAAATCAGAACCTGATTATCCGAGCCCTGAAATTAACATGGATGGACATATTCAGTCATATCTAGTATTAAAGCAAGTACCTAACTTTTGTAGATGCATTACAGTCGACAACATTTGCTTGATGGCAGAAGGAAGCCTATCAAGTCTACCCATTTAAGTATTTCAACATTCTACCTGCCCTCCAGATACCTTCTGTCATAAAGAAAACAGGTTAAAACACAAACCAAACTTACAAAAAACAAAAAACAACAGAGTAGGTGCAATAACAGGCCGGAAAACTGAAATATGTATTAGCGCTTTCGTCAAGTTTTATTAACTCAACTTCCTCAGACATTTAATATATCCTAAAACTACAATTTACATAAATTTTGTCATGAATCACAAGAGAAAAAACACAATTAAAAAAATCACATGATTAGAAAATCATATGACCATACTTCAGCATTTACCACTCATAAAAAACAAGAAAACAGTATTTTTACACAGAATCAAAATATACTGTATACACTAAGTACCAGTGATTCCATTTTCGTGTTGTAAAAAACTACTCTACAAATTCCTAACTAGTTTACCTAACAAGGCTTCTCAGCTTTAAAATACATGCTATGGACCATACATCATTCAATCCCAGTCTAACATAAACTCGAGTTATAATCTGCCATCTTAATTCACATTCTTCTAATTTCAAAGTTCTGGCATCATACTTAACCTGGTCAATAACACGGAACACAAAATGAATGACCAGGTTGATCCCTAATATGCTTAGCCAAAGCATTTTCCATCCTACCCTTTCTGATGTTATAAAGGTGCTCATACACTCGTTCCCTTAACTTTCTATCAGTTTTGCCAATATAAAAACAAGATCAAGACTGACATTGGGCCAAATAAACAACTTGGTTGGAATTTAAAATTAATTTGAATACATTTAATTATTTTACTATGCCTTCCCCCAGGGTTCCTATTATATTTGGGATTCCCAAGATCCACAAGGACCTGGAAACCCCCCCTTATACCTATAGTGAATGGTCATGATTCCATTACTTATCCACTGGCTAAATATGTGGACAGCTTTTTAAAAAAGTTTGTAATAAGGGAGCCATTTGTGTGTAGGGATTCTAGGTCCTTCTTGGTGAGTATCAACGAGTTAAAATTTGAGGCAGAGTTTAATTTTGCCACTGTGGATGTGAAGAACCTATACACAGTTATTCCACTTGAGCATGGTATCGAACGGGTTAGTTTATTATTAAGTAGAATGGGGGCTAGTAAGGGAAATATCCCTTATTCAGGAGTTGTTGAAGATTATTTTGGCGAATAATTTCTTCATATTTGAAGGGAAGTATTACATACAGAATAAGGGAGTGACCATGGGTTCCCCAGTGGGAGCCAGCTTTGCAAATTTAGTTATGGCATACTTGGAGGAAGAGTATATTCATAATGAAAAAATAAACACCACCAATGTATCCATTATTATACTAGATTTCTGGACAATATATTTATAATATTTAAGGGAGACCCTGATTTATTTGGAGAGTTTTTGGAATACTGTAATAGCACTACTAACTTTTTTGTCCTTCACTTGCTCTTTTAACATAGAAAGGATAGCCTTTTTGGATGTGGATTTATAAAAGGACAGGGTTAGAGAGTGTTATAAGGCAAAAATTCATAGGAAGGACACGTATTCCAACTCTTTCTTACATTTCAACAGTGCGCACCCGAGATACCAGAAAAAATCAGTGGTGAAGGGGCAGCTCGTGAGAGCTGCTCGAATGTGCATGACTGAGGATGATTTTGGATTGGAATGTGAAATGTTTACAAGGAGAGGATATCTATCAACTTTCTTATAGGTTCATAGGTTCATACTAGGCTATCTGCCCTAGGGCATTTATAAGCCTAGCCAGAATGTGTTTGGCTTTCGCCACCCATTTTAAATTTATTTTGCTATGCCCTTTTTCGAGGTTAGTACACTGTGCCTCTGTCTAACAGTGACACAGAAGTGATACCCAGGGTAAACCTACGATCTCCCATCCACTCATCAAGATTCCTCTTGAAGAGAGTCAATGAGGGACTCTGCCTAACCTGGACTGGGATTTTATTCCAGAGTGAAGGGAGCCACTGGGTTATGAATCTGTCCCTCCAGCATGTCCTATTTATTTCAGTGCTGAGGTTCAAGTCTCTTGAGCTCAATGGGATTTGGATTTTCTGAGGTGCAGCATGTCCATTAATGGCTTTATACGTCAGGCACAGATCGCCTCTGAACAGGTGGTATGCCACTGAGTAGAGCTGGAGTTTCTTTAACCGGGCAGCATATAGCATCTGTTTGAGCCCTTTGATCCTCTTGGTGAGGTACTTTTGGGGTCTTTCCAGTTGCTGCAGGTGTCTGGTAAGGTACATCCCAAAAGGGGCATTGTACTCAATTATGGGCCTGATGAGGGATGAGTAAAGAGGCACGATGACCTCCCCTGATCTAGATGTGAATCCCTTCATAATTAGGTGGGCTATATAAAATGTTTTTCTAACCACTTTGGCCACGTGGTTGTCAAATGAGAGATTGCTATCAACTTGGGTCCCCAGGTCCCTAATTACTTCTTCTGTACTTAATGGATTACCACCTATGTGGTAATTTGTGGGAACGTTGTTTTTGCCAAAGGGGATGACTATACACTTTTTGGCATTTAGCTTGAGGTCATGGCTCTGGCACCAGTTGTCTGTTTCTATGAGGCCCTTTTGGAGGATGCTTGTGTCGGCTGGAGAGTTGATTATGGCGCCCAGTTTGCAGTCATCTGCGAACTTGGTCAGCCACAGTCCTTCCGTGTTGGCCTGTAACTCCGAGAAATATATACCGAACAAGAGAGGTCCCAGGACTGAGCCTTGTGGGACACCACTTGTAACTGGTTTGGAGTCTGACATGGCTCCAGCAATTCTAACCATGTGGGTTCTGTCCTTGAGCCAGTTTGCAATCCATCTAGTGACATACGGGTTTATATTTAAGCTGGTGAGCTTATCTATAATGCCCGAGTGGGGTATTGTATCGAAGGCTTTTGTGAGGTCCAGGTAGGCTGTGTGGACCACCTTCCCCTCGTCAATGGCCTTGGTGACTGTTTCAAAGAAATCAACCAGGTTTAAGAGGCAGGATCTGCCCTTAACAAAGCCAAACTGGGTAGGATCCAGTGTCTGTAGGTCCCCAATATCTTTATTTATGAGGTTTAAATGAGTTAGTCGAAGAAGTGAGAATTAAGATGAGGATGACTGACTTAAAAGTAATATTCCCGTAAGCGAATTAGGGAATGGTGTATTTGACTATTCATGTACTTTTATCACTCCTTTTAACAGTGATGTACAGTTTATTAGGTACATCTTGGAGAAAAACTGGAATATAATTAATACTGATGAATGCGTTGAAAGGCTAGGCTCACATCCTAGAATAATATTTAGGAGGTCCCAGAACTTAAAAGGGGTTTTGGAATATCACTGCACCCCTCCATCTAGATCATTGGGTATGTTTAAGTTTGAGGCTTGCGCATATTGTAAATTTATGCACACGGAATTTCTACATGATTAGTGGCAAAAAGTTCTTCAGTAAGGGACGATTTAATTGCTATTCCTACCGAGTGGTTTATTTGGCCCAATGTCAGTCTTGCCCTTGTTTTTATATTGGCAAGACTGACAGAAAGTTAAGGGAACGAGTGTATGAGCACCTTTATAACATCAGAAAGGGTAGGATAGAAAATACTTTGGCTAAGCATATTAGAGATAAGCCTGGTCATTCGTATTCCATGTTATTGACCAGGTTAAGTATGATGCCAGAGGTGGACCTGTGCCTTTGAAATTAGAAGAATGTGAATTAAGATGGCAGATTATAACTCGAGTTTATGTTAGACTGGGATTGAATGATGTATGGTCCATAGCATGTATTTTAAACCTGAGAAGCCTTGCTAGGTAAACTAGTTAGGAATTTGTGGAGTAGTTTTTTACAACATGAAAATGGAATCATTGGTACTTAGTGTATACAGTATATTTTAATTCTGTGTAAATACTGTTTTCTTGTTTTTTTATGAGTGGTAAATGCTGAAGTATGGTCATGTGATTTTCTAATCATGTAATTTTTTTTAAATTCTGATTTTTTAATTTTTTTTTTCAGGTGATTCATGACAAAATGCATTTAAATGGTATTTTTAGGATATGTCAAATGTCTGAGGAAGTTGAGTTAATAAAACTTGACGAAAGAGCTAATACATATTTCTGTTTTCCAGCCTGTTATTGCACCTACTCTGTTGTTTTTTGTTTTTAAGTTTACCGTCTGTCATACCTTTTTTCACCTGCCCCATGCCCTTTTCAATGCCTCATTGGATTTCCACTCCACCATACATTCTGGTATCACATTCCATGCATCCATAACTTGTCAGGGATCCAAGGAGTAGGTGGTCCCTACAATTTGCCAACTATGTTTCCATCGTCCTCTTCTGTCTTTCCTTTTCAGAATCACACACACACACACACACACACACACACACACACACACACACACACACACAAACATACTTTCCACATCTCCATGGCATGGTGTTATGCACAAACAGCATATCCCACCTGTTTATTTTTCTGGTCTCAGGAGAAAATAGCTATAAGTCCTGTAGCCTCTGGTCATATTCCCTCCTCCATCCTACAGATTTTTCTGGTAGTTTTCTTATATTCCTTTCAGCAGCTTGATGTCATTTTCTTATATGGCCTCAAGAAATGCCCACAGTACTCAAGCTATGTGTTGACTGTAGCAGTTTTTTTTTTACTGAATCACATTTCGCAGAATCACAACTGACTAAACAAATTTGACTGAAAACACATTTGAATGACTCATGATTGAGTGAAATGTGAAGGAAAGAAGCAGTGATTCACTGTGTGTGATTTTTTCATTTTTCCTCAACTTTTGTGCAACCATGGAGTTAGTACATGTAACGGTGGTATGGATGGGTTTGCAGGGGGAAGGGGACTTGCCCCTCAGCAAAACACATTTTTAAGAAATGTTTGCTCTAATAATGTTTTCTGTGAAACATCTTTGTGTCAACAGTGATTCACTGTGTTTTTTCTTCTTTTTATGGTGCGGACTGTGTGACTGCAGACTTAATATAATTAAGTAAAGGTGTTGTTGGGGCTGCAGGAGTACTTGCCCCATGCAAAAAGCAGGTTTTTAAGGTATGTCTACTGTAATAAACTTTTCAGTCAAATGTGATTCTATGAATTACGTTTTCAGTCAGATTTGTTCAGTCAGTTGTGATTCAGTCAAGTGTGATTCACTCAAAATAATTCATTTGGTCTGGCCAAGGATGTGTACAGTGGAAGAATCATTTCTTTTGCTTCTGGAATCATACCGCTCAATCTGAAATCATAACAAATCTGGAGAAAGGTACATGAAAAATAGGTATAAATCTGTGCACTGACAACATAAAACCTTATACATAATTATGTAACCTCACACACTCTGGTGGAATTGTGGGATACCAACTTTTAAATGCAAATTGAAGAACAGACAAAATATCACACACAAAATAACCAGAATAACAGTGTTTTATTTAAATTAATATTTGAACCTGTATCAAACTTTGAACTTGTGCAAACTGCAAAACTAAAACACAATTTTTTTTTATAAAAATAAAATAACTGCTTTGGCCTTCTACAGCCAGAAAATAAATGAGCTGAATTTAAACAGAGGAAATCAGCAGACAGGTAGATTTACAGACTGAGTGCTTTTTGGCAAATGCAATCAGTTCTTTCAAAGGAGAGATGTGTAGCAATTAATTGAATTCAAATAACTGTAATGATATATGGATTTAGCTAACACTAGGAATGCATTCAATATAATTTCTATAAAGATCATCATTATGAAACAATATTTTCTATGGAAAATATTTAAGCAATCTATTGCATAACTATCCATACAAAACATTACTTTTGAAACACATTTAGGCTCCTGAACTAACATTGCCTTTAGCTGTTTTTTAAAAATAATCATCTACAAATAAAGTGCCTGTTGCCCTTGAAGAATAAATTGCCTGTGTTACATTAAAAAATGATAAGCTAGTAATATTGCAGTAGGGAATTGATGGTAAACTGATAAGTTCACAGTTACCAGGTATCTCTGCCAAACAGGACAATCTCAGGACTGCAGCATTCAGCCCCTTTAAAAGTACAACACAGTACAGTATCGGCAATCCATCTACATACTGTGGGAGTAGAACCCACAGCCTTCTGCATCAAAAGGCAAGTGTACTACCTGTTGTGCTACTAACAACACAAACAGACTTGGCATAAGCAGCACTAAACTCCTCTCCCCCAGAAGAACTAAGCAGCACAAGAAATCTCGAAAAAGCCAAAATTTATTGGGGGGACAGAAAGGCCCAAAATCAGGGACACATTTTAAATAGTGCTTGCATAATCTTAGAAAATTGCTAGAATAAAATGTTTTGTGTTACCATGCATTTCCCAAAAGATAGGAAGACTGAAATATAGATGGCTATCATTATTTAGTGAATTAAATTTTTACTGGTTTGCAATCACTTTCTTGTGTCTTTGTATTCTTGAGTCTAACATTATGTACGTTCACATGTATATCACCATGTGAGACAAATATGACTGTGCCTGCTTGTCCATTTTAAAATACAGGACCATACCACTCTGCAGAGACTACTTGCTTACAGAACACACACCTTGTCCCTAGTCTTGTATCTTTCATTCATAGGGCATAACTCTTTATGGGAGAATATTGTTATATATTTGAGTCCTCTTTGGAGTAATATATTAAACAAAACAGGAATGCTGATGTTTGGTTCAATCAAAGTGAATAGTGTGTGTGTGCACTGAAGAATAATGTACTTGTGGGACATGAATTTCAATGTTAGTAACTACGCATATCTTACATTTTATTTTGCTTCTTTATATTGATTTCATTTCTATGGTGTTTTCTAGGGTCTATATTACAAGATTGAAATTTTAGTTAATCGAAAAACTAAAGATCAATCTTGTAAAATTTTGTAAAATAGAAAGTTAAAAACCTTGAACGGCTGATTTAACACTGGGAAACACTTCCCATTGGCCGCATGAAAAAAAAAACTTTTAATCCCAAATCAAGTGGGGGCTATTCCCCCCACAACCACCGGTATGGGGGGCTGTGCTCCCTAAACCCCCCCCAACTAAATATACCAACTCTGAGATTGCTCCAAATTGGAGAAAATGGCATAATCCACATGCATTAAATCGGCCGTTTAAGGTTTTTAGCTTTCAATATTACAAGATCGATCTTTAATTATTCGATTAACTAAAGTTTCGATTTTGTAATATAGACCCATTTTCTAAGGAGGTATAGAGGGATTCATATCAACCCACATGACTTGCCCCTTCAATAAAACAAAACTTTCTAGCTTTTTATATTTTTCTCGATTTCTCCATTTCTGCTTTGAGATTAGTAGTTTCCCTGTTTGAGACTTCAACTAAGTGAAATGAATTAGTTACATGCAATGCTCTGTCCTTCAGTAAATGTTCAGTTTGCAGCATGTAATGCACATGTAAGCTGTCCTATGCAAGTATTCATTGCAGAACCCTCAGATACAAGTTAACACTGATGTAATATTCAATATTCAGATTATGTTAATACATCACCGGATTTTTTTATTTTATATATTTTGCTGTTATTTACCATGTTTGTCCAACTGGTTTTGGTTAAAAAAACTTTTTCAGATGAGGATGGGAAGAAAAGTTACAACCTATTACAAACAATTTTAAACAAACATTCAGTATTATATACATGAAGAGATATAAAGTAATATACATTAATAATTACACATATATTTGCTAATTAGATTGCATTCATATGAAACAAAGGAAACTATTACAGTATAAAAAGTATTTATTCATTTAATAGATGTTGAACATTGTGCATTTGAAGAGATTTGTTAAATAGATAATAGTTCTAGTGATTAGAAATTCAAAGAAATTGAAGTTGGGGAAGGAACTTGGTTGAACAGAAAATGTTATTATTTTAGTTAAGAGGTTGGGTATTAAACAGGTTCAGAGGCAATTGTATGTGGTTATCATAAAGTCTGTATTAGAAGTACAGAGGTGGGGTGCTGAGCAATGTCACCAAGCAATGTATATGGCTGGGGAATACTCGGAAAACTATTAAGGTATTAGTGAAGACTGGTTGTGGGGCATAGGAGTCTGAGTGAAGAGAAATGGTTTGATAATATGGTATGCTGAAGACTGCAGTGGTAGTTATCCTGGACAAAGTCTTCACAGTAGGATCTCAGTCTAAGCTACATTCCCAGTCACATGGCATCTTGTCCCCAGTCGTATATTTTGATTAAGTCTTTCTAATAGTGTATCATTCCATATATAATACACAACTGTTGTCTTGGTTTCAATATTGAAATTCTCAGCCAATATCCCTCATCTCTTCATTGTTGATTTCGCTTCCGTTGTTAATATACATCCTTTGGAGTAACCCACAAATTCTTATCCATGGGTAATGGGTATAATTACCTTTTTCTTGTTGCAATTTTAGACAGCTTCTTTGATTTCTTTGTGGTCATGATGATTCCTATGCTAAAAGACGTTCAATGATAACTTATGTGACACACTGTTTTTATGACTGCTTCTCCTTTCTGTCTGCCGGCAGTTAAGCCAGCTACTATTGGACTTGTGCCAGTTTGTACTCTAGTGATGCAGGATACTTTCTGCTGACCTTCAAGGGCATGAGCCATCTAGAAGGGCTGTCATCCATTCTTTCACTGGCCTGCTGCCAGTGAGAGATATTTTTGTATGAAGGTACTTTCTCCTAGGGTGGTGATATGGGCTTCTACATCAAAATATGGATTGCCTGTGCTCCTCTGTCCACTTGCATGAATTTCTTTATACAGCCATCAAGGGCTGCCATTAATGGCTTCAGTGGCCACACCCATTTCTTACCTGCATCTGTCTCAACCTCTGCAACTGCACTCCTGCCCTCCAGCAATGGTTAAGTTAGGAGTGAGAACATGAGCCGGCTGGGATCTGCCCCCTTCACCCTCAAAGAATGGCACAATACACCCATCCTCACTGCCACACCATCAAACTCCCAAGTCACTAACTAAACCTGGTTCACCTGGGTCATAGTCAGGACTTTATCTCTTCCGCTGGTGTGATATCTTATGTGTTTATGCCATGCATTTAGCTCTACCACATGTAAGTTGATGGTGGAAGTTTCATTTTTTTTAGCTAGTAACAGTCCTGCAATCAGCTTAGGCTTAGACTTTCTAAATTTTATACATTTCAGTGTTGCTCATACCCTTTTCTAAATTAAATATACATTGTGCTGCAAAGGTAGCCAGCAATGTTTACAGTTTGTCAACAATGACTACTGCCAATTGCCTGCGAAGCTTTATTATTGTCTTACATTTATTCTTTATTCATTTACTTACTTATTTTTGTTAACTAAGAAATTCCAGCTGGGACAAAACAAATTTGGCGGAGGCTCAGGAAGAAAAGTTTCAGTTATGTAAGCATGCAGGTGACTAACGCTGCAAATATTGTTTCAAAAATAAAACACTGGTGCAGTAGAAAAAGACATGGCAGATGACTAATATAGGCATTTACCATCGGTACTATTAAAATAATGTGTACAAGAACAAAAGGGAAGAATACCCTCTCTGTTTTTAAGAAAAAAGGAAAAGGGAACAAGAAGTGACAACCTTAGATGTTTGCAAGTATTTACATACCGATCATTATAAGCTGACTATTGTCACATGATCTTCGCTTTGTTATAAATAGGTAGGTTAGTTGGTTAGTTAGTTAGTTAGTTAGTTAGTTAGTTAGTTAGTTAGTTAGTTAGTTAGTTAGTTAGTTAGTTAGTTAGTTAGTTAGTTAGTTGTTCTGATGAAGTGCTATTGAACTGGAGGACCAAAGTGCCACACAGTTAACAATAAATTGTTTTGTTCTGTGGACAAAATCTATTTCATGTTTTTTGTTTGTTTGTTTTCGAGTATTTTTTGTTATTTATGCCAGTACTGGTGATTAACATTTATGTTTCTGTAGCTTAACATTTAAATAGATCTCTTATGGCAGCAATCTATAGTTCCGTGAGACTGTACAACGTCATAAGGAAAGAAGCCCTTCATGTTTCCAGAAGTGCATTAAACTGACATAGCTTTTATAGTGTCCACGTGAGGTTACTGTGAGAAACTGATCACTAAAAGTGTCATCTGTAACTCCCACAATGTGATTATTTAGTAGGAGGCCCACTGTGTACTTTCACTTTAGTTGCTTTGTCATTTCTAATTTTTAAAATAATAAAGTAAGTTATTAAGGCAGGGAGTTGAACACTGAGGTGCAAAAAAGAAAATGACTTCCAGGTGAAGTTTTCTTTCCACTATGAGGAGCTTACACTGGTAACCATTTGAAATGTCAAGTCCCAGAATGTGGTGGGTAAATGGTCGAAAATCCAAAGTTGCATATATTAAGTCTAAAATGGCAATTTCTCAGAATATTCACTTTCCTCTAAGGTATGGCAATGGCAGCGTTGGTATTCAGAGGTTTGGGGGATATGGGGGGGGGGCTTTACATCAGAGAGTTGCAAATTTAAAGGAGAAAACAATGTTTGGCATTTGCTTCTCTGTTGTATTGTCATTTTTTTGGCATTTTGGGCTCAGCACTGGGAGTCTTGACATTTTAATAGGGAGTCACTTGCATTTTATAATGTTTCTTATGAGCCTAGAAAGGGTCTTGACATTTATGACTTTAAGGGAATCAAGGTACATACATGCACATCTGACTATTACAGATTTTATGCTGTTGAGTTTTGTTAAAAAATTAAGGAGCCTGTTTCATAACTATGAGGCTGTTGTGCAGTTATCAGGGTACAAGTTATTAATTTCATTATGAGAGAAGGCCTTGTTTATAGGCAGGAAAGTTTGAAAGTAGCTTTCTATTACAGCTGCTTAGAATATTATTTTTTTTCTCTGAGGTGGATATATGTCACTTTTGTGATATAGGAGGTACTGAACAGCCTATAAAAAGGACAGGTAGGAGATAACAGCAAAGAATGTATGAGTTATGCTCAAAAGAACAAAGAAAGTTAGAAATACCCATGGTAGATGAAAGAGAAATGAGGGAAGACCTGTCTGTGCCTCCCATTCAATAGTATTTCTACGCTTACTGTTTTTTTCCTCAAGTCCAGCCTATGGCCTATTAACATGTATGGGGCTCTCAGTGACTACGTTCTCATTGTGTCAGTAGATCTACTAGGGTCAGTTAATTGATTACACTTGCTAACTGAGCTCCTTCAGGGTGTTTTTGATTGACCTTATTGTTGGGCAGACATGATGTGCTTGGTAACTATCTCAAGAAGAAGATTATCTGGGTAGCAACTTGCATGGGACTTACGCTAGGTAAAAAATGTCTATGCTGCCTGAAAAAGATACAGATGGAATAAGATATAGGTGTATGTTACGTGCATACAGTGGAGCATGGAGGCAGAGGTGTAGAGCTATATTTCTTCACAACAATAAGGGAGGATTAGTAATATTCAGCACTGTAGAGAAAAAATAAGAGGGATATAATAGTTATGCATCATACAAAACAGCATTTATGTTGCACATAAACTTGATGCTGAACATTGTAAGTCAAATTCTAATTAGCTACATGTGCCTTTCCATTGCAGAAATACACCACTGATAAAGGGTAGAGAGCATCTGCTCACAAACGTTTTAGAATGCTACGTTTGTTACGTTGTTCTTTTGCTTGATGAAAAAGAACTCTGTAGAGGAAGCCAAATGTATCAGTCTTATCCCTCTCCTTTCCATTATCTCAGTGTAGTGATGCCCCTTCTCAAGCTCCATAGTAGTGTCCTGGTATGAACCAACAGAATGACCAGCAGTCCAGCCGTCTTAAATAATTTAATAAAGAACACAACAAATCTTCATGACTCTTCTTCAGTGTCAGACAAAATCAATTAAAAACACCCAGTATAAATAATGACCTGCAATTACAGCCAATCTACCAAATTCTAGAATAAATCACATGACAAGATAAAGCAAAAAAAGAATACATCATTCATATAATTATATATATATATATATATATATATATATATATATATATATATATATATATACTAAATTATAAAAATTCCCTTATTTATTCATACAATTACCTATATATATATATATATATATATATATAAACACATACAAATAATAATAAACATAATATATAGTAAAATGTGGAAAATTTTAGGTAACATAAGTCTGCCTCTCTTTTAACAGTGGTCCTGGTATGGACCAAACACAAATGCAAAGGAGCTTCCAGTGCCAAGAATCTAAGAATCAAAATGAAATGCAACAGTGCCACAAGCCACAAGACCCAGCTCTCTAGAATTCCTGATTTTTTGGACGAAAGTGTTTAACTCTAATAACATTCTTTGTTTACTTCACAAGCTTGTAGAATTCTTGAGGTTGGGTTATGTGGCTTGCAGCATTGTTGCATTTAATTTTGGTTCTTGGTTTCTTGGCACTAGAAGCTCCTTTGTGTTTGTGTTTGGTCCATACCAGGACCGCTGTTAAAAGCGAGACAGGCTTATGATACCTAAAATTTTCTAGTGTCCTGCTACGGCACCATCCTGGCAGCAGGGAAGGCATTTCCCTTTGGTGTACCATTAAATCCCCCGGTACATGGTACACAGTGATGTCAGAGTGGGATGTGCATTTTGCTGCATGAGCACACTCTGATTTTGCATTACTCATACTTCAGCATATTCATTCATTTTCAGAGAAAGTATATCTATCAAAATAGAACCGGTGATGAGTAGCAGACCAGCACTTGTTCAAAACCTTTAATCAGTGCAAAAGTTTACTTTACTCTGTATGATTTTTTTAACTGCATGCAGAATAGTTCAAGTGCAAGCCAGTAAATCAAGTTTCCAGCCATAAATCTAATCAGTGTAACACTTATCTAAGATCATCAGTTTTTCCATACCAGATCACAGCAGATGCTAGGACGTAGCTCTGTTTGAACAGTGCGGCTAGCAACACACTGCAGTTTTCTATAAGACAGACTGAGACACCAGTAAGATGTGCAATGAATCTAAATGTATTAAGAGCAAAGATATTAAGACAGAAAAGTTTCACCTTCTACTTAATATAAGCAGATATGGTGGCTAGACCGAACACATGCTAAACAAGTATACCTATCAAAACAGCATATATTTATTTAGCTATTGCTAGGAAAATTATAAAAAAAAACTGGCAATGCAAAACTACTCTCTCTCTTTTACTGCTGAATTTATCTGTCTAGCCAAATCTGTTTGTAAAAATTAATTATTGACCATAAAAAGAGAACTAGAAATGTAACTCATCAACACATAGTCTGCCAGAAATGTAATGATCTATTAGAAAAGTACAAATGGTTTTGTGTATATAATTCTTGTTATAGATTCTTGTATATAGTTTTTTTGTTTGTTTGTTTCAACTCGTTGAATTGTTGTTGGAATATGTAAAATCAAATAAAAACTAAAAAAAAAAAAAAACCTCAACATATTTATGTTGAATCAGACAGCAGTTGGCAGTTACATTTTTTATCTGCTTTTCTGCTTTAAAGCTGCAATTGTAAAACAGTTTAATGAGGAAAATACATTAATTACTTAATGTAATCCCTTTCTGTATGCTTTACAAACATACATTCATATATACATACATACATACATACATACAGATATTTCAAGCATGGGCATCAGTATCCTTCTAGACCATTAATATAACAAAACACTTGTTCCCATAATAAGTGTCCAGGCTGTTCTTAAAAAATATCTAAACTAGTGCTTGCTTTAATGTCATTTGGCAGTCGGTTTCATGCATCAGCTACTCTGTCAGAGAACCAATTAGTCCACTTCTCATTCCTATAGAATCTTCTACATAGGTTATCTGATGATTCTCTAGTACTTTTTGATAACCCCAAACATTCCCAGAGGTAGTTGTCTCTAAATGCCCTATATACCTGAGTAAGATCTCCTCCAACTTAAATTTTAACATCCATGGATGCTCTTGGTATATTTCCGCTGTGCTCTTTCCAGTTTACTCATGCTTGTCTTCTTATAGGGTTTGCATACTGTTATTCCATACTCAAATTTGGGTCTAATGTAACTAACAAACAATGTCTTCATAATTTTTGATTCCCTAGGCTTTATAAATCTTTTTATACAACCTACAGTTCTAAAACTATCATTAACCAATTGGTTGATCTGATTAGAAAAACTCATAGCTGGATCTACCCATATATCCAGGTCCTTAAATGAGTCGACAGTTTCAATCACTGTGTGCTGTATTAAGTATTCACCTTTCAGTATATGTCTCCCAAATAGCATATGCTTATTTTTTATGTATTTATCAGCATATTATCCTCATGTGCCCAAGTGGTCAATTTAGTCAAGTTATTTTGCAGACATTCCTTATCTGTAACACCTGTAATCAGTTTACTCAGTTTCACATGGTCTGCATATAGACTGTAGAACACCTCAGATGAAAAAGGTCTGAAAGACACAATCTAAACAAGTAAGGGTCTAGGACAGAGCCCTGTGGGACACTTTGTAACCAAATATTTCACCTGTCCAGTTGCTGTATGATACTTGCCATGTCCTATTTGTAAGCAATGCAGCTATCCATCTTATCAAGGGTACACCGTTACCTATTTATTTATTTATTTATTTATTTATTTCCTGGACACGTTACCATAAAAATAAAATCACTATCGCACTAAACAAATATAAAACACTACGAAATAAAGTAAAAAGACATATTACCTAAGACTGCAAAGCCTATTTATCCACTCTTCAAACCAAACACACCACCAATCCCAAACTATTTTGGAAAGGAATCTCATCTCTCCTCAACCTGGGAAAAAAAGAAAACCCTGCCCCCACCCAGATGCCTCTGACATGGACTTGGCCACCTAATTTAACTCTTTCTTCATAGAGTCCATAAGCAAGCTAACATCATCCTTCACCAACAAGTCTACAACCCCTCCTCAGCGTGCTCTCATCCCTTCTTCCCCTAGCATCCCTTGCCCCCAACCTCCACCTTTCTCTATCAATCCCATCTCTATATCCACCATAAAATAACTCCTCCTAACATTAAAACCTGGTTCCAATACCCCTGATGAAAGTCCCTCCTACTTCCTAAAAGTAGCCACAGAAGCCATTGCTCTCCCTATCAGCATACTAATTAATCGGTCTATCTCAGAAAGCCAGGTCTCCCAGTTTTGGAAGACGGCCTTTATTATTCCTCTCCATAAAGGTGGCAATAACAATGACATCCCAAACTTTTGCCCTATTGCCATCCTATCCCCTATTTCTAAGCTACTTGAAAAGTGTGTATACCAACAACTCTTACCCTATTTCATCAATAATCAGCTTCTTACCCCCACACAACATGGCTTTAGACCAGGTCATAGTACCTCCACTACCCTCCTCTCCTTCCTAGAAACAATCAACAAAGCCCACAACTCTGGCCACTTTGTATCCAGTCTTTTCCTCGACCTCAATAAGGCATTTGACACTATTTCCCACAACCTCCTTCTTACCAAACTCTCTAAACTTAACCTGTCCCCCTCCTCTACCCAGTAGTTCTCAAGCTATCTCACAAACAGGCAACAAGCAGTTAAATGGAAAAAGCTACCTCACCCTTCCTTAATACATCCACAGGCATCCCCCAAGGTTCCATTCTAGGCCCCCTACTATTCAACATATTCATAAATTATTTCTTCCAAGCCATTCCTAACTCCAGTCTCATCCAATATGCCGATGATTCTACTATAACCTGTTCCTCCCCTTTCATCACAACTCATAACACTCTAACACAAGCCACCTTCTCTTCCACTGAACAGTGGATGCTCGACAACCATCTAGCCCTTAATGGAACCAAAACAAAACTTATGTTATTCAATGCATCCAAAACCTCTTCCCTTGACAAACAATCCTTCATAATTACCAGAAATAGTAATACCCCCCTAGAACTAGTCTCTGACACAGAATTACTAGGAATTATGATTGACAATCAACTAAAATTTGATAAGCATTTACAAGCAAATACAAAAAAAACCCCATAAAAAATTAGGTATGCTTTACCGCCACAGTCGCTTTATCTCTCCCACCACCAGGATTACATTAGCTAATACATACCTCACCCCATCCCTTTTATATGGTACATCTATCCTAACCAGCCTACAATCTTCCCTCAAAACAAAACCCTCATCTTGTTATAACAAAATATCCAAATTTGTGGCAGGTCATAGAGCCTCTTCTCACCACTGTAATTCCCTTCACCAACTAAGTTGGCTAGAATTACCAAACTTCCTCACATATACCCAGCTCATCCAAGCACACAAACTCATTCATAACCCATCTCTCTGCCCCTCCCTAGCAAATACCTTTGAAATGCATAAACCAGATAGACTCCTAAGATCCAATTCCCAAAACCGAATTAAATTGCATAAACCAACACATCCTGCTGGGAATCAATTGATGTCCTTCTCTCTTGCACGCTTCTGGAACTCTCTCCCTTCTCCCATCTGCACCACCAGCAGTCTCTCCTTGTTTAAAACCTCACTGGACTCGTACATTACTTCACAATGGAAATGCTCTTGCTCTCATCCAACCTTATTCTACCACACTTTCTTCCTAACTTTCCAAACTTTGCTGCCTGTCACTACCTCCTAAAGTTTTACATCCCTTGGGACATATGACTAAAAAATGACCTCACTGTAATTCCCTAAAAAAAAATACTACTGCTTACTGAATTAACCTGATGTAATTTTCCTAATGAACATCTTTTTTTTATTTCTGTATTTTGTAACATCTATTTGAATTGTGCAATATGGGTTTGTACTACAAAATATGTATTTAATATTTAATTGAAATGTATATTATGGATTTGTGATCTTTCTGTACTATGCATTTGTATTTCTCTGGAGCTTTTCTCCCCATGACTCCATTGCAAATGGGCTCCTTGTAGCCCAATGGACTATCCTGGAAAACAAACTGCAAGTAAATAAATAAATAATAAAAGCACATGTTTCCAGTCTTGAGGAATCTCCCCATACTTATATGACCTAGTGAATAACAGATATAATGGTACCTTAATTTCTTGCTGAAGTGTTCTTGGGTCATTGTTACTAATTCCGTCTCCTCCCTGTGCTTTCTTTGGATCTATTTTGCGCAGTTCTTTTTCAATATAATCTAATTTGATTCCAGTATCTGGGGTTACCTGGATGTCACTAGGACAACATATCACCCCTTTTATGTAGCCAAACTGTTAAAAGGTTTCCTATTATGCTCAATATGTTTCTATACATTTTCTTCAAAATTTTCTTGATCTTGTCTCACACTATGCTTGATCTGTTTGTCCAGCTTGTTTATTTCAGTTTTCAAAGCTGTAGTTCGACCTCTCTTCCATTTCTTATATTTTTGTCTCTCGCCTTAATCAGATATCTTGTTCTTATGGAAATATATCCACCTGCAGTTAAACATTCTTTTGATTTTTTGCACTCAAAGAATTTCTCTTTCAAAACTTTTCACATTCCATCTGCAGTTTTTCCACTGAACACCTCACTCATTAGTGTTACATAGTGACTGTTTTGCTTCCATACAATCTGTAATTAACTTTCTGTGCATTGGTTTAGATTTCAGTTTGGCAGAATTATCTAGCAACAAACTAACCTTTATAACCCCATGATCACTGTACACCAATGGTGGTAAAACTTGACTTGAAGTATCAGTAATTTCTTTAGGAACACAGACAATGTCTAGTATGTTCCGTCCCCTGGTAGTTTCTTTTACAATCTGAAGCAATTGTTGTTCCTGAAAATATGTTGTGAATAATTTCCTTACTGATGTTGTTGAATCAATATTATTCCAGTTTGTTTCTGGTAAATTTAAGTCCCCAGCTAATATTCTTCCCTCCAGTGTTTCATCCAAGAAATGTATGAATTCCTCTAGGTCATCTGCACTTGACTTTTGTGGTCTACACACTCCAACAAATGTTATGTGCTCCAGAGTTGTCTTTATTGTCACAGTTACACAGTCTGTAGTATTGGTGTTATTCACTGAACATGTAATAAACACAGGTCTCACAACTATCTTTAATCCCTATCATAACACCTCCACCTGATTTTTTGTTAGAATGTCTGTTACAGTAAAAACATTTATACCCTGACAGAACTGCTTTCCAGTCATCATTCTTGAACCATGTTTCACAAACAATAACAACCTCAATCTTTTGGGAACATAGTAAATTTTCCAATAAAAAACTTTATTATTAATGCTCCTAGCATTAACAACCATCAGAGATGCATCAAATGTTGCTATCTGTGAACTGTTAAATTTTTGACCTGGCAAAAATCCTGCCTAGTGTTTGTCAAATATTGAAAAATATCTGCTGCAACAATTCTCTTCCCTAATCTTGACAAATGCATGCCATCCTGTCTGAACATGTGTGCCCAAAACTTGGCTCGGATGCTCTACACATTTCCATTTTTTAAAACAGGACATTTTTTCCATGTAGGTATTTACTCAAAAATTATTTTCATTCACGGTGACCTGACTATTCTTTCTGTAGGTGATTTGTGAAAAATACGTCCTAACACCAGTATAAGCTATACTATCAAGAGGGCTGTCAGTTCTTACTAATAGTCAGAGAATCCTTGCGGATGACATAAGTTGTACCAAATGGATCTGTACTTTCTTACATTAAGGCATTCCAAGGCTTGTCTCACATCTTCTATTTTTGCTCCTGGCAAGCATAATACTATTTGATGTTCATTATCATCTCTGCAAATATAAGTATCAGTTCCTCTTATAAATGAATCTCCAATTACAAGACTATCTTTGCTGACCAGCTTTGAAGAATCTTCAGCTTCTAATAGGCAATATCTCTGTCAATTGTTACGAAGGATAGATCTTCATCACCATTAGTCTTATTAATCCCACTGTTTTCATTGTGTATTAAATTCTCATCCAGCTGGCATTGTAAATCCACAGCTTGAGCCATGTAGTCAACATCTGTCTTTCTCTTCTTTTTTCTTACAGTAATGTTCTTCAGTCCTTCCATGTTCAATTTTGATTTCTTCCTTTTCACCTGCCCCTTGCCTCGTTTTTCTACCTTCTCTTTTGGAAAAATGATGCCTTTTTCAGTAGACTAAAGGTTTTCTGATATTATCATTCACTGTAAACTGTGTGTTACATAACAAAGCAGTGTCCTTTTTACTATGTATTCTCTTTCATTTACAGTCATTAATCGGTTTCTTTTTCTTCCTTGTTATTTGTTGTGAACGTCTTCCTTTCTTTCTTTTTTGTTTCCTTCAAAACAAACTGGATCCTCAGATTGCTGAATACTTACATTCAGAATTCCAAAGTTGTCAGAGGCATCCTCTTGTTTCATAGGGGTTGGATGATCTTTGCAGACAATAGATGCACCATTTCCTAAATGTGTTCTATTTGTTTTTTGCCTAACATTATTTATCTCACCAGTCCAGACATTAATATATGAAATAACAGTTCTCCAAGCCATGCCAATTACACAAGTGCAATCATCATTATTAAGTCTAGATTTACTTCTAACAATGGTATGCAAATCATCCAGCTTTTGACACGAGGAACTCAGATCACCAGTGTTATCAGCTGTTAACTTTAAATTTGCACAGCATTTATTACACTGTACAAGATATTTGTGCATTAGCAAATCATTAATTGCATACTCATTTAAGGCATCCATCTTCAGCTTCAAATGAATAATATATTATAAAAGAAAAGAATAACCAAAATCAGTAACCACAGAATTCAAAGAGAACTTAAATCAACTTCTGTGACAAAAAATATCACACAAGCAATATACAACTAAATACTAAAGTAAGTACAGTAAAGTTGACCGTATAAGTTCTGCAAGCCAGACAAATGCTGTAATTCCTTTACTTTGTGCAGTAGCTTCTGCTTATTATCACTCACAGTCACACTTCTTGTTAACAGTAAAGATCAAGAAATCACAAGCCAAGGTAGGATTGTTTAGATATGCTCAGGATTTTCCTCTCTGCAGTCTGTGTGAATTTATAGCTGTCTAAGCCCCTTGGGATAGCTAGAGCTTGCCTGTCTAAAACATATCCCTTTCTAACAAACAACAGTGAAATTAAAGGTAAAACAACAAAATATGAATCGAAGTAAATCTTGTTAACAAGCTATCCCTTCCTACCTACAATCAGTGAAAAACAGTGCTAACAAATAAAATATAAATTTATAAATTCAAATAAAACTTCTCTTACCAGTCAACTCCACAGCAAATCAGAAACCAAAGTGGGATTGTTTAGATATGCTCGGTATTTTTTACTTTGTGTTACTTCTGTAACATGCATTAATCCAGAAGGTTACAGTACAACAGTTGTTATAAGTAACCGTGATTATTAACAAAATGGTATTTTTGTAAAGGGTGCTGATTTTTAAATTGGCCAAATGTCCCAGTGGCTAGAAACGAAGCCACAGACAGGTGGCTTAAAAAACTTTTTTTCCGTGAACACAGGCAATGTTAGTTCTGCAATTTTTATAGCAGGATGAGTCACAAACACTATTTAAACTTTGTTGACGCACAGTTGTTAGTTTCCACATTAGTTAAGAACAGATTTTTATTCATTTTCATATAATTGGTCAGACCTCCATTTATGCTTTATCTACATCCAGGATGTAAACCCCTCACTATGACCACTGTTGTTTACCCCTCCATAAAGCCAGCAGATTTCTGGTGAAAGAAAACATTCTCCTCCTGCTTCAGTCGTTCCTCTTTAAATTATTCAAATCCTGTGTTTTCTCCATCTTAGCCAAACTGACATTCCAGTTTTCACTGTATCAACCAAGTTCTCACAATGAAGATGATATACCTCTGAGTAGGTTGCAAAATAATTTCTCCTTAGCTGCTCACACCTTCACCACACTAGGACACAAAATCTGTGACTCCCTACCTCCCCCATCATTTAAGAATCAAAATTACTGTGTCATTATATTTCCAGTAAATCTTCCTACTCCAAATGAAAGTCAAATACCTGTACCATAGCCATCCACCAGACACTTGATACCCTACCTAAATCACTCCTTAGCCCTTTCTTTCATCTACTTTATATTCAGTAACATTATGGCAGCCCTATATTCACCCTGTCAGTATCATCACAGCTACAAATGGTACCTAAGTTTCTAACTGTACCTATCAGAAAGTACAGCTGTATAAGTAAACTTAGCATAAGAGTAGAGTTTTGAATGATCACTGCTGCAGTAGCCTTAGGTATATGGGTTGTGTCCTGGACAGGATACAAAAGAGTGCCAGCTTGCAAAAATTTAAAGGTACCTTCCATGCACCCAGAACATTAGTCAGCTCAAGCTGGTCTAATTAAAAGACAGGACTGGATGCAAAGCCCTTTAGTACTTCCAAGCCAAAAGAGAGAGGGAGGCTAAAGCCCTAAGAGGACAATGTTAGGAGTATAACAATAAGAAGTCCACACCTTGGCATCAAAACATACAAAATGTAAGGCAGATGGAGTGAGTGGGTACTGCAACAGTGGTCATTTGAACATCTACCATTATGGCATGTTTAGCTATACAGCTGTACTATGTTCTTCATTTAATCACTGCTGCAGTAACCTTAGCTATATGGGTAGATTACTGTGACTTTAACAAACTGGGAGAAGGAAGGAGGAGGGTCCAGGAGCCCCTGGAGAAAGGTCCTAACTACTCCTGCCCTAGACATGAAGAATGACATAAGTTTATAGTGCTTTTTCAATGCGTGCAAAGAATACCAAATTGCTGCTTCTAGAATATGTCTAGCATCCAGCCCTTTCCAAAAAGCCACAGATGAATCCAAGGCCCTGGTAGAATGAGCCCTGACCCTGACTAAATTATTTTATTATGGTGGTTATAAAAAAAAAAAAAAAAAAAAAAAAAACAGCATGAGACAACTATTTTGAAATAGTCTACTTTGACACAGAGTGTCCTTTTTTCTTATCTTCACAAGAAATAAGCAATTCATCAGAAGTTCTAAAATATTTTGTTTAATTCAGACAGTAAATTAATTGTCTGAGGACATCCAAGGTATGGAGTTTCCTTTCTCCATAATTTTTAGGTTCGGGAAAGAAGACAGGGAGATGAACAGCTTGTCTTAAGGTAAACAAGCATACTGATTTAGGCAAAAATAAATGATTAGTTCTTAAGGAACTCTTATCTTTTTGGAAAATAAGATAAGGTTGACCCACCATGAGATCTTGCAGCTCAGATATTCTTCTTGCAGGGATAAGAGCAATTTGTAATACTAATTTCCATGTTAAGAACTTCAGCTCAGCCTGATGAACTGGTTTAAATGGAGCAAGAGACACACTTTCCAACACAAAATAAATATCTCAAGGAGGAGCCATCTGTTTCCTAGGGGGCTTCTTACACGACACCCTTTCTCAAAAACATTTTTACTTGAGGTTGGACTGAATGACAGCTGTTGTATAAATATAAAATAGTTTTCCCTTCTTCATTTAGTATTAAGTTTCATTTGCTTATACATTCTATGTGTGTTTCTGAAAAATACAGTCCGCATAAATAGCTAATTGTCCCAGCACAAATGTTCAGCTATAATTGCTTTGTGTTATCACAAGATCCTTGAAATGTAAGAGTTTAAAATAATGTATAACCAGGTGTATTAAGTTTAGATAACATTGGACTGTGGGACTCAGGAGTTTAACATAAATCACAACATTTTGAGACTATAGGAGCTTTATAATTGAATGTATAGCTAGGAGTCATTTTCCAATCTTCCTGCATTAGAACTGTCAAATGTTAATGTTGTTTTTCCCAGTTAAATGTACAATAAATTACTTGCATTTTTCCAGCAAACTACTATAAAAAAGAGTTTTACTGGAGTCTAGTAAGCAGTCAGACTTGAAGTCCACTGGTCTACCAACAGAATAAAAGTCATATCTGGCCAAGCATACCGGTAAAGTAACTGAAAGGGACTTCAGTTATAACTGTATTTTTCTCATCTGGAGTTATGCAAGAGGCATAATGAGCATAATAGATTCCATGAGACACAAACTCCTTAGGAATTTCCTTGCTGAGATAGTAGTCTGAGTGGAAAAACTCAGGAATAGATCTAAAATTAGACATTTTTTTGCCTGTGAAAGAAAATCACTTTGAACTGAGGGTTCCATGAGACACCTCAAGAAAACAACCCAGTGAGAAGAAGTCAGACAAGACTTCTGTAAGTTGTCTTGGAATCCCATCCTGTGTGGGAGATATCTTGCCCAACTGAGAAATTCATGGCTCTTTGAAAAAGACTCTACAAAGTGTCTAAATACAGAAAAATGAGAATACCTTGCAGTCTACAGTAGGCTATCACGTGAGTCAGACACTGAACACCCTTTGAGCAGTGGATAAACCAAAGTGTAATTAATGCGGAAAACTGATAATGTGATCCATACACAGAAAACCTTAAGAAACATCTGAAATATGGATCTACAAAAATGTGATGACATGCATCTTTTAAATCTAAGGTCAACAGAAAACTAGAATGGGAATAAGGGATAACAAGTTCTGAAAAGACAGCATTTTGAACTTGTGAACTATCCAAACTGAGAAAGAAAAGAAAGATTCAGAACTGGTTTCAAATAATTTTATTTTTTTGGCACCAGGAACACACTGCAATGTAACCCTTCCCTATAAATGAGGAGAAGGGACAGCTTCTATCACCTCCCAAGCAAGCATATGCTAAATAACTGGAGGGAAAAGAAGAAACTGGTCTGGAGGGAGAGGAGGAATCCCCTGAAAGTGAGGGACAGACTCCCACTGCCATCCTTGATACCTTAATGTATTACTCTCAGAATCCACTTGTATAAAATTATCTGTTGCCAAAGAGAGAAATGGAGGTTTAGACTTTCTGGAAGGATCAACGGACTGCCAGGGTGTGAAGGGTATTGGAAATTACTCATATAGTCATTCAAACAAATTTGTTCTGGGAGTTCAGCTTTGTTTTTGGAACCTTCCTGACAATGCTTTTTTAAACAATTGTTTTTCAGCATCTTGCTAGGACTGTTTATTTTGCTTTTTAAAGAAAGTAGTAAGGGGAGCGTTGACTCCATTGGCAAATTGAAGGAAGGCAGGATGAAAAATCTGAGAGATTCCTTTAATCAGATTACCTGTCTCATCACTCTTGTTAATAGTGTCTGCAGAAAAGGGTTCAAAAACTAGTTCTCTGTCTAAGGGAGAACTAAACATCTTATTTATGGCATCCTCTGTAAAGTTTGTGAGTCCAGCCAGGCAAACTTCCTGATAACAGTTCCAGTGGCAGCAGTCCTGGAAGTTGCATCAACAGAATCATAAGCATGTTTCAAACAGTGGGTAGTCACTTGAGAGACAGAAGACATCAAGCTGCACCAAAGCAGATTTCTCCCACAAGAGGAAAGAGATGCCAAAATATTCCTCATATTTACACAAGAGGCAATCATAAACTTCAAGATATGAGCCTGACAGATGAGAATTCTAAAAATAAGTTGTACGAGAGGGATTAGTATTAACTGTACATTTAGCAGCTGCTGTGGTCACTAAAGGACAGCTGCTACCTGAGATCTGGGTGAGTATATAAAAACTTAAAAATATTGAGGCACTTTATAAAGTATATCTGCTTTTTTGGAGGCAGCAGGCTGGCTATCATGGAAATTGTGGGTTGTGTCAATAACATCCCCAAAGCAGACAGAACAGGAGAAATCTGAGTAGGTTATGGAAATCCAAGCTGAATTAATCATAATACTTCCTGAGGGACTGAGAAACATCACAGCTTTCCCACTGAAATAAGAGATTCACTCTAGAAATAGTTTCAAACAGAATTCATCAAAATTACTGACCAAAGCCGCACTCTCCTCAGAAATTGAATCAGAAATTTGTAGAGATAACACACAATCTGTGCTTTCAGAATCATTTTGGGATTTAAACTCTTGACTGTCTTCAGAAAATGAAGAATCCCTTTTTCTTTTACTAGAAACAGCAATAAAGGAAGGGTCAACAGTCTTCAGTAAATCCTGAGCTAAACCCAAGAAATGACTCCTGCTGGAGTTGCTGAAACAAGAGAAAACATATGTTTAAGCTTTTTGTTTCTTTTTGACAAAAAATATGAAGAGACAGACCCACACTTGCCAGCAAGAACTTTAATAGGGATGGGCACACCTTTGTTTCTAAGCAAAGTGCCATTCACTACCCATTTTCCCTGGACTGACAAGAATAGCTCTCCCTTGCTCAACAAGGGCACTCCAACAGCTGCAGAGGTTATGTCTAAACCCCGAGTCCATGATTATTGTATGGCCTACTCAAGCAGGACCAAAGAAAAAAAGAGGAGTGGCCCAAGGAAGCAGCTTTGGCCATAGCAGTCACTCACTTGGGGCTTAGGCATTTCATCAGCCTGTTGTAGTTGCAAAGGCCGCTTAACCATCTTTTTCTTTTTGTGACTGGAAGGACGAAGAACTGAGGAGCTGGTAAGTTGTTCTATGGTTAAGCAAAAAGGTGATTGATTCCTAGGGAAGACGTGCAGCAACAGTCAGTAAAACAGGTAAGCTGTAAAAAAGTAGCTTTTTCCCCATTAAAACAGAATGAAAAGCATTGAAACACTTACCCCTTCCTCCAAAAGTAAAATACACAACTTTTATCCCAGAAACATATTTTAAAGTCGGTTTTAACAACTTTTTACCACAAAAGTTAAAAAGTAACACTCGCATTTAAAAGTGTACAAAGGTCAAATGACTTTCCATTAACCACACTTTTTCTTAGCTAAAATGAATACGTTTTACAGAAAAATAATGTTTTCTATCATAAAAAGTGAAGTGGAAGGTGTTTTCCCCAAAGGAAATTTATCTGCCCAGCAATGGAATAGTGTTAGCTGACCATCCGCCCTCAAAATCCCACAGAGGATTTCTTCATTGGCAGGAAAGCTCTAAAGGGATTGGCACCCAAACCTGATTTTTAGTCAGCTTAGCTCAAGCTGACTACAGTTTGGGCTCGTGGAAGTTGCCCAAAAGCTTTGGAAGCTGGCTGGTTGTAGCATCCTGTGCAAGATGAAACCCATATAACTAAGGATACTGCAGCAGTGATCAAATGAAGATAATATTATTACTAGTTTGCAATTCTGATGTATTTTCTTGTACTCAGTACTGCTTTCAACATCTTTTATTATGCATTCTATATAATCTGATTTTTCTTTGCAATCAGTTTGTCCTATGCACTGGGACAATGTCTGAAATAGGTCCTCTGTTGATCTGCAAATTATCCAAATCGGTAAATAAACAAATACATATGAGTCTTTCAGTCTGATAATGGGAACATCACTGCAGAAGTTATTTTATTAAATTCTAGTACTGGTCATGAATCTGCATTAGGTTTTGTTAAATCCAGTATTTGATGGACCTCATACACTTTTATTCTGTGCTTTTGTCAAGTCTGCTGTAACTATAAGAATCTCAATTTTAATTGGACTGCCTTGATTTGCTTTATGAAGATGTTAATGCAATAATGTCCTACAGTTGAAGTTGTAATTCAAGTTTGGCTAGGAGTAACACTTCTGATTTATTCCTTTTGTTGTCTAGCACAAACTTACCTTCTTTTTCAAAGCTCTTTTACCGAGTAGCAGAAAAACATATGCTGGAATTGCTCCTCAGTCAGTTTTGCATTTTCCCCAAGTCTTCACTTGAATTTTTATTCTCTTTGCAGATTGTTTTTCCAAACATGAGTACCCTATAGTTTGTTTTGTAGGTTAAGATACATTTAGCATCCTTATTTTACCTCATACATTAAATGTGCTTTAAGATAGCAAATCTGAATGATTCAGCAACCAAAAAATAAAATGTCTGCAGATGTGAGATGCTCTTCTGAAAGGTGTTAGATATTACTCTGGTCTACAGCTTCATCTATTAACTTTACTCGCTCAGTTCAGAGTGGACAGTCTTTTGTCTAATGGAATGTGCTCAGAAGCATAGCACACTTAAAACTTTTGCCAGTGTGGTCTAGGGAAAATAACACAGGCAAAGGCTCCCTTGTGTGGATCTTATGAATCCATGCAGTATGCACCTTCTTTGGGGGCAGTAAAGAAAGCAGTAATATAGACAGACTACTTGAATTCCTCTTGCTCCTCCTATGATTGCAGTTTTCTCACCAAAACTATGCTTTGGAAGAAATTTACTAGATGCAAATTTCACATTGATGCATGCACTTAGAACTTGCTGTTTCAGCTGGACACCCATACAAGCACTATCCTGCAACTTAAAAAGCTAATATTGGCACAGGGAGATTCATTTCAAACTTAAACATATAATTATAGCTTTGTTCAAACTCAGTAATATAATCCACTATAAAGACAGTACACTTTCTAGTAACAGTATCAAATGATGTATATGTGTCACAGATTCAAGCTTTGTTTTCTCCATCAAACACTTCACATGTCAATCAGTTTATCCACACTTCTGTCTTGCTTCTAGTCCTCTGCGGGCAATTCCCAAGCTCTGTTTTTAACTTTGCTTTAAACAAGACCACTACTAGAGCTCTTTCTTTCATAACTCAGCAACAGTTTTTCATCTCATTTTCCAACTTTTGTGTAGTCTTCTCTCAAGATAACTTTCAAGCCTGCAGTTTCAGTTTCCTTGCAATATTTTACTTGGAAGAATGTTCTTCTTTTGGCCCTTCCTTCAGCTAAGAGAATATCTGAACTTCAGGCTCTTATGGCTGTTCCTCCCTTTTTAATGTTTCACAGGAACAGGGTGTCTCTTTGTACTAATCCTTCTTTTATGTCCAAGTGGTCAATGAGTTGTCTATTAATCAGTCTATTAATTTACTGTCCTTTTTTCCCCTCTCCACAGTCTTTGTATCAAACTAAGGCCATTCATAAATCTGAGCAACTTTTTGTTTCCTTTCATTCCAGGTCTTTAGGTTTGGCAGTTTCTAAACAAACCATATCTTTCTGGATCTCTAAGGCCATTTTCTTTTGTTCCTGTTTTCATGGGAAAAGCCTTTCTACTTCTGCTAAGACTTGTTCTACCAGTGTTGTTGCTTCCTCTGGTGCCTTTTTGAAAGAACTGGATACCAATTCCATTCTTGAGGCTGCTACTTGGACTTCTGTCCATACCTTCACTAAACATTCAGGTCAGGTGTTGTTTCCACAGCAAGAGGTAGCATTACCAGGGCTTTTGTGTATGGGTTTCTAGAGGGCTCTTTAGTGCCTTCTTCCTCCCAGTTTCCGCTTGAGCTTTTTTACTCTCCCTTACAAAAGAAATACTGCAACAGTGATACAGAAGGACACAGTACTCTTGTGTAAAATCTTACCATAACAGTAGACGTCCTTCTCTTCACTGTTACATATTCACTCCCTCTTTCCTCCACCTTCTGCTCTGCTCTTTTCTTCTTCTTGTCTTCCTGGCCAGGAATTCTTTTCCTTTTCCTCCTTTTGAATTCACATGTTCCTCCTGGTCCCAAGGGACCTTCTGTTCCTCCTGGGGTTTTTCAATTCTGAGATATGTATGTCCGTATGTTACCTTTATGCCCTACTCTTTCCACAGGGAGCATACATGTGATGTACAATGTCTATATACTCCAAAGGCTTTGGTATACTGGCCGAATGTTGGGTTATCCTTGGCAAGAGATCCCTTATGTTAGGAATACTCCACTTTTTGATGAGAGAAACTTTACTTTCAAACCTTCTTACTATATAATCCACACTACAAAACTGAAACTGCCCCAGACAGTATGCCTCCCTCCCAAGTCAACTTAATAACAAGCAAGAGGGACAGAGCTGGATCATATTCAAATGGGGCCCTAGGCAGGGTAATGGATTGACCCCCTCCATACACAGGCCCCACAGGCCCCACCCCTCAGCAATTCCAGTGTCTCATTACTTGACTATTTCTCCCCAATTACTATAAACATTGTTCAAACCTCTCAGTGTGCAGTTTTCTGCTTTACTTCTGCAATGATTACAGCACAGACACTGATAGACATTTGTGAAACAAAACAATACAATCTCACAATGAAAACAGACTTCGCATTAACATTAAACTTCTCTGCCTTTGAAACTCACATTCATTGAAATGGCATTGAAACTCACATTCATAGAAAATGTATCTGGCAAGTGGCAGATAAAGTTTACCTTTTGGAAGTTTTCAAACCATAGTCCCCTTATACACATTTTCAGGACCATGCATACATGCATGTGTTCTTTGATTCACCTTCCTGATTGCATTAAATTATATTCCTTGTATAATACAGCACCACTTGTTAGAGTATGTTTTAAATTTGTAGTTTTGAACAATTTCCAGTAAGCAATGAAACAGAATGTATAAACCAATAATGACAAAACTGCCCAGTTCAGAACATTTCACCCATAAAAGGTCACTTAAACTTCTGCCATTACAATCTACAAGTATCAGTCAATATGCACAATCTCTGCAGAAGTAAAGGTTATCTGAATAATTTCACATTAAAGAGATGTGTAATGTAATGAAGAGGTTGCATGCTGCTATGCTGCTAACAAGCAACTTTATATTTCAGTGTGCCATCTACAAATTCAGTGCCTCCAGCCCTTGAAGAATAAATTGCCTATGTTACATTAAAAAAAATTGGTAAGCTGGTAATATTGCAATAAGTAATAGACAGCAAACCGACAGCATGTTCGTAGTTACTAGGGATCTCATCCAAAGGAGGACATACTCAGGACTGTGCCATCTACCCCCTTGTAGTACAACAAAGTATCAGTAATCCATCTAGATGTTGTGGGAGTAGATCCCACAGCCTTTTGCATCAAAAGCAGGTATGCTACCTGTTCTGCTACTAATAACACTTTTAAATTCCAAAGCATAATGGTAATGACCATTTGTTATACAAAGCAATTGCATATTGTAGAAAGACTTAGCATGCGCAGCAATAAACATATCTTCCCTTGAAGCTCACAATTCTTTGAAAATGCACTGAAGCTCACAATTCATTGAAAATGAAGTGAAACTCAGTTTCTTGAAAATTCACTGGAAACTCAATTCCTTGAAAATGCACTTGAAACCTCTAATTTTTTAGCAGTTTGGTAGTTTGTGTAGGAGATTAAGGCTCTTGCCTCCTGTAAGTAAGGTACAGGGTTTGAGCTTGAGCAAACTAACTAATCTGCCATCCCTAACTATGGCATTTTACACAGATACACACACACACACACACACACACACACACACACACACACACACACACACACACACACACACACACACACACACAGTCTCTCTCTCTCTATTTTTGTCTGAACGTGCTGTGGAGCAATCAGGTCCAGGTCCAACAAATGCATTCTGAGAATGGAAGGAATGTCTTCTTATATTTAAAATTCTGCGCATGGAATAGAGGAAGCAAGCAATAGGTCTGTGTGATGATAATGTATGCAATGATGCATGGACACAACAGGTGTATGCAATGAGGCAGAGGGTATTCTTAAAGATGAACACCTTTAAAAAAAAAAACATATATTTTTTTTAATTAAAAAAGCAAATGTGCTAGTTCCCTGCCTAGTGGACGTTCTCACAGCCAGTGTGCCCTAGGTGACTGCCTAGGTCACCTAATGCTGGATCTGGCTGTAAAGTGTGCAGTAACATTGAAAGTGTGAGACATAGGTATTAACAAGACTAACATGCAAAAAACTGCAAAAACAAAACAGTGTGTCCTAAATATTTTTCAGCAAGGACTCCATACCCAAAAGCAAGGAAAACAAGTCAGGTTTTACCTTTTATCTGAGCCACACATCTGAAGTAAACCTACAGTCTTTCACATTCATACACAACATGCTGCTAAAGCATAGACCAAACTCGGTGTCAAACAGGACAAGTAAAGAGAAGTTCAATATAGTACTAGAAATGGCAGCTCAACTTCTACTATCATTGCCAATATTTTATGTACTTCTAACGCTAAAAAACAGAAATGTGATATACCTCAACTTCAAATATCGCATCCTGTTTGCATCAGAGATATCTCTGTGTATATAATGCATAATAAGGATATATGTAATACAAGTCTACAAAAACTGATACTACATATCCATTTACATTATGACTGCTTCTCTTTACATTATGCACAAACTCTGTCCACACACACACACACACACACACACACACACACACACACACACACACACACACACACACACACACCAATCCAATTGAATGTATACAGACTGATTGCATTTAGCTAGTCTTCCAGGCAAGCAACACAAACACACGCACACACACACACACACACACACACACACACACACACACACACACAGCAAAAGTATGTACCCACACAAACAGCCCTCAGTGATCACAAACACAGACTGTCTTATGCAGATGGCTTTGCCCACTCACACCACCAGTGTGTGAGAGTTGAGGCCCCATATAACATACACAACCATTATAACTCTAAGGGCACCTTTGAAGAAAGTGCACACTTTTCTGAGATTGTTCATGCCATATAAAAACCTTCATGCAGGGCTGCAGCAATCAGATCACATCACACACTCATTCCATTCTTGTACTGCATTTGTATAGACCACACATCCAAGCAGGACCACTACACTGACAGTTTTCATGCTCCATTTAAAAAATACATATCTCCTTACATATGTCACATTCTGCACGATACAACTTATTTTTCATACTACAAATCCTTTCAGATACTATTATCTCTGACAAATGCTTGCAGTTATATTCCATTCATCATTGCAATCTTTCATACTTGTAATCTTTAAACAATCTTAGGATTCTCAACAGGGACAGCCTATTGATCAGGTTCTACAGGTCACAACAGAAGCCGGGGAATTTTCTACAAGTAAATCATATTAGACCTGATAGAAAAGATTCTACCATAGGACTAAAGAAATGGCTTTCAACTTTATATTTTACTAGTGTGTATAGTACCCATTTACACTGTTTCATTCAGGTTTTGCAAGTACTTCATTATAAGTGTACAATATAAATTCATCTGACAATGTGACTTTATAACATGCTTTGTCAATGAATCACATTATAAATGGATATCATAACCAGACATAAGTCAAATCAGTGATGTAAAGGGACCTCAATGGACTGTACAGATCTCCCTAATGATACTAAAGTGACAACAATAACTGGAAATGTGAAGCATGGTTGGGATGGTGCAGAAAAAAATTTCTCATATGTGCAGCAGAGAAGTTAAAAAAAAAAACATAAGCTAGGATTATATGAGGAACCAACCTGTACAGCAGAAAAAGGGGGTACCATCAAAACAGAGGATTGGTGGAAGTAAAAGACACACACATGGCTAAAGAAAGCTAGGAAAACTGTATCTTTTGACAAAGTGAGTACAACAAACCAGGGGTCCTAACAGTGTTTTGCTTTACTTTGCTTCGCAATGTGTTGCTGATTCCTGTACATCAGAAACTGGGATTTTTACACTCATGTCACACCTTTACCATTGTAGATGTCAGACCCGTGAGTTCTATAGAATGTCCATGATTGGCATATGACCTACCAATTAATACTTGTACCAGCCAAACTTTTTTTCACAACTGTACATAGTCACAACATCTCATGCACTGACTTATGCACGTCGTCATTTGCCCATACAGGACATCTTTCAGAACTGCCTATATAAAAGAAAATACCAAAGACTTGGAGTGATATACTACTATGAGTATGATTTGTTTTATAAAGTGGCCATTATGTATTCCATATCATTGACGACCCCAGAATGACCCATGTAAGAAAACCTAACACATAATTTTACTATGCCTAAAGGGATTTTAATTTAAATGTTCTACCTTCTATTACTTAAGCACTCATCTATCAAATTATAGATACAAGGATTATTCCAAAGTTATCCAATTATTAAATTATTACGAACGAGTATACTAATAGATTTGTGGAGATCATGGTGCAAAACATCAGCTTGTAAGCCTGCATCTGTGTGCACAGCACAAAACGGTATGCCTCTATCTATGTTCTCCATGGGATCATCTGTACTTTTATAAACCACAAATGCGGTGGAGGAATTTCCAGTCAAATAGTTTGATTTACTTTTCTCTTTATCTCTAAGGATATTAAACCTTTTCACAGTATTTCATCTGTGGCCTGACAGGAGATCTGCATACTGGGACTATAATGTCTGTACTTTTCAAGTCATATGTCCCCAGGATACATCCTAACATCTTATCGGCTTTGGTCACAGCATTCTCAGTTGTGTCATCTGACTCATGTCTGTTATCACCAATAACCTTAACTCCTTTTCTTGTTCTATGCAATTCAAGCTGACTTCACCTAGTTTGTACCGCACGTTAGGTTGTAAGGTGTTATTGTGTTTCTCAATGGAAAATTGAGGATGGCAAAAAACAACTCTATACAAACTGGTATAGTCTGTTATTCAAATCGGCTAAACTAATACAAGAGCAGTGCAGACCAGTAACCATGGCAACAGTACAACAACATAGGTCCTGTTTATACTGCTGCAACTGCATTTGCCTCAGAGATCTGTTATTATGGCAAATGCAACCAACTGTACTTTTTGATTCTACAATGTAACCCAGTGGGAATCCTCTCAGCCAGATAACTTGCAAATGTCTGCAGAGTTTGAAACTCCCAAAATAAAGAAACCTAGGACCAGCTGTTCAAAAGTACAATATTTTGAAAAGTTACTTTGATTTTGCCCTGTTCTATGTGGTAATTAATTTACTGTTACACGTTATATTCCCATTCACTAGAAAATTATTTTCTTAAAGATTGTTTCTCTTACCCAATTTTTCTGATCAGAACTGAAAACTCATTATAAGACTTTAGGAAAATGAAACTGCTCACTCCCTGGACATATAACTTAATTTCTTCCTAGCCTACTTCCCTTTAGATAGCCTGCTCTGACTGTTCTTTTCCTTGTGATTCTTTAAAATGCAGACTCAAATATGCACTCTGTAAATAATGCATGTGTGACACCCCACCACTGAACCAGTAATAAAGAAGCTTCAATCCTCACCACTGGCACCAGTGGGGGACATGCACTGAGAGGATGTCAAGGTACACACAGTATTACCAGATGCAGCTCACTGCATCAAGTGCAATTTCCGTTAATAGCACACAGAGACCACAGTCAGACCAGGGCTGGTTTCTCCCTCTTTCTCCAGATCCCCAGTAAGACTCCCCACTGGCACAGGTATAGAGTTGAAATCTCAGCTGAGTGGCCAAGCCAAGACCTCCAGCATCTTCTCTGTCCAACCAGTGCTTCATGTTCCTGCCCTAGTAGCTGACACACACACACACACACTCTTTGAGGTCTGTTTTATATACACACACACATACACACACACACACACACACACACACACACACACACACCTGGGAAAAGCTGGCATAGATTTACTAGTTATGCCCCCTTTTGCCCAGACTATAAGGTAGTTACTGCCACCAGCCAGCTTCTTATCAGCTACTTTAAAGCCTTTAAGGGTGTCCAATTTTACTGTGTAATGTTACTATTACTACAAATGGTAGTTTGACCAAGAGCAAGGCTATTAGGAGTGGCCCACAGTGTCACCAAATAAATGTGTAAGTACTCTCAGAACTTAAATATCTCTAGACAGATCAGCCGCAATTAAATATTGAAATATATTTAATAATAAATAATAAAAGAACATGACAATACTAAATATATATTTACAGTGACAGAGCTCAAAATCACAAGAAATATTTAAAACAACATTGCAGGATGGTCTCAAATAAATGAAGAAAAATATCTAAACTAAGATTTGCTATATTCCTGACTATATCTAAGAGAGTTACTATTCCCTAGAAATTTACTTACAGAACAAGGCAGATGTGGTGAATGGATCTTCTCTAGTTGTTGTCAGGTCAAAGACAAAATACAGAATCTTATGTCTCTGTAAGAGACTTTTCAAATTCATATCTCAAATATTACTGCTGGGATAGCTTGCAGAATGCCATTATTTCTTGTCGTCTGACTTAATCCCATGTGAAACCCCGACTGCTGGAAGCTAACAGTATTTTGAATCTACTTGTGAAAATACACAGACCTCAGTCAGGTCTTTGGCAGATGTAGGAAGTCATATAACAGTTAGCTTCCTTCATCTTTCAAAACTAGTAATTATTTCACTTTAACATCAATACAGAAAATTCCCTAGCATAGACATTCTGTCTCTAGCCGCCGAAAAGTAATTTTATTTCAGTTACTTTTCTAAAGTTTTGCTGGACTGAAGGTAACCTCCTGTGTTCCAATTTCCGATGTTAAAATATACACATTTAAACAGCTACAACAGTGCATGCACATTTCTGTTCTCTTCCAGCAGGCACACTGTAGACACATCTTTAAGCTCAGTACTTTATAAAATATCTTTTCAGCACACAAGTCTGTACAAACCTAGTTTGATATACACATGACACACAGTTCTAATGCATTTGTAACACAAGCAACTTATATAGATCATGTTGATATTCACACATGACATATAATTATTTACATTTCAGATAGCTGTGCTGATAGTATCTCCATTTGTTATACCCCCCAAAGATTCAAGCTAGTTTTTCAAGTGACCCTTGAGAAATGTTGCTTGACAGGGATGAACCTATCTGGTAATACATTACCTCATTCCCTGTCTTGGGATTCCAGCTGCCATGGCATTGCTGACCCCAGTATAGTGTAGCCCTGTCCTATCATATGCCTGCAACCCTAGGCTTCTCCATAGTAACTTGGGATAATGCTAGCTGGCTCCCTGTAGCCAAAGATCCCCCTCAGACTCCTCCTGCCTTCTACTGCAAATAATTAGCACAAGGGCCTCCCTATCATATAAGGTTTCATGGTGTTAACATGGTACAATGTGTGCCCCTGCCTCCTGCCTAGAAGTTCTACCATATAGTTGACATCACTGACCTTCCTTATCACTTTGAAGGGTCCCTCCCAAGCTGCCTGCAACTTGTTGTGTCTAACAGGAATGAGAGCCATAACCTGCTGCCTCAAAGCATACTCTCTAGCTCGAGCATTTCTGTCATATCAGACGTTTTTCTGCTGTTGGGATTCTGCCAAGTTCTGGGCCAAGCCCATCAGCTCCTGGAGCCTTGTCCTAAGGTTTAGGACATATGCCACAACAAATTCCTGGTGGGATTCACACTCAGCATCCTCACCATCACAAATCAAATCTAGAGGTCCCCTCACCATATGCCCAAGCGTGAAAAACCTGTGGATTCCTGGGGGACCTCTCTGTAAGCAAACAGATGGGGAAAATATTCATCCCACTCCCTCTTAAACTGGTCTGCAATTGCCCATAGCATAGTCTTTAGTGTAGAGTTTAACGTCTACACAAGACCATTAGTCTGGGGATGGTAGGGGTGGTCTTTAGGTGCTTCACCCCACAGTGCTTTCACAGACAAGCCAGCAAGTCTGACATGAAATTGACACCTGTGTCAGTCAGTATTTCTTTTGGGAAACCTACCCTACTGAAAATCTCTAACAAAGCATTTGCTACCTTTTCTGCCTCAACGGAGGACAGAGCCACTGCATCAGGGTATTTGGTAGCAAAATCTACTACCACTAGGATATATCTCTTTCCTGTGGAACTTGGGGTACTCAGAGGACCCACAATATCCATAGCTACACTCTGAAATGGCTCCTCAACCACAGGCAAAGGCACTAAAGGAGCTTCGACCTTGTCTCCTGCCTTGCCTACCTTTTGGCACTGCTTACAGGTCCTGCTGTACGTTGTTACATCCCTGGAAATTTGAGGCATAATACGTCTCTTTTGTATACTTTTTGTCCATATGACCTGCAAAGGGAATGTCATGGGCTATGGCTAGAAGTGTCATATGGTAAGCTCTGGCCACTACCAACTGCTGTATCCTCTCACCCACTAGCCCTACCTCAGGGGTCCACTCTCTATACAGTAACACCTTCGTCCCAGTATACAGATTCCCCCTTTCCTTGATAATCAGGTGCCTCACTGGCGACCTTCCATGGGCCTTGTAATGTAGAGTCTGAGAGGTGAGCCTATCTCAACTCTCTCTTTGTAACCCTTCCTAGCTCCCCTTCCACAAGAAGTCTGGTATCCTCTGACAGCGGTGCCTCACTGTCAGCCTGGGTACTAATATTCACTTCTGCTCTTGCAGTCACTCTGTCCAGAGGAGCATCAGTACCTACCAGCAACTGTGGCTCACCTTCAGTCTCATTGCTACAGGGTAGCTCCCTCCCTGAAGTAGCCACCTCACCAGTCCTGGCATCAAGTGTGAAGTCTGTCTGGGTGTCCTCCAGGCTAACAGACCCACATGCTTGTCTCCAAGCCTGACTGCATGAAACTGCATGCACACAAGCTACTGCATTATCAAAATCATTCCCTATCAGGATATCTGCAGGGATATCCTCAAACACACATACTTGCTTGCTTCCTTTTCCACCCTCCCAGTCAAGGTGAACCTAGCCAAAGTTATTTCGAAAAGGGTCCCTCCTAAAGCTCTGACAGCAGTAGACTGCTCAAGCAAGTAGTGCTCCTCTTTAACAGTTACAGGCTTCACAATGGTTAGGTCAAAGGCTGCGTCTCTCTTAGCAGTGGCCTATTTTCCATCTACTAAGATAGGATATCACCTCTTATCATGGAGATGATTAATATAGTAAACCTCCAGACACTGGACCCAACCCAGTTTGGTTTCATCAAGGGCAGATCATGCAGACTCAACCTGGTGAATTTCTTTGAGAAGGTCACCAAAGCAATGGATGAGGGCAAAATGGTTTACACTGCCTACCTTGACCTGGCCAAGGCATTTGACACAATACCCCACTCAGGCATTGTTGACAAACTAAAGAGGTTAGGTACAAACCCATATTTCACCCAGTGGATAGCCATCTGGCTCACAGACAGAACCCAAGAAGTTAGAATTGAGGAGTCCACCCCTACAAAGAGGCCAATCACAAGTCCCTCAGGGATCAGTCTTTGTACCAATCCTTTTTGGCATTCACTTCTCAGAAGTCAAGGCCAATGTCAGTGGTCTCTGGCTAACTAAATTTGCAGATGATTGCAAATTAGGAGCTGCCAATGAATCTCACACTGACGCAAATGTTCTCCAGAAGGGGCTGACACAGACGAACAACTGGTGTCAGAGCCATGGACTAAAACTAAATGCCAAGAAATGCATAACAGTATCCTTTGGGAAGTCATCCATCCCTGGTAACTATCATACTGACAACACACCCCTCAGAGTTGACCTAGTAGTCAGGGACTTAAGGACACACATAGATAGTAATCCAGACTTTGATCATCATGTGTCTACAGTTGTGAGGAAATCATTCTATGTTGCGCAACTTATAAACAAAGGTATGGAATCTAAGTCCAAGGAATTAATTGTTCCACTGTATTCAGCATTCATCAGACCTATCATTGAGTACAATGCACCCTTTATGTACCTAACCAGGTATATCCAACAACTGGAATGTCCACAGAAGTTCCTCACTAAAAGAATACAGGGAGTAAGTAATATGTCCTATGCAGACCACCTCAAGCCCCTATCCCTGTATTCTGTCTCCTACAGGCTTTTGAGGGGAGATCTATGCCTGGCATACAGGGAATTGTCAGACCCCACTCTGATGGACCTCCTGCATATCCACAAAACAAACATTACCAGAATTACCCATTCTAAAGACTTAAACCTTGCCTGTGATATAAACAGGACCTGCTGGAGAGATAGGTATGTATCCCAGAGACTCCATGTCTATGGAACAGGCTCCCCATCCATGTGAAGCAGAGTTCCTCCCTAACCCAGTTCAAGTGCAACTTGGACAACTGGATGTGAAACTGGAAATTCATCCCTGGTTTGGCACCTATGTCTCTAATGCAAACAGGTAGACTGCAAATGGTTCATCTCCCAGGCCCATGCTTACAGTTATCAAGGGTATCAAAAAGTACAGTTGTGTACACTTACCATAAATGTAGATGTTTGAGTGTATTCACTGTTGCAGTCATCACATTAGGGTTATCCCTGCTAGGTAGCCCTCAGCCACCCGAATACCAGAGGCATAGTATTTCTGCTCTGGTTGCTGTCACTTCCGGACTGACGTCTGGTTGTCAGTTGTATAAAGTAAGGCAGCTGACACCATTACATCAGTTTCTCTTGCCCTGTCAGAAGCCATCATTGGGAGCCAAGTTATGTTGGAAGAACTCCACCAGTAGAAAGTAAATACCAAAAAGTCCTTTGTAAGGAGAAAGACAGAGAGAACAGGGGGATGGAGGGAGGGAAACCAGGACTGCAGCAGTGAATACACTTGAACATCTACATTTATGGTAAGTGTACACAACTGTACTATGTTCTTCATGTTTCACTGTTGCAGTCATCACATTTGGGTTGATTCCCAAAGCTGATGAAAAGGGTGGAGGCAGTCAAGGAGACTAGGGGCTGACTAAGATGCCCTGCAAGACTGCAGTGGCAAAGCCTGCCCTGAATTTGGAGAAGATAGGCAGGTGGTAATGTTTGGTGAAAGTGTGAACAGATGTCCAGGTGGCAGCCTCCAGGATGTCCCTGTTGGGGACTCCTCTAAGGAAAGCTGCAGAGGTGGAGGCTGCTCTGGTGGAGTGTGTCCTGACCCCCTTAGGGGAAGGCTTTCCATGTTGCTTGTAACAGAAATGGATACTGTGTGCTATCCATTTAGAAATTGTTTGGAGATGGCTATGCCCTCTTCCCCTGCAGCAAAGCTAACCAGCAATTGATCAGACTTTCTGAATGGTTTAGTCCTGTCTAGATAGAATCTGAGCTGTCTGTGCACATCTAGAGTGTGCAGGATCCTTTCCCCCTTGTTCTATAGGTTAGGGAAAAGGTGGGCAAATGAATGGATTGGTTGAGAGCCACACTGGACACCACTTTGGGTATGAAGGATGGGTTCGCCCTGAGGGAAACCCTGTCAGCATGGAAGATGATGAATGGCTCCACAGTCATGAATGCTTGTAGCTTGGAGACCCTTCTGACTGAAGTGATGGCCAGAAGAAAAGCTGTCTTCCAGGAGAGAAATTTTAACTCTGCTGAGGATGCTGGTTCAAACGGGGGCAGGGTGAGCTTTTCCAACACAAAGTTAAGGTCCCAAGTTGGGGTAGGTGCTCTTCTGTGTGGCCTCAAGTTGCTAGCTCCTCTTAGGAATTGTTTGATCAGAGGGTGTGAGAAGAGGGGCTGTTCAGTGGAGAAATGAGCAGAGATAGCAGAGTCATGGATTTTAATGGAGGAAAAAGAGAGACCACTGTGTAGCAGGTTAGCTACGTAATCCAGTATGAGAGGGAGGGATGGAGGGCTGTGCCATATCGGCTCTCTTAGCCTGAATCCAGGTGCAGAACCTTTTCCATTTGTCAGCATAAGATTTTCTAGTGCTAGGGCATCTGGCCTCATGTATAACATCTAGTACCTGTTTACTGAGTTTGGCAGATTGATCAGTGGTTAGGGAATATGCCAAGCTGCCAAATTAAGGGTCTGCAATTGGGGATGCATGAATTCTCCTTCCCTCTGGGTCAGGAGGGTTGGGGTCTGAGTGAGATCGCATGGTGGCAATGGGGACAGGCTGCGCAGCAGTGGGTACCAGTGCTGGCGAGGCCAGTCTGGAGCAATAAGAATTGTCCTTGGTTTTTCCTCCCTTATTTTGAGCAGTACCCATGCAATGAGAGGTAGAGGTGAAAAGGCATAGACCGATAGACTGACCCAAGGGAAGGACAGGGCATCCACTTTCCAAGCCATGGTGTGATGCTCCCTGGTGCAGAACTTGCTGAGCTGATGGGTGGTGTGGGAGGCAAAGAGGTCAACCTTCGGGGTGCCGCATTTCTGAGTTATTAGGGTGAAGGTTCTTTTGTCTAGCTGCCACTTGTGTGGGTCCAGAAGATTTCTGCTTAAGTGATCTGCCATAGAGTTTAGAGAACCTGGCAGGAATTGTGCTAACAGGTGTAGATTCATGGCAGAGGCTGTGTGCCAAAGGGTCATGGCCAGCCTGCATAGAGGGTAAGAGTGAGTCTCTTCTTGCTTGTTGATATATCACATCACAGTGGTGTTGTCTGTTTTGATCAGGAGAGCCTGTGGAGAGAGACGGGGCCTGAAAGCTGGGAATGCGTGCTGGACAGCTAACATCTCTTTTTGGTTGATGTGCAGATGGATTTGCTGTGGGCCCCATTTGGCCCTGTATGCACCTGCCATCCAGGTGTGCACCCCAGGCATAGTCTGATGCATCTGTTGTGAGGGTCTGGGCAGCCGGAGGTGGTGAGAAAGGTAGTCCCTTGTTGTGGGAGCATGCTGATGCCCACCAAAGACAATCTTTCCTAAGGCAAGGTATCATGGGTATAAGAGTTTCCAGATCTTGAGAGTGTTGACACCAAAGGCTTTTAGGTACCACTGAAGTTTCCTGATATGCAGTCTGGCATATGGAATAAGTAGAATGCAAGGTGCCATGAACCCCAGAGCATGCAGGATTTTCCTTGCAGATAACTGGGGTCTGGTGGCTAGTTACAAGAAGTAGGCTGTCAGGTAAGTTTGTTTTTCTGGTGTAAAGAATGCCATCTGGGATGCTGTGTCCAGGCTTGCTCCCAGGAATTTAATCCTTTGGGAAGGTACTAGTTTGGATTTCTTTTCATTGATAGTGTATCCTAGGGAGGTCAGTAGGGACTTTACAAAGGCCATGTGCTTTAGCAGCTTTTCCTATCTGCCTGAATTAGGCAGTCATCTAAGTATGGGTAGATTTGAATATTCCTTTGTCTGCAAAAGGCAATGGCCTGGAGCCAGACATTTTGTGAAAACTCTGAGAGCAGAGATAAGCCAAAGGGAAGTGCAGAGAACTGAAAGTGCAGCGATCTTGCCCTGAAACATAGGTATTTCCTGCATGATTCCCTGATTGGAATGTGGGGGTAGGCCTCTTTTAGGTCTAGGGTGGCTAGTCAAGCATCCTTGGACAGCATGGGTAGCAATTGCTGGAGGGTGAGCATTTTGAATTTTGGTATCACTAGGAAGGTGTTTAGGATGGATAAATTGAGGATCAGGTACCAGGTGCCCTCTTTTCTGAGTACCAGAAAAGTCTGGAGTAGAAACCTTAGCCTTTCTGTTCTTTAGGAACATGCTCTACTGCCCTAATAGAGAACAGGGGAAAAACTTGCTTTTGGGCCTCTGGCCACTGGTTTGGAGATAGATCTGGGAACCCTTTTAAGGTTGGAAGAGTGTGGAAAGAAAATCTGTATCCCTGGGACACCATGTTGAGGACCCAGCGGTCCCTGGTAATGGCCCAGATGCTTCCGTGAAAGGTTTCCTCCTAGGGGTAAGTAAAGGTGGAAAGAGGGAGGGGATGGTGGAGGAGAGTCATTGTGAGTTCTTACCATGAGAGGGTGGAACTCCCTGTTTTTGAAGTGGAGGGATTCCACTATTTTGATCTCTGCATTCCCTGTGCCTGCTGTCAGGGGGGTCTGCTTCCATGGGGTCTGGGCTGAACTGACCTGGTGGGAGCAAGAAAGGACAGGTGTTTGGGGGGGTAATGCCTACTGAACCTGGGTGGCTAGACCTGTAAGAAATCCTTAACTGTCTGCAGAGGTTTAGCTTTTTCTTCCATCTTTTTTAAGACCTTCTCTGCCTTAGTGCCAAATAAGTTGTCTTTGTGCAAGGGTGCATCCAACAATTTAGATTTAACATGGTCTGGCAAGGGCTGTTCCTTAAGCCATGCATGCCTTCTAAGGACAGAACCGGTGACTGCTGCCCTGCAAGAAGCTTCTAGGATGTCAAAACCACAATGTAAAATGTGCTTAGTTACTTGACTTGCAGAATGCATTAATTCTTGTAACTCTTTAGATTCTGCACTAGCAGGAAAGGAAGACACTTTTTGTTTGAGGAGTTCCATGGTATATTGCTGAAATTTTAGCATATGAAACTGGCAATTTAGTGCTCTGATAGCAAGAGTAGCAGAGGTGTATACTTTTTTACCCTATCTGTCTAGTGCTCGGGAATCCCTATCTGAGGGGGTGGGATTCTTAGCAGAGGTTGCTTTAATTCCTTTAGGCTCTTGAGAAATAACCTCAGGGTCAGCAGTAGGATTTATGAAAATAAATTTGTGTAAGCCAGGGACTCTGTAATACCTGTCAGGTTTTCTGGGTGCAGGAGGTAGGGTGTCAGGAGTCAAACTGGATTCCAGGAAAACATCCTCCACAATATACAGGACTGGGGGAATGGCCAGGGATCTGTGCTGTGAAAGATCTAAGAATTCCCTGAGTCTCTTTTTAGACTGAGGGTAGTCCAGACATTCCCACTGGAAATGCTCCCATGAGGTATGAAGGGTTTCCCCAAAGGAAAAGTCCTTGGGTGGAGAGGCTGAGGGAATGAAATTCTCTGCATCAGAATCCTCATAAGCAGAAAGGGGTTGCATGTCATCATATTCAGGATGCATCAGAGTCATCCGACTTCTGTTCAGACAAAACTACTGGGGACAGACATCTTTTTCTTTTGGAAGGGGTAGCTTGGCTTCCCTGATAAGCATTGTGATGCCCGTGCCCTGGCCCAGCAATCAAGGAGTCTCAATCCTCACCACTAACACCAGAGAGGGCATCTCATATGAGAGAAAAGGATAACAAATACACACAGTAAAGTGCAATTTCCTTTAAGAGCACAAAGAGATCGCAGTCAGTCTGGGGCTGGTTTCTCTCTTGCTCCCCAGGTCCCCAACAAGACTCCCCACTGGCACAGCTATAGGGTCCAGATCTCAGCCTAGCTGGAAAGCTGACCTACAGTACCCTCTCTGTCCAACCAGTGCTTTGTGCCCCTGCCCAAGAAGCTGACACACATACACACTTTGTGATAAGTATTTATACAACTTCACAGACACTCCTGGGAAAGGCTGATGCAGATTCTCCAGCTGTGCCCTTTCACCCAGACTATACAGTAGTAATTACTGCCACCACCAGCTAATAATTATCAGCTACCCAAAGGCCCTTAAAAGGGTGTCCCATTATTACTGTGCAATATTATTATCCAATTGGTAAGTGTGACTAATCAGTCAAGGCTTATTAGAGTGGCCTTGTACAATAAACTTTATAAATATGCAATGTACTCTAGAACTTAGCTTATCTCGACACAAACTAGACACAGGTAAAGGGTTTATAAAATATTTAATAATAAATAATTAAAATACAAGACAATACTACTACAATACAAAGCTACTCAAGTGTTCAGAGATCACACAGAAACTTAAAATAATTCTGTAGTACAGTTCTGACATAACAGAAAAACACTTAGTCTAACTTTCTTCTAATTTCCTAGCTATTACTACAAGAAAACATACTTCTGAAATAACTTACTTAAGACACAAGCAGAGTGCTGATGAGATGGATATCATGACAAAAATGCTTCATAATCTCTGGTTCTCACTGTTTAAATTGAAACTGCAGTTCTGATAAAACATTACATTATTTGTTTACACGTTTCTGGTTCCCAGACCACAGAAACTACACTTACATTCTTTTACACCTAGAGCAATAAAGGACATTCCACATGTAAATTCTGGTCATTAACTTTAGCCTTAAAACAATAGGCAGGATGCTTAATGCAGACTCAGCGACTCCAAATTCTAACTTCAAAGGACACACAAAACATAATTTTAATTTCAAAGAACATTTGAAATGCTTGGCTTAGTTTTCCTTACAGCAGATGGCAATGTTGCTACAATCATAAAGTTCACATTTTACAGTGTTTTCATTCATTTAAGAAACAAGCCTGTATTTTATATTTATATTTACAAATGCCAGAATTATGTATCAAACTCTATTTGGCTAGGCTAGCAGCCTTCACCCTTCTTTACCAGTCTTCACATCTCTCCCCCTCTGGAGAACTCAAGCTAGTTTTTCAGGTGACCCTTGATAAACGCCACTTGAGAGGGTTAGGTCTGTCTGAGTGTACCTCACCCCATTCCCTGTCTTGAGAGCCCATCTGCATTGACATTGCTAATCTCACTGCGGTGCTGCACTGACATATATGCTTGCAACCTCAGACTCCATCTTAGCAACTTGGTATTTTGCTGACTGGCTCCGTTTAACCATGTTAGAGGGTTGTGATCTGTCATAACAGTGAATTTCCTTCCATACAGATAAGGCTGAAGTTTCTGCAGTGCCCACACTATGGCTAGACATTTTTTTTCTACATCTGCATAGCATTCCTCCCTGGGTTGGAGCCTACCACTGAGATAAAACACTGAGTGCTTTTCCCCCTCTGAAGAAATCTGGCTAAGTACAGCCCCCACCCCATAGTTTGAGGGTCTATATAATATTCTTGAAAGCCATCAATGTCGAATCCGACATTTTCGGCATGAGAATATCGAATGCTCAGAATTCCGAGCGTGTAAACGGAAATCTCCATAAGGGGAGATTTCTGTTTACTGCAATGTAGTGCAGTCTCGGAGTTGGTATATTTAAGTAGTGGGGGATGTGATGGGTGCAGCCTCCCCATGTGGGGGGTGCAGCCTCCCTGCTTAAGCCCATTAGGGTACTTTTTTCTTTTTTGTTTTTGTGTTTTTAGACGTTCGAGATTCTGAGCGTTCAATATTCTCGTGCTCACAATGTCAGATTCAACACTGTCGGCTTTCAAGAATATAATATAGACCCTAGTTCGAAGCATCCACCTGTATAACTAATTCTTTGCTGTAATCTGGACTGGCTAATACAGGGGGTCCTCCCAAAGCTTCTTTAAGCTTCTGGAATGCCTGCTCACATGCTGGGTTCCAGACTACCTTATCTGGCCTGTTCTTCCTTGTCAGGTCTGTGAGGGGAGCAGCTATGCTACTATAACTGAGGATGAACTTTCTGTAGTACCCTGCTGTCCCTAAAAATGCCCTCAACTGCTTTTTAGTAACAGGTGCAGGCCATGCTGGAACAGCTTCTAATTTGGCAGGTTCTGGCCTTATCTTACCACTCCCCATTCTAAGTCCTAGGTAGGAGACCTCTGCCATACCCATCTGACATTTGATCAGCTTAATGGTCAACCCTTCCCTCTGTAGTCTGCCCAGCACCTCCCTGACATGCTGAAGGTGCTCTGGCCAGGAAAGCCTGTAGATGGCAATATCATCTAGGTAAGCAAGGGAAACCCTCCTGCTCCTGCTAGGATATTATCTACCAGCCTCTGGAATGTTGCTGGGGCATTCTTCATCCCAAACAGCATCTTTGTGAACTCATACAAGCCAAAAGAAGTCACAAAGGCTGACTTCTCTCTAGCACTGTGAGTCAAGGGCATCTGCCAGTAACCCATGGAGATCAATGGTTGTAAGATACTTAGCCCCACCCAGCTGCTCGCCTAGGCATGAAGTAAGCATCCGACTCTGTGTGACAATTTAATTTCCTGTAGTCCACACAGAACCTGGTGCTGCCATCCTTCTTTGGAACCAGCACCACTGGGGAGGCCCAGGGACTGTTGGACTCTTGAATCACCCCTAGTTCCAACATCTCCTGTACCTCCTCCCTCAGCGTCTGTCTGACTCTCTCAGGCACCCTATAAGGGACCTGCCTGATAGGCCTTTGGAGCCCTGTATCCACCTGGTACTGCACCAGGTGGGTGCACCCTGGTTTCCCAGTGAACATGTCCCCATATTCCTGCAACAATGCTCAAATTTCTCAAACCTGGATAAGAGATAACTGCTGGGACATTGCTACCCGTCCCACTGAGGTGTCAGTCCGAGCCTCACTGAGGAGATCAGTCACCAGATCTCCCTCAGATTCCTCCTGCAATCCACTGCAAATGCTCAGCACAAGGGCCTCCCTATCATGGTAAGGTTTCATAATGTTAACATGGTACAATTTGTGCCCCTGCCATCTGCCTAGCACTTCCACCATGTAATTAACATCACTTACCTTTCTTACCACCTTGCAGGGACCATCCCAAGCTGCTTGCAGCTTGTTGTATCTGACAGGAATGACAACCATTACCTGCTGCCCCACAGCATACTCTCTACCTCGAGCATTCTTGTCATACCACACCTTTTTCTGTTATTGGGCTTCTTCCAGGTTCAGTCTATGAATTCCCTGAGCCTTGTCTTGAGGTTTATGACATATGCCACAATAGACTCATCGTGAGATTCACACTCACCTTCCCACTCATCTCAAATTAAATCTAGAGGTCCCCTCACCCTATGCCCATACAGCAACTCAAAGGGTGAAAAACCTGTGGATTCCTGGGGAACCTCTCTGTAAGCAAACAGCAGATGGGGCAAATATTCATCCCACTCCCTCTTAAACTGATCTGCAAATGCTTGTAGCATGGACTTGACTGCAGAGTTTAACCTCTCAACAAGACCATTAGTCTGAGGTTGGTAGGGGGTGGTCTTCATGTGCTTCACCCCACAGGACTTCCACAGACAAACTGACATGAAATCGGCAGCTCTGTCAGACAGTATTTCTTTTGGGAATCCTAGCCTGCTGAAAATCTCTAACAAAGCATTTGCCACCTTCTCTGCCTCAATGGAGGACAAAGCCATTGCCTCAGGGTATCGTGTAGCATAATCCACTACTACTAGGATATACTTTTTCCCTGTGGAACTTGGGGTACTCAGAGGACCCACAATATCCATAGCTACCCTCTGAAATGGCTCCTCAATCACAGGCAAAGGCATCAAAGGAGCTCTTGCCTTGTCTCCTGCCTTGCCTACCTTTTGGCACTACTCACAGGTCCTGCAGTACCCTGTTACCTCTCTGGAAATTCCAGGCCAATAGAAGTTCTGTATTATACACCTCTTTGTATGTTTTATGCCCATATGACCTGCAAAGGGAATATCATGGGCTATGGCTAAAAGCACCTGACGGTAGGTTCTAGGCACTACCAACTGCTGTACTCTCTCACCTTCTAGCCCTCCCTCAGGGGTCCACTCTCTGTATAGTAACCCTTTGTCCCAGTATACAGATTCCCCCTTTCCCTGAGAATCAAGTGCCTCCCTAGCTACCTGCCTCAGGCCTTGCAATGTAGGGTCTGAGAGCTGAGCCTGTCTCACCTCTCTCCTTGTAACCCTTCCCAGCTCCCCTTCCACAGAAAGTATGTCATCCTCTGACAGCGGTGCCTCACTGTCAGCCTGGGTACTACTACTCACCTCTACCTTTGCAGTTACCCTGTGCAAGGGAACATCAGTACCCACAAGCAGCTGTGGCTCACATTCAGTCTCACTGCTACAGAGTAGCTCTCTCCCTAAAGTAACCACCTCACCAGTCCTGGTTGCAAATCCAAATCCTTCCTTTTCAGGACATCTGCAGCATGGTAGTTTAGTACCCCTGTTGTCTCAAGACAACCTACTATTGGCATTTTGTCTTTCCCACTTACTGGCTCCCTCACCTTTGGTTCACCACCTTGCATCTGTGGACACCTGTATACCACATCACCTCACTGGTTGCATTCAAAACATTTAACCATAGTTCCTGGATGTGTACCTGGACTAGTGGCTTCCCCTGCTACTGGCAGATTCTGTTGTGGCAGTCTGTGCTGCCCACCATGGGTTCCTTTAGACCCATGAGCAGTTTTGGGGGTACCCTTGCTGTGCAGGACTGCCCTGCTGGCCAGGTATAGGTCTTCCTTCTTCCCCAACTCATCTGAAGTAGCACATTGTCTATCAGCTAACCAGATCCTCATGTCCTCAGGCAAAGTGCTAAGGGCTTGTTCCCTCACCAAAAGGTCTGCCAGCCCTTCAAAAGTAGTGACCTGACATCCACTCACCCAGCTATGAAAAATAGTGCTCAGTTCACCAACATATTCACATACACTTTCATCTGCCTTGCGTTTATGCTCATGAAACTTTTTCCTATACATTTCAGGTGTTAGCTTAAAACATTCTAAAAGACATTTTTTTTACAGTAGTATAATCAAAACAGACAGAGTCAGGCATTTTTGATAAAAAAGTTACAGCTTTCCCATGGAGTAAGGGGGTCAGGAACTGTACCCAGAGCCTTCGGTCAACACTATACTGTTTGCATACCTTCTCAAACATATGAATGAAACTATCAAAATTACCCCCCTCTTTAAATTGCAGAAGAAATTTACTGAACTGTTGTGCTTCTGGGGTCCAGTTACACCTTTCCCCATTACCTCCATACTCTGGCAAAAAGTCAGCATTTCCCTCTCATGCCTCCTCTGACACTCCTTTTCTTCAGCTTCTATCTCCAAACGCCTGGCCTCCAACTCAAGTCTCTTTAGCTCCAACTGGATATTTAAGTCCACTGCAGAAAGGTTGAGCTGTCCATTCTCCGAGGATATTGTATCTCCACTGCCAGCCTGATTGTCCTTCGCAGAAAGGTTGAGCTGTCCATTCTTTGAGGATATCGTATCTCCACTGCCAGTCTGATTGTCCTCCTGGATGCTGTTTTCTGATGCAGCTGTAACCAAGGCTGCAATCAGGGCTGCCTTAGTCAGGTTTCCATGCACCAGTCCCCTAGCCTGGCACATCTCCACCAGCTAGCTCCTTGTCAACTTTCCATACTCCTCTGCTGACATGCTGCCTGCTCACCCTAACTAAGCTAACAAAAGAAATAAGAGAATTGTGATCTGAACTCTGAGTATTCACTGCGTGGCTGTTTTACAGTATAAAACACCTTCAGAGATCACTGTACATAAGCTATAGGATTCACTCTACCCACACCACTACAAGCCAATTACTACTTGCCAACAAATTAATATGTGATGTGGATATCCACCGCCACCACAAATGTGAAGTGGATCCCACCACTGCAAACCACAATGTGACACCCGCACCCTGGCCCAGCAATCAAGGATCCTCAATCCTCAACACTAACATCAGAGAGGGCGTTTCATATGAGAGAAAAGAATAACAAATACACACACAGTAAAGTGCAATTTCCCTTAAGAGCACACAGACATCACAGTCAGTCTGAGGCTGGTGGCTCCCTTGCTCCCCAGGTCCCCAGTAAGACTCCCCACAGGCACAGCTATAGGGTCCAGATCTCAGCCTAGCTGGCAAGCTAACCTCCAGTACCCCCTCTGTCCAACCAGTGCTTTGTGCCCCTGCCCAAGTAGCTGGCAAACATACACACTTTGAGATAAGTATTTATACAACTTCACAGACACTCCTGGGAAAGGCTGACACAGATTCTCCAGCTATGCTCCCAGACTATATGGTAGTAATTACTGCCACCACCAGCTAATAATTATCAGCTACCCAAAGGCCCTTAAAAGGGTGTCCATTATTACCGTTCAATATTATTATCCAATTGGTAAGTGTGACTAATCAATCAAGGCTTATTAGAGTTGCCTTGTACAATAAACTCTATAAATATGCAATGTACTCTAGAGCTTAACTTATCTCTACACAAACCAGCCACATGTAAAAGTTTTTTAAAATATTTAATAATAAATAATTAAAACACAAGACAATACTACTACAATACAATGCTACTCAAGGGTTCAGAGATCACACAGAAACTTAAAATAATTCAGTAGTACAGTTCTGACATAACCGTAAAACACTTAGTCTAACTTTCTTCTAATTTCCTAGCTATTACTACAAGAAAACATACTTCTGAAATAACTTACTTAAGACACAGGCAGAGTGCTGATGAGATGGGTATCAAGACAAAAATGCTTCATAATCTCTGGTTCTCACTGTTTGAATTGAAACTGTAGTTCTGACAAAACATTACATCATTTGTTTACACGTTCCTGTTTCCCAGGGCACAGAAACTACATTTACATTCTTTTACAATTAGAGCAATAAAAGACATTCCACATGTAAATTCTGGTCATTAACTTTAGCCTTAAAACAATAGGCAGGATGCTTACTCCAGATTCAGCGACTCCAAGTTCTAACTTCAAAGGACATACAAAATATAATTTTAATTTCAAAGAACATTTGAAATGCTTGGCTTAGTTTTCCTTACAGCATTTTGTCTTTCCCACTTACTGGCTCCCTCACCTTTGGTTCACCATCTTGCCTGTGTTGCTACAATCTTGAAGTTCACATTTTACAGTGGTTTCTTTCATTTAAGAAACAAGCCTGTATTTTATATTTATCTTTACAAATGCCAGAATTATGTATCAAATTCTATTTGACTACACTGGCAGCCTTCACCCTTCTCTACCAGTCTTCACAAGCATGACAAGGTCTTCTGCCATTTTAAGCATTTGAGACTGGGGCAAGGAAGCAGGTGCCTGGGAGTGGGTCATCGGTTTCTTGGGTGTAGTTCTCACCCTGGGCCTTAGAAACTCGGTCATTTTAGAAAGAATGGTAGACACGAAAGTAATAGTCAGTTTGTGTTGAGAATCGGTAGTGTGAAGAATTCCTCGGAAGCCGGTGCCTGCTCAGCAGCTACGGACCCATCCAAGGGAGAGAGAACCACAAGGTCCTTAGATGAAGACGAGTTTTGTGGCATACTGGACCCTGAAAGGGTCTCAGTAGTGGCCTGCAAATCCAAAGAAGTGGGCATCAGGGGCTGCGAAAGTGCCTCACTGAGGACCGGAGAACTGATGACTAGTTTAACGGAAACGTAGGTTTGGACCTGTACGGTCTGTCTCTGTCTTTATCCCTACATTTTTTTGGAAGATCTGCTGTTGGATGGCTTACCGAAGCCATTTTGGAATTTGAGGACTGTAAGCGAACATATCTAGCTACAATAAGGGCCCAACGACGTATAGTTCTGACGTTGAACAAAGCACAAAAGCAACAGTGGGGAACGTCGTGGTCTTGGCCTAAGCAAGTGATGCAGTAAGAATGAAAATCTTGGTGTGGTATTTGCTTTCCACAGGCAAGACAATTGTTAACTTTTTCTGACATCGGTTAGTGCAAGAAAAAAGGATCCCCAATGGGGTACTTAGCTTTAGAAGACTTCAGCTTCAATTCAGAAGACAAAACTCAGGTAGCAGCCGACTGGAATTGTGCAAACTGCTTCTGCTTAAGGCTCCGTGGCAAGAAAGACTAATGTAATGCTGTTGGCTGCCTTACTTTATACTACTGATGACCTGATGTAAGTCCTTAAGTGACAGCAACTGATGTATAAATACTACACTTCTGGTTTCAGGCCAACCGAGGGCTGCCCTGGCAGAGATAACCCAAATGTGATGACTGCAACAGTGAAACACAAAGAACATCTTGTCAGAGATTCGGGATGTATGGCTAGGCTTTAAAAGGCCCTTGTGGTTGTTAGCCTAGTAAACACCTATGAACCTGTAAATTTTGTGGTAGGTTGGTACCCTTGTTGTCTCCAGACAACTTACTGCTGGCAGTCTGTCATTCCCACTTACTGGCTCTCCCTCCTTTTGTTTCCCACCTTGCCTCCATAGATATCTATATGATACATGGGCCCACTGGTTGCATTTAAAACATTTAACCCTTAGTCCTGGCCATGTACCTGAACTAGTGGCTTTCCCTGCTACTGGCAGACTCTGTTGGGGCAGTTTAGGCTGCCCACTATGGGTTCCCTTAGACCCATCAGCAGTACTGGGTATCCCTTTCCTGTGCAGTGATGCCCTGCTTGCTAGGTATAGGTCTCCCTTTTTCCCCAACTCATCTGCTGTGTTACATTCCTTATCCACTAACCAGATTTTCATATCCTCAGGCAAAGTGCTAAGGGCTTGTTCCCTCACCAAAAGGTCTGCCAGCCCTTCAAAAGTGGTGACCTGATACCCACTCACCCATCTATGAAAATAAGTGTTTAACTCAGCAATAGATTCACACACACTTTCATCTGCCTTGCATCTATGCTCATGAAACTTTTTTCTGTAAGTTTCAGGTGTTAACTTAAAACACTCTAATAAACAATTTTTAACAGTATTATAATTTATGCAATCAGTATCAATCAAATTAGAAATAGCAGTTACGGCTTTACCATGGAGTAAGGGGGTCAGGAACTGTACCCAAAGCCCTTGGTCAACATTATACTGCTTACATGACCTTTCAAACATATGAATAAAACTATCAAAATTATCACCCTCTGTAAATTGTGGAAGAAATTTGCTGATCTTTGCTGCTTTTGGGGTTCAGTTATTCCCTTCCCCATTACCTCTATAACCTTGATGAAGAGTCAGAATTTCCTTTTCATGTTGCCTCTGCCTCTCATTTTCTTCAGCCTCCAGACGTCTGATTCTAATTCCATTTGTTTCTGTTTCTCCTTTTCTTCAGCCTCCAAATGCTGCAGTATCTCTGCTGATTCTATTTCCAAATGTTTGTTCTCCAGTTCAAGTCTCTTTAAGACAGATACATTTGTAAGTCCTCTGAGGCAAAGTTGAACCATCCATTTTCTGAGAGATGTACATCCCCAAGGCCAGTCTGGTTGTCTTTCTGGTTACTGGTCTGTGATGCAGCTGTGACTAAGGTTGCAACCATTTCTGCTTTAGTCAGGCTGACATGCACTAATACTTTGTCTTGGCACATCTCAGCCAACTGGCTCATTGTCAGCTTGCCATACTCCACTGTTGATATCTTTGCTTGCTCTAGCTGACTAACTAAGCTAACAAAAATAAATAAATAAATAAAACTATTGTGATATGTAACTCTGAATGTTTACCGTGTGGCTGCTTGACAGTACAAACACCATCTTTAGTGACCATTGTTTACAGGCTACAGGAGTTCAATATCCACACAGCTGAATCCCAGTAAGTGATGTGGTGATCCCACCACTGCCAACCAATAAGTCTGATGCCCCACCACTGAACTAGTAATCAAGGATCATTCCATTGAAGGCAAAGGCCGAGGTACCAGAATTGTAATAAAACTCAAAATCTTTCTACAAGTTTGGCTGTTATTTTCATTGCTAAATTTTGGAACTGTCTAGTAATCAAGGAGCCTTAATCCTCTCCACTAACACCAGTGGGGGATGTACACTGAGTGGATGACAAGGTACACACATGTTATTACCAGATGCAGTTCTGTACATCAAGTGCAATTTCCATTAAGAGCACACAGAGACCACAGTCAGTCTGGGGCTGATTTCGCCTTCTTTCTCCAGATTCCCAGTAAGACTCCCCACTGGCACAGCTATAGAGTTGAGATCTCAGCTGACTGGCCAAGCCAAGACTTCCAGCACCCTCTCTGTCCAGCCAGTGCTTTGTGTCCCTGCCCAAGTAGCTGACACACATGCACTCTTTGATGTCTGATTTACACACACACACACACACACACACACACACACACACACACACACACACACACACACACACACACACACACACACACACACCTGGGAAAGGCTGGCACATGTTTACAAGCTATGTCCCGTTTTGCCAGACTATAAGGTAGTTATCACTGCTGCCAGCCAGCTTCTTATCAGCTACTTTAAGGCCCTTAACAAAGGGTGTCCAATCTTACTGTGTAATGTTACTATTAATAGAAATGGTAGTTTGACCAAGAGCAAGGCTATTAGGAGTGGCCCATGGTGTCACCAAATAAATATGCAAGTACTCTCAGAACTTAAATATCTCTAGACAGATCCGCCACAATGAGATGTTTAAATATATTTAATAATAAAGAATAAAAGAACAAGGCAATACTAAATATATATTTACAGTGACATTAGAGTTCAAAATCACAGGAAATATTTAAAACAACATTGTAGGACCATCTCAAATAAATGAAGAAAATTATCTAAACTAAGCTTTGCTATATTCCCGACTACATCTAAGAAAGTTACTATTCGCTAGAAACCTAATTACAGAGCAAGGCAGATGTGGTGAATGGATCTTCTCTCGTTGTTGTCATGTGAAAGACAGAATACAGAATGCTGTGTCCCTCTAGCATACTTCTTAAATTAATCTCAAATATTACTGCTGGGATAGCTTGCAGAATGACATAATTTCTTGTCATCTGACGCTATCCCAGGTGAAACCCCCATTGCTGAAGCTAGCAGTATTTAGCATCTACCTGTGAAAATACATAGACCTCAGATCTTTGGCAGATGTGGGAAACCATAAAACAATTACCTTCCTTCATCTTTCCAAACTAGTAATTATTTCACTTTAAAGACAATACAGAAAACTCCCTAGCATAGATATTCTGTCTCTAGCTGCCATAAAGTAAATTAATTTCAGCTATTTTTCTGAAGTTTTCCTGGAGTGAAGTTAACCTCCTGTGTTTCAGTTTCCACTGTTAAAATATATACATTTAAACAGCTACAATAGTGTATGTACATTTCTGTTCTTTCCCAGCAGGGCACACTGTGGATACATATTTAAGCTCAGTACTTTATAAAATATCTTTTCAGAGCACGTCTATACAAACCTAGTTTGATATACACATGACATACTGTTCTAATACATTTGTCACACAAGCATCTTATATAGATCATGTTGCTATTCACAAATAACATAATTATTTACAAAATTCCAGATAGCTGTGCTGGTAGTATCTCCCTTTGTCACAGCATGTATATATTGTATTTTGTCAGTCATTCTGCATATAATGTTATATATACATTGTCTTTATAACCTCAATCCAGCTCTGATATTCACTTTGTACATAATGGATGTCTATATTGCATATTGTCTTTCACTTTTTATATAAACCAAGAAATGGAGCACAAACTGGCAGGTTATGTTCCCCAATGAGCACCAAACACAAAAGGAAATTTATAATCTTAAATGTTTAATATGAAAATAAAAAAGTAAAACACGTTAGTGCTTTAATTTAGACAGTGTAAACTTCATCAGACTTTTTATGTAATGTCATGTATCTATTGTGTTTACCCCTGGGCTGATACTGAAATGGGTCCAAAGGGATTAGTACTCTGCCCTGGTTAAAAAAAGTCTAACTAAATTAAATAAATACATTTGTTCATACTAGTCTCAAAGAAGTATTGCTAAGAAATTGTCTCACAAGAAATTACAGCTTTAAATAGGTTAAGACAAAGTACTAACACCACTATTAAATCTGCAGACAAAGGTAAGAGTTTGTTACTATGAATACCTGTGAATATGTTTCTAAGATGCACCAGATCATGGGTAATGTCAGTAATTGTGAAATTAAACAGCTGTCTTGTTTTGATTTATAAGAGATATATCCACACAATGTTTTTATGAGCTATATCTGAGAGGTGACCTTTGTGAGTTAGAATATAATTTTTAGATTGGATCATAGAGTGTATTCAGTTATTTGTGGTCTTTTTAATATCCATAAAGATGTACTCAATCCTCTTTTGAGGCAAGTAATATATAGCCATGGTTATTTGGCCAAAATGATTTTGATATTTCTTACTAATCAGCTCGTGGTATATCTGCTCGCTACCACTTGCTTGAACAAGCAAGTGTTCTAACTCTTAATAGCAAGATATCCTGTTTTGACATAACTCTCCCAACATCTTATCATATAAACTACATACCCCTACCAGAAACCTAATCCCTAAGCCTAAAACTCCCAGCCAGTTCTCAACCCAACTCTAAACCTTCACTCCCCATCCCTAACCCCAAAGTTCATGATCACTCCCTAGACTTAAAACTCCACCCCCCTTCCCCAAACATAAATTTCATGATCTCTCCCTAAACCATACAACTCCCTCCTACCTCCCTAACCCTAAAATGCCCCTCCCATTCCATAACCCTAACCCCCCTCCTGCTCCCTAATCCTAACCCACCCACTCTCTTCCCACAGCTGTTTGCCAAAACTCATATTCAAGTCTGAGTGCAAACAGCCCTCCCTCTGTGCAGCTGCCTGCCTGAACTCGTACTTGAAGTCAATCACAAGTAGTACCTTAGCCAAGCTACAAGCTGGTCAAGTCCCTAGGTTCAAGAATGTGGTTTTTGAGCACTTGGGGCTCAAGTTTTAGAAATGAAGATGTCTAAAGATTAATTGGAAATACTTCATTTTATACAAATCAAGCCCCCCCCCATCAAATTATACAAACACTTTATTGATGCTGTATTTTATACAAAGTGGTCCCAGTAAAATGTTCTCATTGCTATGGATCTTTATGAACAATAGTGATCAGAATCTTTGTCTCCTAGTTTTAATAGAAGCATTCATAAAGTTTTGCATTTGAAATATTGGCAGTAGATGACACCCTGGGTACAAAATCTTTAGAAAAGAAACAGTCTGAAAAAAATGTGATGCCTTTGACAATTTTGGCATTTGCATCAACACCATTTTTTTATTTTGCACATGGGCTTGGGGTGTCTCATCAACAGTAGTGTTATACTTGTTCAGTTAATTCATTCACATTTATCACATCTTTTTTTGGATTCTTCCTTTTGGACACTCAGGCTCCATATGGAGTCATGACATTTTTGGAGGCTGGAGTCCTCAGCTGAGTGACTTACCTATTAATAATAGGCAGCATATGAAAGGGCAAGGTGTAGGAAACAAAACGGCATCTCAGTTGTTAATGTAGAATACACTACATATGAGATATTAACCACTGTTTGTAAATTATAAGTCATATGTTCATAACTGAGCTACATGCTGTTGTGAGACACAGTGTGAAAGGTATTGGAGAAAAATACCATTGATACCTGCACTGTAAGTTCCACAATTTCAGAAATACTAAATGTTATTTACATTGTTAATTGTGCAAATAGGTATAATATTTTATATTACTTTTCTGTTGGCTTTTTCCTGACGTGTTTGCTCACCGTTAATACACCCTTCTATCAGCCCAGCCCATTTATTCCTCTCTCATGGGGATTTCTCAGTAAGGGCAAAAGTGGGCGAGGAGAACCATCTTAAAAGCAGCTGTAAGGTATTTGTGCTCTCAGCAGCATCCTGGCAATGACAGCATTTTAGTTTGGTCATAGCCCTACCCCTGGTTGCTTAACTTTGTACCTGTATCACCACATGGGCATTCTATGCCCTCCCTTAGGTTCATAGGCTCATAGGTAGGTATTAGGCTATCTGCCCGAGGGCATTTATAAGCCTAGCCAGAGTGAGTCAGTTTTGCTGCCCCATTGATTACTTAACTGAGCCTCTGTCAAGAAGAGCCAGTGAAGTGATCCCAGGGGTGTATTTTCTGTTACTCATCCACTCATCAAGGTTTCTCTTGAAGAGTGTTAGTGAGGGGCTCTGCCTAATGTAGTTAGGAATTTTGTTCCAAAGCATGGGGAGTCTCTGTGACAGGAATATATCCCTCCAGCGTGTTCTATTTATTGTTTTGGTGAGGTTTAGCTCACTAGAGCGAGTGGCTCTCAGTGACTTGGATTTCTTTAAGTGGAGCATGTCCATCAATTCTAAGTTGGACATGGCTTTGTAAGTCAGGCAGAGATCACCTCTGAGTAAGCGATATGCCACTGAGCACAGCTGGAGTTTTTCCAGTTGGGCTGCATAGGACATATGTTTGAGACCAGTAATCCTCTTGGTGAGGTACTTTTGTGGTCTTTCCAGCTGTTGGAAGTGTCTTGTGAGGTACATCCCAAATGTGGCATTGTACTCTATGATGGGTCTGATGAGTGACGAGTAGAGGGGCACTATAACCTCTTTATTTCTAGATGCAAACCCTTTAGTAATTAGATGGGCTACATAGAAGGATTTCCTAACTATTTTGGCAACATGATTGTCAAAGGAGAGATTACTATCTACCTGGATCACCAGAATTCTTATTACCTCTTCTGTATTAAGGGGGCTACCATTATGTGGTAATTCATGGGTTTTTTTGTTTTTCCCAAATGGGATGACTATGCATTTTTTTGGCATTTAGCTTGAGACCATGACTTTGACACCAGGTATCCATCTCAGTAAGGCCCTTTTGAAGAATTTCCATGTCAGCTGGAGAGTCAGTTATAGCTCCCAGTTTGAAGTCATCGGTGAACTTGGTTAGCCATAGTCCTCCTGTGTTTGCCTGTACTTCTGAGAAGTATATGCCAAACAGTAGGGGTCCCAGGACCTAGCCTTGTGGAACACCACTTGTGACTGGTTTAGAGTCGGACCTGGAGCCCGCTATTCTTACCATGTGAGTTCTGTCTGTAAGCCAGTTGGCAGCCCATCTCATGACATAGGGGTTTATGTTCAGGCTGGTGAGTTTTTCTATAATTCCCGAGTGGGGAATGGTGTCAAAAGCCTTGGTGAGGTCAAGGTAGGCTGTGTGAACTACCTTCCCCTTATCTATGGCCTTGGTGACTGCCTCAAAGAAGTCAACCAGGTTTAGTAGGCATGATCTGCCCTTAACAAAGCCAAACTGGGTTGGGTCAAGTGTTTGGAGGTTCCCAATGTCTTTGTTAATGAGTTCCATGATGATGCGCTCCATAGCCTTGCAGACCAGGCTAGTCAGACTTATGGGGCAATAGTTACCAGGGTCAGTTGTGGCCCCTCCTTTGTGGAGCAGAATAACCGTTGCTGTGTGCCATTCTATGGGCACATAGACTGTGGGGTGGCTGAGGTTGAACAGTGTGTTTAGGTGGGGGGTTAGTTTGTTCTGTAATTCATGCAAGATGCAGTCTGGGACACCATCTGGCCCAATTGATGCTGTGCTTTTGGCTTTTGAAAGGGCTGTTTTCACCTGTGCATCTGTGATTTCCGGGACACTACACTTTTCCGGTATTGTTGTCGACCCTTTTGGGGGTGAGAGGGGGTGAAGTTTGCACTGAATCTATCTGCCAGGATGTTGGCAGTATCGGTGGGTTCACTATATTTTGTGCTATTTTGCACTAGCGCAGAGCATATCTGAGAGTTTCCACTTAGATTCTTGACATAGCTAAAGAAGGCTTTGTGGCTATCTTTCAAATCCTTCGCTATTTTTCTTTCAAAGTTAGCGTTGGAGGATTTTATGAGGGACCTCAGTTTCTTACTGATATTGATCAGGGATGTCTTTCCTTCTTAGGATTTGCTTTTTTTCTGAACTAATTTCCTCCTCCTATTGTATAGACTGGTTTCCTTCTCTTAGGGGAATGAGTCTTGGTTTTGCTAGGAATGGCACGATCCATGCATCCTTGTAGGTGCTCATAGAGTGCATTTATAAAGGTTTCTGCATCTTGGGCAGCATTATCCTTTAGCGTGGGGGCTCTAAAACTTACTACCTCTGTCTTAAGTAAGGTGAAGTTTGCTATAGAAAAGTTTTTCACTGTGGTTTCCTTCGTTGGAGGTGGTGGTGTGGTGTGGACAACCAGAGTGATTAGTTTATGGTCTGATCTAACCAGTGACGGGTTGACCTCTGGTGTGGAACACCTGTCGCCCATGTTGGTGATGACCAGGTCCAATATGTTTTCACCTCTGGTAGGGAAGTTTACCAGCTGATCCAGGGCATTTGAGTTGATAAATTCCAGGAAGCGCTGGACCTGGGAGTTTGTACTTGAGTAGTTTTCCCAATTAACGGAAGGGTAATTGAAATCACCCAATATCAGGGTGTTCGGTAGGGCCTTCATGTTTTCCAGTGTCTCCAGAAAGGCAGAGTGGTGGTCCTGGGTCATGGAGAGTGATCTGTAGCAGGCCACAATTTGCATTGCAGATTTGCCTGATGTTAGTTGCACATGGATGATCTCGGAGGTATCATGCTGCGCCACTAACCTGGAGGTATAGGTATCCTCAATGAATATGGATACACCCCCTCCTTTTGTGTTTCGGTCCATAGTCTGTGGCCAAAATGTGTGGTATGAGTTGTAGCCCAGTAGTGCTGAGGTGCTCTGTGGAGCCTTGAACCAGGTTTCAGTTACTGCACAGATGTTGACGTTCTCCATATTGAGGAGTGCTTCGAGCGCATGCATTTTGAGATTTAAACTCCTGGCGTTGAGTAGCATAACTCACATTTTTTTATTTGTGCTGTTTACGGAAGTGGGTTTGACTTTTGAGCCTTGCCTAAAAAAGGCACTATGGGGGCAGCAAGATCCTTGGCTAGTATTCAAAACCTAGGGGTGACAGGTGCAAGCCATCTCTTGCAAAGCAACGAGGCCTGTCGAGCATGTCGTCCCAGGCTGACAGACACTGGATCCCCTTTAAATGACACCAGAAGCTTAGCCAATTGTTGAAATTGATCATTTTTTCTTTATACTGCGGTATCATTCTTGGTGAGGGCAGGAAGTTACTCAGGGTCAGGGTCATACCTGCCTGGGCTACATGATCAGAGATCTCTTCCATGTCTCTTTTCATGTAGTCCAGGGAGGTATGTCTCAGGTCATTCACACCAACATGAACAATGGCAGAGTCATATTTGTACTTGTTCTGGAATGATCTGAGTGCTTGTTTTATGTGGTGGATTCCGGCTCCCGACAGGCAGCTAACAGTAACCTTCTCCTTGTCCAGCCTAGTGAGTGGGACGTCAGTGCGCCTGACTATAGAGTTGCCTATTACTAGTGTGTTAGGTATGTTATTTCGCCTTAAGGGCTGTGATACAGGGCACACTGACTTTGTGTTTTATGTGTTGTCTGGTTTGTGACGGGAGATGCACTTTTTTTGGGTATCTGCTTTGGAGGTCTGTGATGCTTTTGCAGGTTTCTATTTAGAGCCTCCGAGTATGACTTTGTGTATTTATGTGTATTTTTTGCCAGTGCTGGTTTAGTATGTCTATGTGAGGCTGGAGGTGTGGTGCAAGTGTTAACCTTCTCCTCATGACTGCCTGTTCCAGTCTTGGGTGGAGAGAGGTTAGCCTCCAATTTAGCTATATAATTGCATCTTTTGCATATGTTAATGTTTTGTGGTAGGAGGAGAGGGTTGTCTGTGTACATGAGGCAGTTGTAACATTGCCTCAGAATACCCAGGTTCACCAGCTGGACTGGAGATATACCCGAAATTGCCCTTTGGTCATGCCTGAATAGTACGGTGAGCTGATTAGTCGCTTAGTTGGTGAGAGGTGAATAATGAGCCTTGCCCTGCTGGGCAATCAAGTGTTGGGGTATATTAGTGCTTCCTATTAGGTTTGAGCAAGTGCTGGACTGTAGGATGCTTTTTAAGTGCTTAGGTTGAGAGTTAGACTACTTTCAAGGGAAAAACTGAAGAGGAGACTTGGCGGAGCTGGGATAAATGTAGCCCTAGCTAAGCGGCGCTGCCCGGATGTGCAAAACCGTGCAAAGTGGTTTTTACAGCAGGGAAATGAAAGAGATAGAAATTAGCCCAAAATGGCCTATAAACTACTAACTTCTGGGCTGGAACCACTCCTCCAGGGACAGATGGCTGCTCAAAGCTTCCTCTCTCACAGGTGAACAGAGAAACCTCCCTCTGTCCAAGTAAGGTATGGGCAACTCAGAAAATTGTAACACAGCCCTGAATTCAACACTAGCCTGAAAACTGGACTATACTAGCTTAGAAAGGTGGGAAACAAGGAAAACATTTTTTTTAAAGATAAGGCAAAAGCAGTAAAAATACACTTAAAACAGTTTTAAATGAATACAAACAGTAAAAAAATACACTTAAAACAGCTTTAGATGACTACAAGCAATCAGAAAAGGCTTTTAAACAAATTACCCAATTAACCAGTAAAAACATCTCAAAACTGAGCCCTGTTCCTATAGTCTTCAATCAGACAAGTTCTAACTGCACACTCCTGCCACTGGGGTGCAGGGGAACCTTCTCCAAAAAAGAAGGCCTGGATCAGTGCTCAACTTTTACAAACAAAGCTAGATTCAGCAGGCCTGGATCTAGTCTATGCTACAGCAAACAAGGCGCACCAATTTCAGTAAGAAACAGTTCAAATATGCAGACACTATAAGTCTTTAACCAGAAATTCCCAGCTCAGAAGGGCAGAGTCCAGCCTCTCCTCCCACAAGAGTGCAGACCACGAACCTTCTTAATGTACAATAACTGGCCTGAAGCCCAAATGCTTAAATCAGAACTAAGACACTTTTAGAATAACAGACACTGAGCCCTCAATCAGCAGTTCCCAACTTAGAAGGATGTAAGCTACCTGTCCTGCCACAACAGTGCAGACCACAAACCTTCTTAATGTAAAACAACTGGCCTGAAGCCCAAGTGCTTAAACCAAAAGGCTTAGAATGATAGCTACACTTTAACCAGGTTACTACCAAGCAGTAATAATTACAATTGAATACTTTTAAGAAGGCCTGGATTAGTGCTCAAGTTATGCAAACAAAGCTAGATTCAGCAGGCCTGGATCTAGTCTATGCTACAGCAAACTAGGTGCACCAATTTCAGTAAGAAATAGTTCAAATATGCAGGCACTATAAGCCTTTAACCAGAAATTTCCAGCTCAGAAGGGCAGAGTCCAGCCTCTCCTCCCACAAGAGTGCAGACCACGAACCTTCTTAATGTAGAATAACTGGCCTGAAGCCCAAGTGCTTAAACCAGAACTAATACACTTTTAGAATAACAGACACTGAGCCTTCAATCAGCAGTTCCCAACTTAGAAGGATGTAAGCTACCTGTCCTGCCACAACAGAGCAGACCACAAACCTTCTTAATGAAAAACAACTGGTCTGAAGCCCAAGTGCTTAAACCAAAAGGCTTAGAATGATAGCTACACTTTAATCAGGTTACTACCAAGCAGTAATAAATACAATTGAATACTTTTAAGAAGGCCTGGATTAGTGCTCAAGTTAAGCAAACAAAGCTAGATTCAGCAAGCCTGGATCTAGTCTATGGTACAGCAAACAAAGCGCACTAATTTCAGTAAGAAGCAGTTAAAATATGCAGGCACTATAAGCCTTTATGTGTGAAATCTGCCACATACATACCGATGAAGAATATCTCTTAGTCCTGTACAGGACCAGGTTAGCTTGATAGTGACTACCATCTCCTGACAATAGTCGAGGACACTGGATCTCACTAGGGTCTTTACATAACTGTCAGAATCTTTTGGCAGAGGAATACTTTCTTACAGCTGCTATTGCAACATTCTTACCATTTCTGAAGACAGAAGGGCTTGCTCTGTTCTAGTGTTTCGCATTACACAGAAGGTAAACACTTCTTCTGCAATAAAGTGTCCATTTTCTTTTCTTATCATCAGGTTTATATATATATATATATATATATATATATATATATACTGGGATCCGTACAGATGCTCAACTGCATTTTTCACGAAATCCCAATTTGGTTAGCATACTTGCACGAAAGTGCTGTTCACCAAAGCAGCACTTTCACATAAGTATGCTTGTTGTTCTGGTCGTACTACGGTGCGGTAAGGGAAAATTCCCTTTTCTCCACTGTAGTGTGACCTCGGAGTGAGAATATTAAAGTAGGGGGGTGTGGGAGGAGCAGCTCCCCACATCTGGGGTGCAGAGGGGCTTGCCCCCCTGCATTCAAGTAGATTTTGTGGGGTTTTTTGTTTTGTTTTGTTTTTTTAACATACTTTAACGAAAGTGCTTTTTTGATGAAAGCGCTTTCGTTAAAGTGTGTTCAGTGGTAACAGATTCGGGCTTTTGATCTTTTGATCAAAAGTCCTAGATCCATATATATATATATATATATATATATATATATATATATACATATGCATATATATTCTGAAGGAGAGCATATTTACATATTGGGAAGGAGGGAGTATTAGACTAACACAGTCATAGTTGTCTCTTTCTTTATGGACATGTCATAGTTTTCTACACTGGAGTGTTTCAGCACAGACACTTCAGTGTCAGTGCTGATGTTCTTGCATACATGCAATACTAGGCGATGAAGTAGATGCAGCTGTACAAAGGGCAGTTAGTGGATTTGCATGAAACAGTTTAGCTTTTGGCAGGAAAGCAAAGCTTTTTTATTTTATTTTCATACTTTACATTTCTTCCCTGTAAGTTAAACTCAGCAACAGTTTTTTCCTCTATAAAATAAATTCAGCAACAGTATGTTGCATTTTCATAATTGGGTATTTCAGCAAATTAGTTTGGATACAATATGTTTTATAAAAGCACTGCAAATTGACCACATGTGAAAAGATTAGCTTGCCTACGTGGCTGTCAGCTATTTGTCCTTCTACTGGTATAGAGTGTACATTTTAACGGTAATCCACTTTTTTGTTGTGCAAACTGAATACATAACTTTGCATATGAAAATGTTACAACTAAGTATATTCTACTGCCCTTATCCGTATAAAGGAAAACAAAGTGACAATGGAGAACACTGGACGTCACCAGTGTTTTTCTCACACTACTACCTTAGTAACAAAAAAAGAATTAAACATTAATTAAACAATAGGCAATGATGGAGAACAGTCAGTTTATAGTTGAGAAAGGAAATTATTAATAATGTCTATAATGTCTTATCTTGATGGTCACCATGATCTTTGCAGAAGTGATCTCCAGAGATAATGAAGAACAGCAGAACTTGCATAACCACTTGACTTGCTTTTCTGAATGTCCACTTAAATTCATAGGTTCATAGGAGGTTACTAGGCCAATGGCCCTAGGGCCTTTACAAGCCTAGCCATGTAAAAAGCCCATGTAACCTAATTGACCATAATCAGATGGTCATTGCTTGCAGAGCGATTCTATGATCAACACCGACCACATCTGTCCATGAGGGAAATAGGTGCCATCCCCAGGGTGAATTTATGGTCACCCATCCAATTGTCAAGGTTGTGCTTAAATAGGGTTATTGAGGAGCTCTGCTACACATGAATTTGGAGCTTATTTCAGAGGAGTGGCAATCTCTGGGAGATATATTTGTCTCTCCAACATGTTTAGTTAATGTCACAGATTAGGTTGCAATCCCTGGAGTGAGTGACTTTTGTCCCATTTGATTTGCACCTGTGCAGAATTTCCATTACAGCAGACTCAGAGACTGCTCTGTAGGCCAGGCACAGGTTGCCTCTCAGCAGTCTGTATGATACAGAGTACAGTGACAGTGCTTTCAGTCTTTTCTTGTAAGTCATACTTTGGAGGCCCTGGGTTCTCTTGGTTAGAAACCTCTGTAGTTTCGCCATTTGCTGTAGCTGTCTGGTGAGATACATACAGAAGGGAGCATTATACTCAATTAGTGATCTGATAAGGATCGAGTAAAGCAGAGTTATAACCTCCTTAGTCTTGGATGCAATGCCATTATTTATGAGATGTGCAATGTAGAAGGCTTTCCTTACCACTATGGACACATGGTGACTGAAATTTAGATTACTATTAACATGTGTTCCCACTTCTCACACCACTGGGTTTGAGCTTAGAGGGGTGCTATCTATATCATGCTTAGTAGGGACTACTTCTTTGCCAAAGAGAATAATGAGGCTTTTTTTTTGCATTTAGTTTTAGTCTGTGAGTTTGGCACCAATCATTTGTCTGCATCAGCTCCTACAATATGTTTACATTGTTGGGGGACTCAATGATTGCACCCAGTTTGCGGTCATCTGCAAACTTGGTAAGCCACAGGCCATCTACTTTCATCTGGGCCTCAGAGAAATAGATTCCAAACAGTACAGGCCCCAGCACAGATCCTTGTGGTACCCCACTAGTAACTGGTCTACTGGTGGAGGTGGACTCCCTATCTTTGACAGTGTGCTTTCTATTGGTGAACCAGTTGGCTACCCATCTAATGATGTATGGGCTAATCCCCAGCTGGGAGAGTTTCTCAATAATCCCTGAGTGGGGGATTGTGTCAAAAGCCTTGGCTGAATCAAGATAGGCGGTATGTACTGTTTTGCCCTCATTCTTAACAAAGTCCACCAGGTTTAATAAACAAGATCTACCCTTGATGAAACCATACTGGGTTGGGTCAAGAGTGTGAAGGTCACCTGTGTCCTTGTTCATAAGGTCCATAATGATTCTTTGCATGGCCTTGCAGATAAGGCAGGTTAAGCTTATGGGCTGATAGTTTTTTGGTCAGTTGATGGATCCCTTTTGTGCAAGGGGATTACTGTTGCTGTTCTCCACTCTGCCAGAAAAAAGCCAGTGCTCAGGCTATGGTTAAAGAGAATGCCAAGTGGTTCTGCTAGGTCTTCTTTTAGATTGTTTTGTAAGCAACCTGGAATGTTATATGGTCACATAGAGGCTGTGTTTTTGTGTAAGGTTCAGTGTTCTCCATTATTGCCCATGCCACCCCCCCACCCCACCCCCAATGTGTGATCTGTCAGATACTACTCACTCCCATCCTCCATTGCCGAGCTCTTTCGACTGCTATTCAAACGACATGACTGGATCACGGTCAGGACTTTAACCTTCTGCACCACAGAACCAGGCCATAACTTTTAATATTTATGTAAATATTTCAATAAACAAACACTCAGGTAGGAATTTCTTGCCATTGTGTAAAAGCTCAAATCTCCTGAACAAAACTGCTGCTGACACTATACATTTTGGTTATACACTTTCCGATATAAGAAAAGTTGTTTGATAACAGTTAAAAGAAAAATATCGTTCTGGATTTTCCTGTATTATAATAAATGACAATATTGATTAAAAGTCTGTGAATGTATTAATTACTACCATTGTAAAGAAGACTTTTTGCTAGTCACTTAGCTGTTTGCATCTTTTTTAGCAGCATTTACTGTTCACCATATACTTCAATTTGTTTGGCCTATGTTGTTTAACCTGATATTTTATGAAACACTTAGGAGTCTAAGAATGCATGTAGGCTGTTGGAGGTGTGACATTCTATAACCTAATTTTTTGACATTGTAATCTAGAATGCATTTCTTTTTACTGTCATCAGGCTGTTTTTTCAAAGAAGTCATCTTACACATACAGTGAATGCTGTTATTAGTTGATGTTATGAATGAAGTGGCAGTGGAAGTCATGTCTGCTAGTATATATATATATATATATATATATATATATATATATATATATATATATATATATATATATACACACACACACACACACACACACACACACGTATGTGTGTGTGTGTGTGTGTGTATATATATATATATATATATATATATATATATATATATATATATATATATATATATATATATATATATATACATATATATATATATATATATATATATATATATATATATATATATATATATATATATATATATATATATATATATATATATATATATATATATATATATATATATATATATATATATATATATATATATATATATATATATATATATATATATATATATATATATATACACATATATATATATATATATATATATATATATATATATATATATATATCTAGGTTTACTTCTAAATCCTTGTTGTTGTTGTTGTTGTATCTTTTGGCTTTTCCCGGTTAGGGGTCGCCACAGCGGAACTCTGGTCTGCTAATGATTGGCAGTAGATTTTTACGTACCGAGTTGCCAACCCTGACACACAACCTTCAACGAAGGTATGCCCATTCATGCATGTCTCCACACAGAAGACGCTTTAGCTGAGAATCGAACAGGACAATGTCTTACTGTGAGGCGACAATGCTACCGCAGCACCACCACTGCAGCATGTTTACTTCTAAATCCTGAAAGCCCAAAATCCTGAAACCTAAACTCCTGAGACCAAAATCTTGAAAGTTCAAAATACTGAAAACTCAAAACACGGAATCTCATAATACTGAAAACACACAGGATACAAACACTTACTATTCCCTTTAACCATAGCCTGACCACTGACTTTGTCCCAGCAGAGTGGAGAATAGCAATAGCAATCCCCTTGCACAAAGCGTGTTCATCAACTAACCCTGAGAATTAGCAACCAATAATCCTAACCAGCCTTATCTGCAAGGCTGTGGAAAGAATCATCATAGACCTTATCCACAAAGACATAGGCAACCTTCAAACCCTTGAACCGACCCAGTTTGGTTTCGTCAAGGGTAGATGTTGCTTATTAAACTAGTGGACTTCTTCAAGAATGTCAGCAAAGCCCTGGATGAAGGCAAAACAGTACCTGCCACCTATCTTGATTTAGCCAAGGCTTTTGACACAATCCACTATTCAGGTATCATAGGGAAACTTTTCCAGATGGGGATTAACCCATACATTACTAGGTGGGGAGCAAACTTGCACACTGTCAAAGTTGTGAAGTTGACCTCCACCAGTAGACCAGTTATCAGTGGGATACCAAAAGGATCTGTGCTGGGCCCTCTACTGTTTGGGATCTATTTCTCTGAGGTCCAGGTGAAGGTAGATAGCCTGTGGTTTACCAGGTTTGCATACGACTGTAAACTGGGTGCTCTCAAAGAGTGCCCCAACCATGATAACATATTAAAGAAAGGACTGACACAGACAAATGATTGGCACAAAACTCATGGACTAAAACTTAATGCAAAAAATGTCTCATTATCCCCTTTGGCAAAGAAGTAGCCCCTGCTAATAGCACCCCTCTAAGCTGAAACTCAGTTGTGCGAGACTTGGGAACACAGGTTTATAGCAATCTAAACTTTGATCACCGTGTGTCCATAGTGGTAAGAAAAACATTCTACAGTGCTCATCCCATAAATAAGGGCATCGCATCCAAGACCAGGGATGTTACAGCTCAGCTGTACTCGACCATTATCAGACCACTAATTGAGTACAATGCCCCCTTCTGTATGCACCTCACCAGATACACATAGCAACTGGAGAGATCACAGAGGTTTCTAACCAAGAGAATCCAGGGCCTCCAAAACATGACATACATGGAAAGACTGAAAGCCATGTCACTGTACTCTGTATCATACAGGCTGCTGAGAGGCAACCTGTGCCTAGCCTACAGAGCAGTCACAGACCCTGCCCTAATGAAAATGTTGCACATCTGCAAATCAAATGGGACAGGAATAACTCACTCTAGGGATCTCAACCAAGCCTGTAACATTAACAGAACATGCTGGAGAGACAGATATATCTCCCAGTGATTACTGCTCCTCTAGACTAAGCTCCCACTCCATGTAAAGCAGAGCTCCTCAATGACCCTATTCAAGTGCAAACTTGACAACTGGATGGGTGACTATAAATTCACCCTGGGGGTGGCACCTAAATGTCCCTCATGGACAAGGGCAGTGAGTGCTGATCACAGAATTGCTATGCTAACAACTTCCATCTAACTATGGTCAATAAGGGTACTAAGGTTATTACATGGCAAGGCTTGTAAAGGCCCTAGGGGCATTAGCCTAGTAACTTCCTATGAACTAATTACTAAAGGCAAATCCTGTGGGTCCATGGAAGTACTTGTCCCTCTTTTCTCCTCACTTATCAGATCCGTAATATAATATAATATAATATAATATAATATAATATAATATAATATAATATAATATAATATAATACCTCCTTTAGCAAGTAGTTTTCTAGGCAAATTTCCCATCTAGAAAAAAAAAAACACAATGCTTCCTGACCAGAAATATCTCAGGCACAAGCTCCCTCAGCTAAATGTAACAATAAACTAAATACAGCACAAGGACACTTGTATAAAGATGAAAGAACTTACTATATTATTAAGCATTAATAATGTGTCCTTACATTGTGCTAAGTTTATTTTTACAGTTGACCTTTTTACTGGCATGCGGGTGTTTCAATGTTACAAAGAGCTCACTAAGTTAAATAGGTTCATAGGTTCATAGGTTCATAGGTTAGTACGAAGCTAACTGCCCTTGTGAGCTATTTTAAGCCTAGCCAATTATCCCTTGTGAGACACAAACCCTGCATCTTGTGTTTGTAAGGCAAACACCTTAGCCATTAAGCCACCCTCCCAACCCCCTTAAGCCACTCTCCCAGAGCATCTAAAAGTGCAATCACTTTAGTCCGTGTCATACAAACTTGTACATGGCAACTTATGCATGGCTCATAAAGCTGCAAATAACCCTGCCCTGGTTGCCCTCTTACATGCTTGTAGATCTGGTAATGCCACAAATACGTAGTCTATGAATCTGAGTCCACGCTACCATAAAAGTAGATTCTGTTGGCGGGATAGATGGCTCTTCCAAAGAATCTCCTGTCTATAGAATAAGCTTCCACTCCCTTCAAACAAAGTGGCTCGCTAACTCTCTTTAAAACAATCCTGGATGGTTGCCTAGGGGTCTGTATGTTCATTCCTGGTCTAGTTCCTGAGACCCTTATGGATAGAGGCAGCAAGTAATAGGAGTTGCAGTTGCTGGGCTGTATATTACACACTAGACTGATTGCTCAGTACACACCTATGAACCTGCAAGCATGTACATATGAAGCAAAATAGTATGAGGGCTTAAAAATGGTTTGTTTAATGAATACATTGCTACAGCTGTCTCAAAAGCTAAGACTATATTAACCTTGGTATGATGGCTAGAAGAGAATCCGTAAATGGTACTGATTTTATTATGTTTTAATACGATAATTGCAGGACATGTAGCCTAGTTGTTTCTGTTTACCAGATTCTGTCAATCAAATGAATCAGGTTAAGGTTTTATGCTTAAAAAGATTTGGTGGAAACAAAGAGTCCTCAGTGTCTGGTGCTACTAATTTAGCATGGTATTAATAGAAAAGTTTTTTTTTTAAAGACAGCAAAGGGTATGAGTAAACCTCATTGACACTTGCTTCTCTATTTCATTTACTATGAATTTCTCTTTTCTTGTAAAGGGCAAGGCACCCTGGAATGGGTTCATCCCAAGACAGAGGCCCATGCCCTGGAAAGCATTACAGTTCAGTGGTGTCAGGTAAGCTCTTGATGGCCCTTAAAAATCTGGTGAGTGCTGATGGAATAGGAGTTGGTTTCAGATCTCTGAATCCATAGTGGTGGATACGGGCACCTTCTGGTGTCCAGTACAGTTACACAAATGATCCCAGAGAAGACGGTGTGGGGTTCCTGGGAGAGTTCTCTTATAAACACCTATGACGTTAACTGTTAATAAACAAAGAATAGCATTCAGGAACAGATAGCACACTATGCTAAATGCATAGAGAAATGAGTAGCATCATGCAGGTAGGGGACAATTCAGAGACACAAGTAGCATGTTCACACTAGAGAAAAACTAGTGTAGTATGCATCAAATGCAAATGACAATATAATAACATGTTAATGAGAGCCACTGCATAAGCAAATGGCAAACTCAAACATTACAGCATAATTTCAATTGTATAAAAAGTCTTCAATGAGCTGTGACAATCAGCTTATCCATACATCATGTCTCACCGAACAGATGTATCAACAGTGGTAAGGTACTTGGAGTGGCATCTACATTAGCAGATCAGCATGTGCTGGTGGCCACTTTGGAACCCACTGCCCACAATGTTTTACACTGCCACTCTTCATATCATAGAAGACTCAGTCAGCAACTGACGTACATCTCCATGACAAAGCAACAGTCAACCATGACCGTGTGGACAGAGATATATTGGAGTTAGAAGACATGCATCATCCTCACACGAGATTAAATGGGATGCATGGAATGTCTATCCCAGTGGACATGAAGATTGGTCTAAAATTAACTATTCTTGCTACAGGGAATTTTCTACTTCCAGCTAGAGAAATGATGACAGTGTTACTGTGTCCTCAGACTATGCCATGTTCACAATGCCATCATCTTCAGCCTCTATCAATGTGCTGAGTTCAGGCATGTAAAGACCTGTAGTGACGGATCCTCTGGAACATGCAAATATATATACAGCTAACATACTAGCATGTAAGCTGGTACATGTATGACTCACATCACCATGCATCAGACAGATTTCTACATGCACATACTCTATATAGCCTGTGGGTGCTTACATACCTGGTGATACAGGCTGTATATGTTACATTCACAATGTCCATGGGTGATAGACATGTAGTGTGCTATGTCTTATTAAAATGGCATGTCACAGGGCTCACCTTTTGCATCCCCACAGACACTTGAGGACAGTTGCAGCCTTGATGTTCCTGGATGACATTAATGCAGATGGTCATAAGTGAGTGCAGCAAGCTTATGTGCCAGGCAACATCCTACAGGAATGGCATTTGCCACTACTCACCTCAGATATCCCCTACAGACCCAGGTAGTTCTGACTAGCCTGGCTTCCACAGCCTGTCCACTTTGAGGTATTAGTGTCCACTCAGTCTCAACATTTAGGGACATAAGGAACTCATCGGTGTTTGTCAGCTGGGAATGTATTAAGTGTGCATCTCAGCTGGGTGACCAGTCCACAGCTATGTCTTGGGTTGTGTTCTTGGCATGGAGAATCACATCTGTGACCCTGCAATGCACCTGTTGCACTGTCTGATTATGTCCACTCCCAGCACTGATGTCCCACAGCAGTTCTTGCCACACCTGCCTCCTGAAGACATTGTCTGCCTTAGTCTTCTCCAGTATTCTCCTGTCATGGGTATGCATGGCCTGCAGTAACACCTCAATCTTCTGTGGAGTGAATTTTTTTTCATGTGCTGCCATTCTCAGGTACACCTGTAGGCAAGGCATACATGTGGATCTTTGTGTGTATAAAGGACTATCAGTGTCAACTAGCACCTGCTACCTCACTGTCCTTACTATCCCTGCAGTGAGTAAGCATCGTACAAAGGTATGGCGTAGCTGCTCTGACAATGTGTCAGCTTTGGACATGTGAGACATGCTGTATTCCTTGTGACAGTACAAACAGCAAAATATGTCCCCATTGCAGCCAGGCCCAGCATCTCCATTAGTCAGCCTTGCTGTCTTATTGGCTATTCATCATTGAGAAGACACTCATACAGCAGGACTGAGGATTGACCTACTTGTTTCCAGGTTCTGACTACACCCCCCACCTCAAAACAAGTATGTAAGCTATTTTGTCTGATGCCTATGCCATGCACAGTTACTTCTACATTCAGGATTGCAACCTGTCCTGCCTTTTCTATGAGACATGGATGGATGGATGAATGGATGGATATGACCTCCCCAAGATTGGAAGAGGTTCTACTAGTTCCTTGTACTCTTATTGTTTGTTTACCCCAACCCACTATTGCACTCTATCCTGCCTATATCATGAGGCATGGATTATTTTGCACCCCCCCCAGGACTGGGTGCTGTTCTGTCTGTTCCCTGTGTACTTGCTGGATGCTGCCATCACTTTGGACTCAACCTGCCCTGCCTGCTGTCTGTGCCCTTTCTGTTTTAACCCCACCACCACACTCTGTCACAAGGCCACTGCAGTGTTAGGACACACACAATGCTCCACTATGTGATAATTGTGTGTGCGGTAGCCATGCATCACATATAATTTCCTGCACTGTGGTGTGTATTTCTAGGAGCCTTGTCTTCTATCAATTTCCCTTTATGTAGGCATACTTAGATATCTCCTCTCTTTTGTAGTCTGTGTTTCTTGCTGTACCATGGTCTCCTATACAATGTATATACTGCTGCCTGTGCCCTTTCTGTTTTAGCCCCACCACCACATTCTGCTATACTATTGGCAAGGCCACTGCTGAGTTAGGGGACACACACACATACAGTGCTCCACTGTGTGACAGCTGTATATGGCAGCCGTGCATCCTGCAGCATTTCTTGCACTGTGGTGTGCATTACCTGTAATCTTACCCTCTCTTGATTTCCCTTCATGTTGGTATACTCAGATATCTCCTGTCTTCTGTAGTCTGCACTTCTTGCTGTAGCTTGATCTCCTACAACAGGGTTCTTAGTACAGTTATCGTGCTACTGAAGTGATTTAATGCTCTTGTCTCTGAATCCTGCCTATAACACAATGTGTTATCAGTTAGATTCCACACTGAAGGGTCTGGTGAAGTGCCTGCACCACAACAGACATCAATTAAGGTCTGTGCAGTTGGGGACTCTGGCCACTCTGCTAAAGATCTGCAACATGCTGATGACCATGGCATCATGCTACCCAGATGCCCATGATGGAGGTAGGTTATGTTGGCTGATCACAACTGTGGAGCCAGGCTTCACAACTGTGCCCTTCCCCACTCTACAAACCATGTGTGTTGCACTGTCAGTATGAGCATTGCACTACTGTGCTGCCCATTGATGTGCGTCACATGGTGTCTGTGACGTATAGCATTACACCCTAATTTCAATTTTCACTGTTAGACTAGACCTGGTGAGTGGACATGGCCTTAGTAAGACATGACTGTGCAAGGCTTCTGTGTGGTTCAACAAGTGTACCAAAAAGGTTTTGCACTGTTGAGCATGGAGCAGAGGCAGAAGCATAGCTGGCTCAGCCCAGTGCCGGTTCCACAAACCTTCAAGTAAAGAGGGAAAAAAACAACTCTTCAGTGAACCAAATTGCTTATTACAATTACATTTACCCCATCCCCTCTCTTCCACTGAAGAACAAAAAAACACATTAATACAGTAAGCCGATCACTTATTACAGTTCGATCCATGCCCCCTCCAGCTCTACCACTGATGATAAAAAAACAATTTATTGTGGCAATCCAATGGGGGGGGGGGTCAAACCACACACAAAAAAATCAACAGCTGCTCCTTCTACTGTCACACCCCATCAGGTGGCCAGATGCACAACACAACCAATCCCCCCCTCACCTTCTGCACTAGCCATTCCAGCCCAATTTCTGTGCCCTGCCCCCAACCCTCCTTCCAGACATTTTATTGAAAAAAATAATACTTCTTTTAAACTGTAGTAAACTGCTTTCTACAAATGTAGCAAACAGTTGCTACAGTTTATACCCTGCCTGTATGGAGCACTACTGCATTCCTGGCTTAGTTTGAAAAAAAATTCTCATTTTAAACTACACCTACATGGAGCACTACAGTGCCCAGGATTTAGTTAAAAAAACAGATTTTTTTTTCTTTTTCCTTTTAAACTGTAGCAAACAGTTGCACCAGTTTATATTACACATGGAGTGTTACAGAGCTTAGGTTTGAATGCTTTTAAAAGCTGGTATTGCATAAAAGAGAGATCTAAAACAACTGATCATGTAACCCCAACAATTTCCAGCTGGAACAGTTGACCCTAAACCCCCACCCTAATTATGCTACTCTAGGTATGTATAACAGAGAGTATCTCTTCTATTGAACCATCTTCCACTCTGCATAGAGTGAAGTACTTCTGCTACTCTTTTCAAATGAAATTTGGATGAATGGATGTGAGACCACAAATTCACCCCCCCTCCTCCAGTTTAGCACTCATGTCCCTCATGGAAAGTACAACATGTACTTACTAGGCTATTGAACTGTGAGGATCTTAAAAGCCTAGCCTTACATTCCCCCTGATAATTTTTAGCCCTTATATTTTTCATAACAATAACCTAGAAGTGGGCAGAACAAGTATCTGTTGAGATATTTACTTGTTGCACCTTTCCATGAGGGATATGGGTGCTAAATTACGGCTGAATTTACAGTGTCTGCTTTCATCCTTTCACCACTAACTTGCAATAAAAAGTTTTGTATTCACCGTAACATTCCATTTGTATTGTTGATTTTTCATCTCTCCTCACATGTGGGTTCAGATCTGAGCCCTCAGATCCGACTCAGCCGTTAGCAAGCTCATGACAACCAAAAAGCTCTTGGATACCGCTCCCTTACCCACAATGCATCTCTCCCAAATACCTCAGATCTTGTTTGCTGTGATAATATTAGTAGAAAAGAACACCCAAAAGAACCTTAAGTGAGGCAATTTCTGGAGTTCAATGGAACTCAATCTAACCCTAGAAAGTCTCTTCCCCTTCAACCAAGAATTCAAGGATGGGGGGTTAGAGATTGGGATTGTGAGGAGAGATGAAAAATCGACAATACAGATGGAATGTTATGGTGAGTACATAATGTCTTTATTTGCTGTTGTCAATTTTTCATCTTCTCCTCAAACGTGGGACAGAGTCCCCAGCTACATTTATCCAGGATGGATTCATGGGACAATATTCCTCAGAACCATCGCACCAAAGGAAGCCCTTCCCCTGGAGACCAAATCTAATTTGTAATGAGTTTTAAAGGTATGATGGTTTGCCACGTGGCCACTGTGCAAATATCATCCAAGGAAGCATTGGTCTGGGAGACTGCAGATGTGGCCATTGCTCTCGCAGAATGAGCCAGAATGGAGTTGTCAGACTTCATGCCCTTTGATGAATAAATAAAGGTGATACAACTAGAAAGCCACTTGGATAATGTAACTTTGATAACTTATATGCCTTTCCTAGGCCCAGAAAATGTGATACACAAATGTTTTGTTTTCTGAAACTCTTTTGTTCTGTGTAAATAGAAATGTAACTGTCTATGAACATCCAACAAATGCAGTACATATTCTCCCTTATTACTAAAATTAGGGAAAAAAACAGGGAAATGTATAGTCTGATTAAGATTTGTTTGAGAAACAACTTAGGGCAAAAAGGAGGTCTTGGTATTCAAGGTGACTCTGTCCTTATGGAAAATCAAATATGGAGGTTCAGAAGACAGTGCTTGAAGTTCTGAAATCTGTCTTGCTGATGTGATAGCCACCAAAAAGAGAGACTTCCAGGAAAGATACTTAATGTCACAAGTTGCTGCAGGTTCAAAGGGAGGCTGAGTAATCAGACGCAAAACTAGATTTAAATCCCATGGTGGAGAAGGGTCCTTGTAAGGAGGTTTTAACAATATGGTCCCTTTCAAGAAGGCTTTGGATAGTTTGTGGAAATTCAAGGACAAGTTTTCAAACCCAATATGGAAATTTGAAATGGTTGCTAACTACACCGTAATGAGACCTTAATAAGTAGACATCACTGCCCTGTTATTGAAAAGGCAGGCTAGGAATTCAAGAATTAAATAAATAGGGGCTGTGACAAGATCCATATTGTGTTGGTGTGCCCAGAATACAAATCTCTTCCATTTACTCCTATATAATTTCTGAGTAGATGGCTTATGGGAGGACATCAAGATATGACGTACCAAGGAGGAGAGTATAGGTTGTCTGGTGATCAATGGAACTGGAGGAATCAAGCTGTCAGCTTGAGACTGAGAAGGTTTGGATGAGTTATTCCTGTTGGATACAACAACAGGTCTGCAAAGGAATCTAGAATCCAGGGATCCTTCTGTAAATGAGGCCACAGGAAGGGAAACCAAATTTGTCAAGGCCAATATGGGGCAATGAGGATTACTATCCTATTCAACCTTTTGGCTTTCTGAAGAAACTTGGGGATGAACAGAATGGGGCAAAAGGCATACAGAAGTCGGGGGGCCAATCGTGTATCAAAGCATCCCTCAGGGTTTGCCCCTTTGGGGGAATCAGGGTAAAGTAGTTGCTGCATTTTTTGTTTAGGGAAAAGGTGAAAAGATCACAGAAAGGCTGGCCCCATGTGCGGAAAATATTCTCCACTACATTCTGGTTGAGGGACCACTCATTCGGCATGAGAATAGCTCTGTTCAGCTTGTCCGCTGTGACGCTGGATCTCCCCAGAATATGCACTGCTATTAAAAAGCGGTTGGATGAGATCACCCATTGCCACACTCTGAGCACTTCCCAACAGAGAGGGTATGATCTGTTTCCTCCTTGCTTGTTTATGTACCATACTATTGACATGTTGACTGATTGAATTGCTACCATACCTAGAGGAAAGGCATACTGAAATGCCTGCAATGTTAACAGCACCACCCTCATCTCTAAGACATTTATGTGGAGCTTGGCCCTGTCTGCAGATCAGGTGCCTTGGTCAGTCTTCCCCAGACAATCCCCCCCCCAGTCTGGAAAGCATCCAAGTCAACCTGTGGTTGAAGTGGAGTAAAGGGTCGGACTTGTGTCACCTGATGAGGATGAATCCACCATTAGAGAACTTTGTGCATATGTCAGTTATGTAGATCTGATAGGATATTGGTTGATGTATTATTGACCACTGTGAGGTTAGAAGCCATTGCAAAATTTGCATGTAAAACCTGGCCAGTGGGACTAACACAATTGCAGCAGCTGCGGAACCTAAGGCCTGTAGAATATGACTGGAAGTACCCTTTTGCTTCTGATGAACCTTGCTGTCTGCCTCTTGATTGTTAATACTCTGGAAGGAGGAAGCTTGGTAATCATTTGGCTTGTGAATAGCAGGCCTCCTATGAACTCTGTTGTTTGAGTAGGTTCCAGATAAGATTTTTGGTGATTTATTGTTATGCCTAGTTCTGAACAAAGTTGAAGAACAAAGTTTTTTGTACAGACTAGTAGATGCCTGGTCAAGGCAGAAATGAACCAATCGTCTAAGTATGGAAACACCCGGAATCCTTGTCATCTCAGGTAAGCCACAACCACTGCCATATATTTGGTGAACACTCAGGGGTGGTAGTGAGACCAAAGGGCAGTGCTCTGAACTAGTAATGACTGGCTCCTAACCAGAAGCATAGGTATCTTCTGGAGCGCCTGTCCATCTTTATATGGTAGTATGCATCCTATCCTAAAGATCTAATCATCGTTTTCCAGGAAAGAAAGAAGTATGGACTGAACCATGACCATTCAAAACTTGCTGCATCGGACTGATTTGTTTAACTTGCTGAGATCCAGAATCAGTCTCCAGTCCCTTGTTTTCTTTGGTACTAAAAAGAACCTTGAGTAAGTTCAGAATCCTGTCTGGTCTAGGGGGACCTTTTGGATGACTCTTTTTTTCTAGCAGTTTTTGAATTTGCAAGACTGCTTGATCCCTTTGACTGGGTAGAATGTCTGGGATTTTCTTGCTTGGGGGGAAGTTGTTTAGAGACGGGAATTTGTTAACCCCTGGATATTATCCTCTGTACCCATGAATTGGAAGTTATCTTTTGCCAGGCTTTCCAGTGCAGGGTAGACAACCGCCAATTGCCTCCAGAGGTGGACAATTGGGCCTTCTTTCAGGAGTGCCAAAAAAGTTTCCCAAAGAAAGATTCCCAGGAATATTGGATTTGCAGACCTCCTCTGCCATAAGGGCGGCAACTTCCATTGTTGTTTCTCCCACTGCCTCTGAAGGAAAATTCTCCACATGTGTCTTGGTAGGATCTTCAAGATTTCTTGAACCACATTTTTCTGCTGCCTCCTTGACCTTTGGGATAGGGTCTCTGAGGAGCTGAAAAATGTATGCCCATGGCAGAAAGGGTCTTACTTTCCTTCTCAAACCTGGATTGAAGACTTAAAGGGTTCTGCAAAATCACAAAGGAGCATCCAGGTATGCCTCCTCATGGAAATGCAGGAACCTTCCATTCTACTCATGCCTTTGGCTGCATGGGCTATAAGCCTCATGGAAGAGGTGGAAACTGAGTTTAGAGTGGCTAACTGGGAAACTACTTTCTCTTTGTCTCCCTCAGCTACTGCTCCTAGAAGGGTATCTGAGAGCTCCTTGATCAGATCCCTTTGTAATCTGGTGAAATGAGATAAGTAATTCAGCAACCACAAGGCAAAGGTCCATGAGGAAAAGACACACTTCCCACATCTATCCATCATCCTAGAGTCTTTATTAGGAATATGGATAGTGGAACTCTCCTTGGAATGTTCCTTTTTTGTCACCACTGCCACAACTGTGGCATCTACTGCAACCCCTTTAGTCCAGAAAGTTTTATCTGAGACAGCGGTTATAATCTTATTTGGTCTCCAGGGAAATAGCTCACTGGAGACTGCGGTCTCCCACACCCACTGTGAGATCAAATCTATGAGCTCGCTCATCGGTGGGTGGTGTCACCCAGGAGGTAGCATGGCGGGAACCAAAAGCAAACAGGTACACTGACTCCTCAGGTGAAGGTTTGCTAGACTGCCAGTCACCCCTCTGCTTGAGAATCTCTAGAATCTCCCCAAAGGAAATGTCCTCTGGGTGGGACCATGGGGAACTTTTACCTTCACCAAGGTTGGTGTCTTCCATGGCTGACTCCTCCATGTAGTCCAAATGCTTCCTCTTGCATAACCTTTTCTGAGGGACCTCCTCAATTGGATAGTCTGGGGAGGTATTGGAAGAGCTGGGGGTGCCCTGATGGGTATCCTGATGCCTAGGGTCCCGCTGTCCCAGTGGAACAAGGTGGGATGAAGAAGAATGCTGGATATCTACATGGAATAATGAATCCAAAAAGGCAGGTGCCTTTTTTGATGCAGTGGCACTGATGGCCCTCTCCAAAGTCCCAAAGGCTGACTGTTCCTGAATGGATGAGGACTCTGTCTCTGACAAGCCATGCTTTCGGTACAGAGATCCTTCCAGTCCAGAAGACAGCTCACCCAGGAGTGAAGCCAGAGCTTAGCTCACCTTTGCTGAAGCCCCAAGGGGCAGCAACTGCTCCGAGGATCTGGGAGTCGGCTGCACCCGAGGTTCACAAAGCTCACTCCAGCTCCGAAAAAAACTGATAAGCTCCAAGTGAAAGTCTGATCCGAGGAAGCAGACAACCTCAGATCCAAACTAAAAGGCACTGGGAGTATCGGATCCATGGGCTCCGAAGCTTGCCCGAAGTCGTAGGAGGAGGAAAAGGAGGAGTGGATAACTTATGCTGACCTGGAACCAAATGGGTCAAGGTTAAGGGAGACCTAGTGATACCCTGTGCCTATAAAATCTTCTGCACTATCCATTTCACATCTTCTTCAGTCAGACTCCTGGTCGAATGGGAGGATGAGGAAGGAGGAGATCTTGGCCATGATAGAAAGGGGGAAGGTACCCTGTGAGGAACTGGGTCAAAGAACACAGAGTACCTACCCTCAGTAAAGATAGGATTGGCTTGAATGGGCTAAGTGTTAGATCTGTGCCCAAAGGATCCACCCCATCCTTGCTTGATGGGATCAGAGCCAAAGAAGTTGGATCTGATGAAGTAGCAGTCAGAACAGAAGGCTCCGATCAAATTGTGGACTCCCTGGTGGAGGGAGATTTCTTCTTTTTCGGCTTCGGCTCCAACATATCTGTCAGCACTGAAGAAGGTCTCTTTCTGGCATTGTCCGAAGATCTGGGGGACAAGGATGAAGAAGGGCTCAAATGAGCCAATTAACATGAGAAGAAGAGCTATACTTTTCTTTGCCTCAATAAATAGCTTCACCAAATGAGGATGGTAACATGCACCCTTAGGATAAGCTTGTTCTTACGGTCTATTAAGGCACTTTTACTAGTGACATATTGCATAGTCCTCTTGTAAGTGTAGAGGTCCCAGACAATACACACACAAGTACTGGGTCTTGCTAAAGGGAATTTTATGCCTACACTTGGTGCACTTCTTGAAGCAGCTGGTTTCTCCTGTTTCTCCGTCATGACAGAGGAAGAAGGTCAGAGAAAACATGCACACAGACACTCACTCAGGAAGAAACAGCAAAGTAGAGAATTTTTTTTTAAAGGCAGATAGATGGAATAAGAAGAAAGGGAAAACACCTACTAACAATAGTAGGTAAGAAATACCATTAAGGTAAAGGAGTAGGTAGTAACCTATAAAATGCAGTTACTGGTGGGAAGAAGAAGAAGTCAAAGTAATCTAAATAAAGAAGCAGTCACCACAAGAAAAGGTCCTGAAGTTCACAGGAGGGACAGACAATAATTATAATACTGAAAGTTTAAGAATTTGAAGAAATACAATGAATACATTTAAAAAATACAACCTGACCCAAGAGCTAGCTGAGATGACCACATCTACACAAAGTGAGAAAGAAAATCTGAAGTATTTGGGAAAGATGTGTTGTGGGTAAGGGGGCAGCTTTTTGGTTCCCACAAGCTTGCTAACGGTTGAGTCGGAGAGGGCTGAGATATGAACCCACATGTGAGGAGAAGATAAAAAACAGACAATATCATATCACATATTGTCATGTAATTTGTGCATTTGCATCTGCAGTAATAGAAAGGCCTGACAGCCTGTTGGATAATTTGTGGGTTACTTCTTGCCTTTACCATGTAACAGCCACAGAATGGAGTAGCCCCTACCCCCATTCCCCTTACCAATAAAATCTGTCCCTCATTGCTCAGCCTTCCTGACTATCTCCTCATATATTTTGTGCCCACTCCAGAGCCTTACTATCAGTGTAGGTGAGTAATGTGGAAGAAACCTGCAAATCAGAATAAAAATGCTAATTTTGCATATTCACATTTTAAACTATTTCTGAATAAGAGCCATCTTCAAACTAATCAGGTTTAAGTCTGTTTTCTTCCTGCAGCAGATATGTATTCCCATTTGCATACAGCAGAGTTCACCTTTACAAAACTATTAAAGTGTCCTCTTTTAATTAAGCAGGAGTAAATGAAAATCATTTCTGCCTGCCATTTCATAACTGGTACAAATAAGACTAGTTTTTCATGTATTTATTCGTACAAACAATGCAACACAAATATTTCACATAAGGTCAGCCTGACAGCATGATCACTGCAGTGCTGTTATTACACTGCTGAGTAGGCACAGCTAATAAGTGTTAAAAGTTTAATATATTTCTTAATCTATGTTTTTTGAACTTCTGAAAAGAGGGAAGCGGGACCATCTTCTGTCGGGGCTGTACTAGAAATTTCCATTCTGTGCTTAAACTTCATGTTGCTCCTTTACCATCTAAAATTTCAAATGATTTGTGAATCTCTGTAAATATTGTCTCTGTATATTTAAAAAAAAATATGCATTTAATTTTTACTTGTTGCCTGTATCAACATAAAACTAATGTTTTATATCAATATTCATCTCAAGTGTATTACTTAAGGACAATGTTGCAGACATTAGTTTAGATGTTTATAAATGTTATAAGCTCTATAAGCCATAAAAGATGCTTAGAAAAAGTACTTACTGACTATGGCTGGCACCATAGACCCTTGATATTCTGATAAGATTTTAAAATGTAACAGCAGACATGACCATTACCAGAAAATCTACCACAAGTGGCATCCTTACAGAATAAAAGTTATGTACTGGAAAGGAATCCACTGCAGTGGCTTGTAAGGACCTTGCAACCTCTTGGCACAAGAAATCTGGGCAAAGCCTAAAATAATGGGAACAAAGGCTGAAAAATAGGGACAGATTTTAAATATTGCTCTTATAAACTTAGAAAAATGCTAGAACAACAAGATTTGTGTTAACGTGCATTTTTCTGAAGGATAAGAAGTCTGAAACTCAAATGTATATCTTTACTTAGTGACTTCAGTCCTCAGTGATTTGCCAGAAAGATTCAACTTTTATGAAAAAGAGACTAAAAATATGAGGCAAAAATCTGGACCGTTGAGAGGTATGTGTAAGGAGCATCATCACAATCCATTATTATCTTTGTGGGATGTAGCAAGGACTGATATTTTACCGACACTTTATTGTTTATAATGAAAGAATGACAAAAGCATGATAAAGCAGTGGCAAGAAAAAAAAAACACAACCACTGGTACATAGCATGGTTTTAACACAATTATTTCATTTTGAGTCAGTGGCTTTTTCTCGAAATTGTTAATGAATCATGCAAAATCGGAATTAAGCTGAATGTTGAGCACTGTATGATTTCACCTGATTCATATCAGACTACTATAAACTCAATGAATCCTAAAGGAAATGAAATGTATGATGTCAAATCCAGAAACTCTACTGATGGACAAAAAATGTGAGTTCAGCAGCCAAACACAGCATTAACTGTTAAGGCAGGATGGTGTGAATTATGGTAGGATTCGTTCAAACCTCACACAGTGTAACTAACAGAAACATGCAAACAGTCGGAGGATCTGAGTAATAACTCAGACTCTGGGGTTCCTTATAGCTTTCATATAATGGGTCCAAAAGCAATATAAATGTAAGGTACACTTATTATTTTGTTAAATGTTGTTCCTCAGCCATGGATAACTGCTGGGAAGCCAAACATATATGGCATATTTGACCATTGAGGTTATAGAATTCTTTTAACCGCATTATATAATTCAGTTTTTGTCCAGCACTTCTAATGACCATCACATGAAGAACTTTTTTCAAATCAGATATTAACTAAAATGCTTTGATGCTGCTTGGTTTTAATGAATGCTGAGAAAGCAGACCGTTTTCTTGGATAATGAAATGTTTTTCTGAGCTCCCTTAAGGTCATAGTCAATGATTTTCTGCCACAGCACTAATAATTTCATTGACACCACTCGAAAGAGTTAGTGATGGTATCCAAGCATTTTGTGCAACATTCTCTGAGCATAAATGACACCTACTTAGCACATCGCTTCTCTCCGCAGCATACCTAGAAACAAACTGCAGCAGTTCAATTTGCATCTTCTTGTCAAAATCAACAAGTTATAATCAATGTTTATAAAAGTGTAACCAACATGCAGCAACCTGAACATGACATAACACAACCTTTACTTACTAATAGCATGTTCCTTTCAAGGTGGAAACATTACAAAAGCTGCATTATTTCAACTACAAACCTTATATAACATTGGCAAACAATGACTACACAAATGATTGCTTGGTCATGTCCTATATTTTTGTATAATACGGTACTTGCATCAGTGTGTGTGCTATAAAAGGAAGAACAGGCCTAAAAAGGAAAACCTAGAAAGCATCACATCTCTTCTGGCTTTCCACAGATGGTTTTACACTTCGCAGCTGACTGTATTTTGTGTAAGGAGTTAAAACAGAATCATTAAATGTCTGTGGAATTAATATTTTCACTTTGCCCCACCATGTTAGAAAATGCACACACATTTATAAATATTAGTAATCTAGAACAGAAATAAAATGTTATCATGACAACAGTATGCAGTATCCCCGACCCCCAAATCCAGATTTTTAGCTAGCAGATAAATAAAAAAACAGCTGCAAAATTATAGAGGACTAGCTGTTCAAAAGCCTTACTTATTCTCAGTTGCCCAGCTGTACATCAAAGCAGGAAAAATAATGGGAAAGGGTAAGTTTAAAGAAGTACCTCACACATTGCTATGTATTCCTGGAAAGGCTCTGAATCAGAAGTGCAAATGTTCTCCCCTCCAGTTTTCTGCTAGTTTGTTGACCATAATGCTAGGGAGCTCCAAATAACTAGAATCCTTAGGCTCCAAATGGGAAGAGTTCACTACTGTAATTGCATGTTTATATGTCGCTTTCATTAGGAAAGACGGAAAGGGAAAAAAAAGCTAGAGCCTTGTAGATATCATACTACTGTTCTAAATGCTGATGACAGGCAAAATATTATACAAGCAAAGCAGGAAGTGCTGTTCGGAGAATGCCAGCCTAATCTCTGCACACTGCCTGAATTCTCACTGTGACCAAAGTTCTGCCTTTTTTGTGCAAGTGTGTGTGTGTGTGTGTGTGTGTGTGTGTGTGTGTGTGTGTGTGTGTGTGTATTAAAAAGAGTTTACATATTCTTCTCCTGCACTGTCAGATTTGAAGTACTTCTGTTAAAATATAACCACAAAAATGCAAAACTTATTAATATTTTAAGTGTTTTTGACTCTATATTTGAAAAGCAAGTTTAACATGTTCTTTCTTTCACCACCGGGACTATATATAACTTCAATGACACTCACATAAATACGAAACATCCTTCAGTTGCCCTGTATTGCCAAGAGATCAAAACTTCTTAATTCTCTATGTACAAAAGGGTAGAAAACATAGATCCACATAAGTGCATTCATTACCAGAGCCAGTGCCACACCAACTGAAACATCCAAGGGTGCCCTTTTTTCTGGAACAGAGAATGTGTTCCATTGCCCAAAGATGCCCTTTTCTCTAGCCAGTTGGTAAGATGGCAGCAAGGAACAAGCATTTCTCAATGCCAAATGTTGACTAAATTGGTAAAAGACTGCATAAGCATTCATTTGTTTCTTTATGTAGGTATTTTGCAGTTTCCCTTCATGAGTTTGAAGTCAAATTGCTCATTTCTGATCTGATTTTGTAGTTTGCCAGTTACTGCAGAGCATACCTCTCAACCTCTTACAGCAAGAAATCTGGACAAAGCCATAAATAAAAGTGGGTCAAAGGCCAAAAATAGGGACCATTTTTAAATATTGCTCTTACAAACTTAGAAAGGTGACAGCTGGAAAGGCCACAGAAATACCTCACTAAAAGAATCACAGGCCTAAAGCAGATGCCATATGCTGACCATCTAAAAAAACTCCATCTATACTCTGTGGCATATCGTCTACTCAGAGGTGATCTCTGCTTAACATACAAGGCCATGTCAAACCCTGAGCTGTTGGACATGCTCCACTTAAAGAAATCCCAATCCCTCAGAGCCACACGCTCCAGGGATCTAAACCTTGTCATCACAATGAACAAAACGCTGGAGGGATAGGTTTCTGACCCAGAGCCTCCCCATACTCTGGATTAGACTGCCCATACATGTCAAGCAGAGCGCCTCCTTGGCCGTCTTCAAAAAGAACCTTGATGATTGGATGGGAGATAGGAAATTCACCCCGGGGATCATGTCAGAAACCCTGCTAGACAGGGGTCCAGGGAAGTAAATATTGTGGGAAGAAATATCCAGGGAATTGTTATGGCTAGGCTTGTATAGGCCCTAGGGCCAATAGCCTAGTACCAACCTATGAACCTATGGATAACAGGTTTTGCATTAGCATGAATTTTCTGGAGTATGAAGTCTGAAACTCAAATGCCTGTCATTATTTTCAAACTTCAATCTTTAATGATTTGTCACTATTTTGACAGAAAAACACAATTTTATGAAAAATGTGCCAAAAATATGATGCAAAAATCTGGACATTCTGTGAAAATCTGTACAGTTGAGAGGGATGCTGCAGAGGATTAAGCCAGAGAGCTGTTAACAAGCTGCTTTCTATACAGTAGGGTTTGATTCTGTTCACAGGTTCATAGGTTCATAGGTAGGTACTAGGCTATCGGCCTTGGGGCCTATATAAGCCTACCAAAAAGGTTCCCTGGCTTTTGCCACCCAAGAAAATTATTTTCCTGTGCCCCTGTCAAGCAGTGCTGTAGAAGTGATCCCCGGGGTGAATTTTCTATTTCCCATACAGTCATCAAGATTTTTCTTAAAGAGGGCCAATGAGGAGCTTTGCTTGACATGAATGGATAGTTTGTTCCAGAGAATGGGAAGTCTCTGGAACAGGAATCTATCCCTCCAGCATGTTCTGTTTATTGTGGTGACAAGGTTTAGGTCCCTGGAGTGTGTGGTTCGGAGAGATTGGGATTCCTTTAAGTGTAGCATGTCCAACAGCGCTGGGTTTGACATAGCTTTGCATGTTAGGCAGAAATCGCCTCTGAGTAGGTGATATGTTACGGAGAAGAGCTGGAGTTTTTTTGAGACGGTCTGCGTATGGCATCTGTTTGAGGCCGGTAATCCTCTTAGTGAGGTATTACTGTGGCCTTTCGAAATGTTGTAGGCGTCTTGTGAAATACATGCCAAACAGGGGATTGTACTCTATAATGGGTCTGATGAGGTACGAGTAGAGAGGAACAATGGCCTCCTTTTTTCTAGAGGAGAACCCTTTTGTGATGAGGTGTGCCACATCGAAGGATTTTCTGACTACTGTGGCGAAGTGGTTATCAAAGGAGGGACTACTGTCCACCTGTGTCCCGAGGTCTCTTATCATATTTTCAGTGTTTAGTGAGCTACCGCCTATGTGGTAGTTCATGGTTACTGAGTTTTTCCCAAAGGGGATGACAATGCACTTCTTGGCATTGAGCTTGAGGCCATGACTTTGACACCACGCATCTGTCTCTGTGAGGCCCTTCTGTAGAATGTCTACATCATTAGGTGATTCTACTATGGCTCCCAGTTTGCAGTCATCTGCGAACTTTGTTAGCCAAAGACTTTCTGTGTTGGCCTGCACTTCAGAGAAGTATATGCCGAACAGGAGAGGACCCAGGACTGAACCCTGTGGTACTCCACTCATCACTGGTCTGAAGTCTGACTTGGAGAAGGCTACTTTTACTGTGTGGGTTCTGTCAGTGAGCCAGTTGGCCATCCATCATGTGACATAGGGATTTATGCCCAGTTTAGTGAGTTTATCTATAATTCCAGAGTGGAGGATGGTATCAAAAGCCTTCGAGTGGTCACGATAGGCTGTGTGCACTACCTTGACCTTGTCTATGGCTCTAGTGACTGCTTCAAAGAAGTCAAGTCGGGTTTAGTAGACATGATCTACCTTTTACAAACCCAAACTGAGTGGGGTCCAGAGTTTGGAGGATACCTATCTCTTTGCTTATAAGCTCCAAGATGATACGTTCCATGGCCTTTCAGACCACGCTCATCAGGCTAATGGGGTGGCAGTTTCTGGGGTGGGTGATGGCACTCCCAGTGGAGTGGGATAACCGTCGCTGTGCGCCACTCAGTAGGGACATAGCCTGAGGTGAGGCTATGATTGAATATGGTACTTAGGTGGGGTGCTAGTTCGTTCTGTAGTTCATGCAGTATGCAGCCTGGGATGTTGTCTGGTCCCATGGATGCTGTGTTCTTGGCTTTGGAGAGTGTGGTCTTTACTTGTTCATCCGTGATTACAGGGGCTTTGCATTCTTCCAGTATTAAGATGGGCCCTTTGGAGGTTGAGAGGGAGGTAAAGTTAGCATTGAACCTATCTGTCAGGATGTTGGTAATATTGGTTGGTTCTGTATATTTAGTGCCATTGTGCTGTAAATCAGAGCAGATCTGAGTGTTGCCATTGAGATTCGTGACATAGCTGTAGAATGCTTTCTGGTTGTTTTTGGAATCAGTGGAGATTTTATTTTCATAACTGGCTTTGGAGGATTTTATGAGGGATCTCAGCTTCTTGCTGAGGCTGACCAGGGAGTTCCTCCAATCTTGGGATTGTACTCTTTTCTGTAACAGCTTCTTCCTTCTGTTGTAGAGTTTGTTTATGGCAGGGGACCACCAGATTGGCTTCCATTTCTTGGAGGATAGCATCTTGGTTCTGTTGGGGATGCCACGATCCATGCTTATACAGTGCATTTGTGTAAGATTCAGCAGTTGTGCCTCTATTTTCTATCTGCGTGGGTGTCATGAAGTTTGCAACTTCTGTTCTGAGAAGCATGAAGTTGGCTTTGAAGTAGTTTTTGATGGTGGTTTCCTTAATGGGGGTGGGAGTGGGATATGGATGTCTAGGGTGATTAGCTTGTGGTCGGATCTGACCAGTGAGGAGTTGACCTCTGGCGTGGAACACTGGTTACCCACATTGGTAATGACCAGGTCCAAAATATCACTGCCCCTGGTGGGGGTGTGGACAAGCTGATCTAAGGCACTGGAATTTATGAATTCCAGAAAAAGTTGAGCGAATGAGTTGGTACCTGAGTAGTTTTCCCATTTGATGGTTGGGTAGTTGAAATCATCCATATTTAAGGTATTGGGTTGTACCTTAACATTTTCCCATATCTTAAGAAATGAAGAGTGGAAATCCTGGGCATGGTGGGGGATCTGTAACAAGCTACAACCTGGATTCCAGTCTTGTCCAGTGTTAGTTGCACTTGGATAATTTTGGATGCATTATGTTGAACAACTAGCCTGGAGGTGTGGATATCCTTAATGAATATGGACACGCCTCCACCTTTAGTGTTTCAGTCCAGGTTAGGTGGCCGAAAGGTGTGGTATGAATTATAGCCTGATAATGCAGGGGTGCTCTCTGAAGCCTTGAACCAGGTTTCTGTCACTGCACAGATGTCAATGTTCTCCATTTTAAGTAGTGCCTCGCTTGAGTGCATTTTGAGGTTTAGACTTCTAGCATTGAATAGCATTACCCTCAGAGTTTGCTTGCTTGTACCTGTTATGGTGGTGAATTTAGCATTTAAACCTTGTCTAAAAAAGGCACTATAGGGGCGGCAAAAGCCTTAGCCAGTATCCGGAATCCCAGGGGCAACAGGTGCAGGCCATCTCTGGCAAAGCATCATGGTCTGTTGACCATGTCATCCCAGGCAGACAGATACTTAGATCCCCTTAGAATGACACCAGAAACTTAGCCAATTGTTGAAGTCAATCATTTTGTCCTTGTACTGTGGTATCATTCTAGGCGATGGCAGGATGCTACTCAGGGCTTGGGTCATACCTGCCTGGACTACAAGATCTGAGAGCTCCTCTATGTCTCTTTCCAAGTAGTCCAGGGAGGTGCATCTCAGGTCATTCACACCAACATGGACAATGACAGAGCTGTATTTGTACTTGTTGTGGAGTGACCTGACGGGGTATGTTATGTGGTGGATCCTGGCACCTGACAAGCAGCTGACAGTAACTTTCTCCTTGTTTAACCTGGTGAGTGGGACATCAGTGTGCCTGACTATATAGTCACCTATGACTAGTGTGTTGGGTACGTTGTTTTGCCTTATCGGCTGAGGTTGAGGGGCACACAGATTTTGTGGGCTATGTGTCATTTTTGTAGTGTTGGGGGAGTGGTTGTCTGCATTTCAGCTTGGGAGGTCTCTGTTGCTTGGGCAGATTTTTATTGAGACCCTCCATGAATGTAGGTTTGTGCTTTGTGTTTTTATGTGTGGGTTTTGAAAGACTATGTGTTGAGTGTAGTGAGCCGTGGTGGTGCAACGGTAGCATTGTCACCTCACAGCAAGAGGTTCTCCTGTTCAATTCTCGGCTGGAGCGCCTTCTGTGTGAAGTCTGCATGTCCTCCCTGCAGTCAAGTGGCATTTGAAAGACATGCGTGAATGAGTGTGCCTTTATTGAAGGTTGGGCATCGAGCTGGCACCTCGGCACTGTGAAAATCTACTTCCAATCATTAGCAGACTGGAGTTCTGCTGTGGCGACCCCTAACCGGTAAAAGCCAAAAGAAGAACAACATGTGTTAAGTGCGGTGTGGTGTGGGTGTTAACCTTCTCCTCTTGACTGTCTAGTCCAGTCTTGGCTGGAGAGAGCTTGGCTTCCAGTTTGGCTATATAAGTGCATCTCTCACAGGTTGTAGTGTTGGGTGGTAGGAGGAGAGAGTTGCCAGTGTACATGAAGCAATTGCTACATTGGCCCAAGATGCCCAGATTCATCAGATGGACAGGAGAAAACACTGGGAGCTGACCCATGGACATGCCTAGATAGGTGCTTATTAATTTAAGTACTAAGAACTGTTTTCCTCTTGACAAGTGAAGAAAGTCAAGTGCTGTAGTAATTTGTAGTTTACTTAGTGCTTACAACGAGTTCTGAACAAGTGCTGAGCACAAGAAAACAGTTTTGAGTGCTGAAACTAAAAAAACTGACTAGTTCTAGCTAAAACTAGCTAGTTTTAGCACCAATCCCAAGAAGAGAAGCAAGCTACGGTCTGTTTGGTGATCTACAGTCTTGTCCCAGACGATGCAAGGGTCTGCAGGCTTGTAGCCTTTTTCTGGTAGATGCCTCAAATAGCAACCAGACCAATCAGGTATGTTGAGCACAGACACTCACCCTCCAACAGAAAGAGTCAGGAATCAATGCACTCTGCTCCTACTCTCACCAGGATCAGAATATAAGCACAGATTCCAAGCTGTCACCTATAAAGTGGTTATTAAGCTTTCTAGTGATCAGCAGTCTCCAGGAAATAATGTAACTACACTCCTTCTCTCGCCAGGAGAACACAGAAGCACTAATCCCAAGATGACTGCTGAGCTACAGAATGTGGGCTCTACAATAACTGGTGGTCTTGCAATAGATGCTTAAAGGTAAGATGAAAAAAAATGGCTTATCCTAAATACTGCAGTGTGCACTAGAGGAGTTAGATGTAAAAGTAGGTAACTTAAGTTTTACCTGTCTAAAAGTTAAGTTTTAATGGAGAGTCACTATTTTTAAAACAGCAAGATAGATTGAAAGGGGGCTGTCACTTTTGTATTCTGGTACTATGGAATACAGTAGGATGGCCAATAAATTTAAATAGTTGAAGGGGAGTGATTTCACAAAATGATAATTTTGTGCTTACTCACACCGGCCAGTAAAAGCAGAGAGGAAATGAGATATATGGTCAAATTAATATAAGGGACAATCAACTAGAAAGACAGTGGTGTTTAAGAATACAACAGTAACCAGGTGGGAGGGTGGGAAAAATTTCTGTCTGACTCACAAGAGACAGACCTGAGGTCTCTTTACAAGTTTTAGTATGCAGTTAAAAGCAGAATACAAGTAAAACACAGTGTAAAGAAAACAAATCACAGTTTACAAAATAGAAAAAGGCAATAAAGTAATACAAAACACAACAAATAAAAAGCAAACTAACCTTACCCTCACAGCAAAGACTTAATTTGCCTGCTGTGTGACTGTGAGCAGCTCTCTTAATCAGAAAGCACATTGGTGAAATTGGGTAGGCTCCTTAATGCACTACAGGACCCACATGCCTAGTAAGCCATGGGTACTTGATTGGACTTTATGCTCCTGTTTATTTGCTTGCTGCCACATCCTATAACCATGAATTTTATCATGATATCAATGGTTTATTCTTTTTCTGAGACTGCAGCATCCCAGAAAAAAGAGCAAACAATGTTCTACTTTTTTTTTAAATGACTATTGTTCTTCATCCAACAACCTTGGAATCAGAATAAAAATAATTAAAGGGTGTGGGGAGGGTGAAGCCCCTATATGGAGATAAAGGGGGACAAGAAACATGCATTGGAATTTATGCTGGCTGTGTACACACAAAAGCACAGTTTCTTTGATTGCTGTTAAATTGAACCTTTATGCTCCTGACAAAATATCTTTGTGTATTTTTGTATGATGCATTTCAAGGAATGGAAAACTGAGGTGACATAGTAAACTCTGAACTTACAATAGAACCAGTCACACTAACAAATAAGATATTAGCAAAACAGTGCTTGTAACATATAAAGCTATGTCAAACCCAGAGCTGTTGGACATGCTCCACTTAAAGAAATCCCACTCCCTCCGAGCTACACTCTCTAGGGACCTAAACCTTGTCACCACAATAAACAGAACATGCTGGAGGGATAGATTCCTGTCCCAGAGACTTCCCATACTCTGGAATAAACTATCTATATCAAACAAACCTCCTCATTAGCACTCTTCAAGAAAAATCTTGATGATTGGATGGGAAATAGGAAATTCACCCTGTGGATCACCCCTGTGGCTCTGCTCGACAGTGGCATAGGAAAATAATTTTCTTGGGTGGCAAAAGCCAGGGTACCTTTTTGGCTGGGCTTGTATAGGCCCCAGGGACGATAGCCTAGTACCTACCTATGAACCTATGAACTATATAAGTTACAAGTGGCATCCCACAAGGCTCAGTCCTGGGACCTCTCTTGTTCGGTATATATTTCTCTGAGGTACAGGCTAACACGGGAGGACTATGGCTGACCAAGTTCGCAGATGACTGCAAACTGGGTGCCATAATCAACTCGCCGACTGACACAGGCATCCTCCAAAAGGGTCTCACAGAGATGGATAACTGGTTCCAGAGCTATGGCCTAAAGCTGAATGCCAAAAAGTGCATAGTCATCCCCTTTGGGAAAAACAAAGTGCCCACAAATTACCACATAGGTGGTAATCCATCAAGTACAGAAGAAGTAATTAGGGATTTGGGGACCCAAGTAGATAGCAATCTCTCCTTTGACAATCACGTTGCCAAAGTGGTTAGAAAGACCTTCTATATAGCCCACCTTATCATGAAAGGGTTCACATCTAGATCAAGAGAGGTCATCCCCTTTGGGAAAAACAAAGTCCCCACAAATTACCACATAGGTGGTAATCCATTAAGTACAGAAGAAGTAATTAGGGATTTGGGGACCCAAGTAGATAGCAATCTCTCCTTTGACAATCACGTTGCCAAAGTGGTTAGAAAGACCTTCTATATAGCCCACCTTATCACAAAAGGGTTCACATCTAGATCAAGAGAGGTCATTGTGCCCCTCTACTCATCACTCATCAGGCCCATAATTGAATACAATGCCCCATTTGGGATGTGCCTTACCCGACATCTGCAGCAACTGGGAAGACCCCAAAAGTACCTCACCAAGAGGATCAAGAGACTCAAACAGATGCCCTACGCAGTTAGGCTAAAGAAACTCCAGCTCTACTCAGTTGCTTACCGCCTACTCAGAGGAGATCTGTGCCTGACGTATAAAGCCATGTCCAACCCAGAATTAATGGACATGCTCCACCTCAGGAAATACAAATCCCTTAGAGCTACACGCTCCAGGGACTTAAACCTCAGCACAGAAATAAATAGGACATGCTGGAGGGACAGATTCATATCCCAGAGGCTCCCCTCACTCTGGAACAAAATCCCAATCCATGTTAGGCAGAGCCCCTCAATGACCCTCTTCAAGAGAAATCTTGACAAGTGGATGGGAGATCGTAGGTTTAACCCTGGGATCTCTTCTGTGTCTCTACTAGACAGAGGCACAGTAAACTAACCTTAAAAGGGCTATCTTCTGTGACCTACTATACAGAGGCACAGTCAACTAATCTAAAAGGGTGGCGAAAGCCAAACACACTCTGGCTAGGCTTATAAATGCCCTAGGGCAGATAACCTAGTATCAACCTATGAACCTATATATATATATATATATATATATATATATATATATATATATATATATATATACACACACACACACACACACATACCAAATAAGTTGTATTTTTATGCTTAAGCCCTATTTGCTTAACTGTCATGGACAAGCACTGTTTTGCTAATATCTTATTTGTTAGTGTGACTGGTTCTATTGTAAGTTCAGAGTTTACTATGTCACCTCAGTTTTTCCATTCTTTGAAATGCATCATACAAAAACAAAACTATATATATATATATATATATATATATATATATATATATATATATATATATATGTATATATATTTGGAAACAGTACCACAGTAGTATGTATATAGTAAAGTGCTTTAAAGCCCTTAAAGTATGGCTTCATCATAGCTTTATTTCCACAGAACTTGAGCAAAAGTACACACACACACACACACACACACACACACACACACACACACACACACACACACACACACACACACACACAGAGGAAGAGTATATGCAGGGGTACTCACTCCCAGATTTGTGTATGCCCTGCCATATTTCTTTCCTCATGAGTGACCAACTAGGTGGAATAAACAGCAAACAGCACTAACAACATGCAAATGTATGGGTGCTACCTCATCAAAAGGAGAATATCACTGTATCACTCTCACTTTATTGCATTCAGATTAACAATACTAACCTGCATAATGATTTGCAAACTTCTATGCCATTTTTTCTAACTAACAGGAACACTCTGTCTCAAAATCAGATGAACTCAGTTTGCCTACTGGCTCTGTGTTTGGACCGTATCCACACCTCAGTACTCACACTTAAGCCTTCTCCCTATTAGGACCTCTGGTCTGGAACTCTGTATTACTTATCAAATTGTCTCAGAGCATTAGGCAATAATCTGGTGGGTTCGGTCCCACTTACTGATCCTGACAATCTATAGTTAAAGCAGTAGAATAAAGTAGCATTAGGATATCTGACTGTTGGTGACCTAAGGATACTATTTTGTTTTTTGCTCTGATGCTACAAGATTACTGTCTTGATTGAATTACTATTGTAAATCACAATTTTTAATGGTGAATATTAGTGTAGAGTGTTTTTATGTTATCAGACTGTCTCTGACTGCTACATTTATCAGTAATATTTTACTGTCCGATTATGTACTTCCAACAGTGCAATATAAATGTATTTTTTAATAATTTTTTGCCATCCATCTCCCCAGCAACTATAAATCTTCTTTCCTTTATAAACTCACTTATTCCTCTAGACTCTTGGTGCCCCAGGACGGCAGGAAAGGAAGGTAAGAGTCAGAGATCAATGCCAATAGCCAACAGGGTGCAATGTCTGTTGTGCTAGACACAGCTGATTTGCATATTTCACTACCCCCTACAGCTCCAGCTAAAGTGAATGCATATGCCTTGATCGTCCATAGAACCCCTAATTCAAGTGCTACAATCCCAGGCATTTCATCAGGCAGACCTCTTGTAATGGGATTCTGGCAGCATAGGTCTCTTCTCATGCCAGGATAGCTGACCAGTTTGCTGACAGGCGTTTAACAGGAGCCTGCCTTTTCAATGTTCAGGCAACTAGTCAATCTGCTGTGTCATAGAATAGGCAGGACCTAAACCTCTACTCCACAAAGCTGACATCAGAACATACGTTCATAGTTTCATAGGTATGTTCTAGGCTAATGGCCCTTGAGCCTTTACAAGCCTAGCCCATAAGATTACCCTGGCATTGTGCCACCCGACCTTAGTCCCCAATGCCTCTGTCGAGTAGAGCCACTGAAGTGATCCCTGGGTTGAATTTTCTATTTCCCATCCATTCATCAAGATTTCTCTTGAAGAAGGCCAGTGAGGTGCTCTGTTTGACATGTATGGGAAGTCTATTCCATAGCATGGGCAGTCTCTGTGTTATGAACCTGTCACTCCATCACGTTCTGTTGATTGTGGTAATGAGGTTGAGGTCTCTGGAATGTGTAGTGCAGAGGAATTGGGATTTCTTTAGATGTAACATTTCTAACAGAGCTAGGTCAGACATGGGTTTGTAAGTCAAGCAGAGACCACCTCTAAGTAGACGATATGAGACAGAGAATAGTTGCAAGTTTTTTGAGTCTGTCCATATAGGACAAGTGTTTAAGGCCTAGGATCCTCTTTGTGAGGTACTTTTGTGGCCTCTTCAGTTGTTGCAGCTGTCTAGTTAGGTACATGCCAAATGGGGCATTGTACTTGATGATTGGCCTAATGAGTGAAGAGTAGAGGGAGACAATGACCTCTTTCTTCCTGGATGCAAAATCCTTAGTAATGAGATGTGCCACATAGAAGGACTTTCTGACCACAGTGGCAATGTGGTGGTCAAAAGAGAGGTTGCTGTCAACCTGTGTTCCCAGATCTCTCATAAATCTTTCTGTGTTCAGTGGACTACCATCGATGTGGTAATTCATGGGAACCGGGTTTTTCCCAAAGGGGATGACATTTTTTGGCATTGAGCTTAAGGACATGGTTCTGACACCAGTTGTTGGTCTCAATGAGACCTTTCTGTAGGATGTCCACATCACTTGGGAGAGTTAATAATAGCTCCCAACTTGTGCATTTTGCCTGTTTCCTATAAACATTCTTGCAATTGGTCATACTGAAAATGTGTCTGTGTAGTCCAGCTTGCTTGCCTTTCATATAAATAAGAAATGATACAGAAAAGTGGAAAGATATACATATACATGTGTACATATACATACATTTACATACACACACACACATATATATATATATATATATGTATATATATATATATATATATATATATACACACACACACATATATATGGAGAGAGAATATCTTAAGAGGTAAAATATACCTATTCAAGTCATGATGTAAAAAATAATTGTGAAATATAATACCTCACAGGGGTGAAGGACAGTATGTGTGCCTTTTACAGTTCTTGCTTTCATATATATATATATCCTACTTAATGGTGAATATAATGTGCAAATAATGTAAGCATTCATGTAGATAGATGCAGATTACTTTGTTGTACAACAATGAACAAATGGTGATCTTGTCAACATCATGCAGGATATATGGGCAAGCCAGCAAAACTGAAACTCGTACAGCCTTTGACAAGGGCAGACTATTACAACTCAGAATTCATTTTTACATTAAAATCCATGTTGGTTAAAATATGTTGCAAATGTTATGAAAACTTTTGTTTATGTTCTGAAGGTTATGGACCGCATTCCTATGCATGTCCTAAAATACTCATACATGTTCTATTATGTGTCATAAATGTTCACTTTCTTTCGATTCCTTACAACAAAGCAGAGCAAAATCCAGCAGCAACTGATGTTTAATGAAAAGATTAGATACCATAAGTGTACGTGGAAAATTAAATGTTTTAGAAAGGAAGTAAATAAGGTTGATAAGGAAGTAATCTGTAAAACGACATGTTCATCATTAGATCATGGTTGCAGAAATGCGGAGAAATGGGATGAATCCTGCTAAGGATACTGTACATCCAGACAGTTTTCCAAAGCTCAGGCTATCATTCCTCACATACCATATCTCTAACATTAGACCTAGGTATGGAGGCTATGTGCTGGTACATAAGGACCATATAGCCATATATCTGACCTTAGACTTAGGCTCAAGGGCTATGCGCTGGTACATAAGGGATGTACAGACAACAAAATCCAAAGAACTTTCTTGTCACCAGTCCAGCAAGCAATATATTGTCTGCACCACAATCTGTCAGCCATTTGAAAGGATACAGTTTGTCACTATGAGTGAAAGCTAAGCACCTCATTGGGAGCCCTTCCTCTTTTTTCAATTTTATATACTATTTTTTTTTTTATATCATCAAAGTGAGGCTAACACCTTCCTTACAAAGTGTCTATTTTGCTTAGGGTCTAAACATAACACTGGGGACTGTACCATTTGTCAAGCTTTTGTCCTGAAAACCCTAAGGAGCCATCTTTCTAACAGATAGATGCTCTTGCATGAGCCACCATGTTCACTGAACTTCCTACCTCAGATGTCCCCTCACAGCTGAAGAAAAAAATCAAGAAGCAGAAGAAAGACAGAGCTACTTTGGCCTTCTTCCCTAGTTCAGAGTTGGACATACATGTTAAGATGGTTGAGAAGTTAGTAGAATGTCTGCCCTCTGGGCCTGTTCCCTCTATTGTAACCCTGACACAGAATACCCTACAGGCACATCCCATCTGACCAGTCATATGGCTGCTACAGCCTTGAAGGGAAACCCAAGCTAGTGATTTCTGAAGGACTGGATGGTGTTCCTTAAGATTTATTGTATGTTCTCTGATGAAAGTACATCCTGGGTCAGGGCCTTCTCATGCAGTTTCATTTGATATTACTAAGAAGAAGAAGAAGAAGCAATAATCCAAACTCCATTCTTCTCTAGCCACTCCTGCTTCAAGATGTCAGCATCAAGAATGGTAGGATTTTACTCAGGGGGGTTTAAAGCCCTTATGGTTCTTATGCCCCATTTGTTCTTGGCTTCCACTCCATCTACTCCTCCAAAAAACAAAAATGGGCACATCTTCTAAAGAGGATTCTTCCTTCAAGCCAGAATCAGACAACTTGGATCTTTCTTCTTAGATTCACCCCCCCCCTTTTCAGGCTATGAACCCTTACCTGTATATACCTTGTACTCTGACTCTCTTCAGGAAGAGCTTTCCTTTGGAGACACTATTTAGAAAATGATGCAGCATTTAATTCGGAGGCAAGCAACTTGCTGTGTCACAAAAGAGTTATTATAATCTCTTGAGTATGGCCATTCCCCAAACCTTCTTCTAAACCTTCAGTTCTGGAAGCTTTAGATGACACTTTCCTTTCTGCTTCTCTAACTCTTGATTCACATCTGCCTGAACCCAGAAAGCCTGACAGGTACTGCAAAGTCCCTTACACATATAAACACTTTTATAAAAATCCAGCATCTGACTGCAGTTGTTTTCACAGATGCTGACAAACCCATTAAATTTTTCCCATCTTCCAATGCTGTCCTAAATGACAGAGATAGTCAAGCCATGGCTAGACATGGGGAATAGTGTATACAGCTGCTACTTTAGCATTTAGTGAGGTAAACACACATGATAAAATATCTATTATCTGTTCTTGGCAGCGTGAATAAACATGCCTAATATCCTTGACAGTGACTCTAAAACAACAATGGAAAATATTGTATCATCTGTCTCAAGAGTAGTACACCATTCTTTTAAATGTGAATATGATGTGGCAGATGCTTCTTCAAGGGTTGCTGCCTCTGAATCAGTGCTGAGAAGAGGCACTCCTGGTTAAAACTCAAATCTCTACCACAAGATGTAAAAGCAAAGCTTTTGGAAGCTCCCTTATAGAAAAACTTCTTTTTTGGATCTCCTTCAGCAGAGATTTTAACAAGATTGGAATAAAGGGGCAAAATTATGCAAGAGTTAAACAATTCTTTCTTTTCCCTATTCAAAAATTCAAAGAAATTACTCTTGCAAGCCTGGCTCTTTTATCATAAGAAGACTACCTAACAAAAAGGCAAAAATTCCAAACAAGTAGCAAGATAAGCATCATTCTGATTTTAGGGGGAGTGAAAGGTCCCTTCTAGGACAAATCTTCCATTTTCTGAATATGTCCTCTGCCCCCCCCCCCCCCTTCACCTTGGCCTTCTTTCTTCAAGTCTTCCAAATATTTTTTCTTTCAATCTTTCCCTTTGAAAAAAGATCAGAACAGACCTATATTTACATTATTAATATCAGACTTTCCAATAGACACCGGAATATGGGTTAAAAGGTTTGTAGACAGCATGAAAACTGGGACAGTTGTCAGCTCAACAAAGGATCAAGCTAAGTTGCAGGGGTTTATAGATGCCTTATACTTGTGTTAATTTTGAAAGCAAATGGACTTTAATACCAGGAAGACAAAAGTATTGCAGTTTGACAAAAACATTCCCTGTTACACATATGCCATAAAGAGAGAAGGTTAAAGATTTGGCTGTTATTGTAAATACGGAACTTTTGTATGGGAATTAATGTACAAGTGACAACTATGAACCCATGTACCCATGAATTACCACATAGGTGGCAATACACTAAACACCGAAAGTGTGATAAGAGACTTAGGGACACAGGTGGACAGTGGTCTCACCTTCGATAACCACATCACCACAACAGTCAGGAAATCCTTCTATATGGCATACCTCATCACTAAGGGCTTTTCATCCAGAAAAAAGGAGGTCATTGTCCCACTGTACTCATCCCTCATTAGACCCATTATAGAATACAATGCCCCATTTGGTATGTACCTCTCAAGACATCTGCAACAACTGGAAAGGCAGCAGAAATACCTCACTAAAAGAATCATAGACCTAAAGCAGATGCCCTATGCTGACCATCTAAAAAAACTCCACCAATACTCTGTGGCATATCGTCTACTCAGAGGCGATCTCTGCTTAACATACAAGGCCATGTCAAACCCAGAGCTGTTGGACATACTACACTTAAAGAAATCCCAATCCCTCAGAGACACATGCTCCAGGGATCTAATCCCTGTCATCAAAATGAACAAAACCTGCTGGAGGAATAGGTTCCTGACCCAGAGACTCCCCAGACTCTGGAATAGACTGCCAATACATGTCAAGCAGAGTGCCTCTTTGGCCCTCTTCAAAAGGAACCTTGATGATTGGAAGGAAGACAGAAAATTCACCCGAGGATCACGTCAGTCGCCCTGCTAGACAGGGGTCCAGTGAAGTAAATACTGGGGAAGAAACAGCCAGGGAATTGTTATGGCTAGGCATGTATAGGCCCTAGGGCCGATAGCCTAGTACCAACCTATGAACCTATGAAGGATATCTTATGAAGCAAAACTAGTAGAAAAGAAAATATTCTATTACCTATCTACAAGGCTGTAGTAAGACCTATAACTGAATATCATGCAGCTGCTCATATGTATAACTGCTCTCAGTACTACAGGCTGGAAAGGATCCAAAGATTTTACAGGACACATCACTAAAGTTAAACATCTGTGTTATGTAAACAGGCTAAAAAAGTTGTCATTATATTCAGTTATATAGATTAGTAAGAGGAGAATTAATTCTTATATATACAGTAAATGTGTGAATGACAACACAATGGCACCAACTCTAGGCAGGGTCGGATCCAGCACAAGGTGGCCTAGGCCAGCTGCCGGCGGGAGGGCCTGTACATTTTCCAAAAAAAAAAAACAATTGTCTCACTCTTACCACCAAAAGAAATGGAAAAGAAAAGAAAAAAAACTCACTCTCTCACCTGCATATATGACATCCCATTTGGTTGCTGTGAGCTCTGTGCCACCTACCACTTCTAGCACCAGGAAGTCTCTCTCTCTCTCATTAACTCTACATTTGAACTAATGCAAGGGAGGCTTTCTGGAGCTTCAAAGCCCAGTATTTTTGTGAGACATTTTACTTGCTTTTTTTTGGAATTCTATCATTTCAAAATGATTACTATGAGCCATTTTTAATTGCTTCAATTCTTTTACAGTAGAGAGTCGATTATCCGAACTAATTGGGACCTAGGGTAGTTCGGATAATCAAATTGTTTGGATAATCAAACATATAACTGATCCAGATAAAAAACTTCTAAAATCTTGTTTTTTTTCCTACATGCAGGAATACACTTTTCGCCCATTCAGCGATTCCAATGGACAATAAAGAATATTTTTTATGCAAGAGCTGGCTACAAGCTCAAAACACATTCTCTAGCAAATACGTATAATGTTTACATATTCAGACATTATCATTTTTCCTATCCAAAAACTTTGGAAGGCTGGTTTTGATAAATGGCGTTTCTGATAACTGACTGTCAGATAATTGAGACTCTACAGTACTTCCTTGCTTCATTTCTTTTGAAACATTTGGAACTTAAGGATTACAGAAACAGTAATTTATTTGCTTGCATTTTACTGCTAAGAAGTGGAATATTAAAAATTGCTGGAAAGCACAGTAAGTATTGGAATATTGAAGTTTAATGGAACGGTGTGTTCTGTGTGTGTGTGTGTGTGTGTGTGTGTGTGTGTGTGTGTGTGTGTGTGTGTGTGTGTGTGTCAGCTACTTAGGCAGGAACACACAGCACTGGTTGGACAGAGAAGGTGCTGGAGGTCTTGGCTTGGCCACTCAGCTGAGATCTCAACCCTATAGCTGTGCCAGTGGGGAGTCTTATTGGGGATCTGGAGAAACAGGGGGAAACCAGCCCTAGACTGACTGTGATCTCTGTGTGGTCTTAAGTGAAATTGTACTTTACTGTGTATGTACTTGTCATCCTCCCAGTGTGTATATTCCCCACTGTTGCCAGTGGTGAGGATTGAGGCTCCTTGATTACTGGGCCAGTGCAGGGGCATCACACAGGCATCAGTGTTGTAAATACACAAGATACACTTGATTTTGTTTATTTTAGTACTAAGGTATGAATATCTGGTAAATAAAATGTGTTGTTCAGCAGCAATTCTGGAAGATGTTCTCCCAGAAATATCAGAAAAAAATGACATCATATTTTGCACAATTAAATGGCTAATAAAGTAACCAAAAATGCTATGATTTACACACTGAGGAAATGGTAAACAGCAGGTAATGCATAACTCAAGCATAATGAAAACTAGTTGTGCTATGAAAGCAAGGAGCTTTAATGCTACCCACAGAACTGACATGCCTTATCATATAGATGTCATTCCAGAACAAGGCGGATGAGTCATAAAAGGTAACGCAGTCCATGTGAACAGTCTATGGTCAATGTAGCAGAATAGTCTGTGTAGCACTGGCTGTAACATTGGTGATAATCTAGGAGGGAAATAAGTAAGCAATAATACCCAACAGGGTGTGTGTTAATGTGTAATTAATGCCCGCCCAGGGGTGTTATGAGGCTCGATGCCGCAGACAGAAAAGATGAAGCAGCAAGGGAAGGAGGGAGAAAAAAAAGATGTAATGCTGAGCTTGAAAATTATTAAAATGCTATGAAAAATGTAACTCTTCTGATATTGACATTGATGTGATGTCACATTATGCTCACTTAGCTGAATTTATGAGGATTACCATACAGTACTGTATAATGACTGCTATGCAGTACTATATAATCACTACTGTACAATATTGTATAATGACTACTGTGCGGTGTATAATGACTACTATGCAGTACTGTATAATTACTGCACAGTACTGTATAATCACTACTGTACAATATTGTATAATGACTACTGTGCGGTGTATAATGACTACTATGCAGTACTGTACAATTACTGCACAGTACTGTATAATCACTACTGTACAATATTGTATAATGGCTACTGTGCGTTGTATAATGACTACTGTACAGTACTGTATAATGACTACTGTGCAGTATATAATGACTACATTGCAGTACTGTATAATTACTGTACAGTACTGTATAATCACTACTGTACAATATTGTATAATGACTGCTGTGCGGTGTATAATGACTACTATGCAGTACTGTATAATTACTGCACAGTACTGTATAGTCACTACTGTACAATATTGTATAATGACTACTGTGTGGTGTATGACTACTGTACAGTACTGTATAATGACTACTGTACAGTACAATATGACTACTGTGCAGTGTATAATGACTTATGCAGTACTGTATGAGTACTGTACAGTACTGTATAATGACTACTGTGCAGTATATAATGGCTGCTGTGCAGTACCGTATAACGACTACTGTACAGTACTGCATAATAACTACTCTGCAGTGTATAATGACTGCTGTGCACTACTGTATAATCACTGTACAATACTGTATAATCACTACTGTACAATATTGTACAACTACTTCTGAGCAGTGTATAATGACTGCTGTACAGTACTGTATAATGACTACTGCACAGTGTATAATGTCTACTGTACAGTACTGTATAATGACTGCTGCACAGTACTGTATAATGACTATTGTTTAGTATATAATGAGTACTGTACAGTAATGCAAAAATGACTTCTGTGCAGTACTGCATAATGACTAATGTACAGTACTGCATAATGAATGACTACTGTACATACTGTATAATGACAGGAGGCCTGACTGTCTTCAGAATTAGACAGCTGATGCTGGAGTTATTTAGGAGTACATAATCAAATTAAATATACAGTTCCATCCTGAATACACATATGAAGCAGCACTCTAATGCACTGATAACGCCAGACAATGTAATGCCAACCTACGGCATAAAGTAAAACAAAGCCATTGAAGTTAAGATCTAATAAGCTAAGAAATTAAAGCATTTCAGATATTATGAGAGGTTGCACTAAAAAAACCACCACAGGAACAGAAAATGGGCTGAAATTGCTTTACTTCACAACTCGTAACTGTTACTTCGTTTTTTTGCCTTCAACGGATACAATACATCAAACACAGCCACTTTTTTAAGTACATATCAAAACTCATAACAGTCAGTTGATTTAATTCAATCTATATTAATCTAAATTAATCTAAATACATTTAAAGCAACAGTACCATATTTTATTAATGGTAAATGGAAGCTTTATTAATGGTAAAAGATTTGTGTGTAAGGGCAGAATTAATTGTTACTCATGTGGTGTAGTTTATGCTACAGGTTGTGGGTGCACCGATATCAAGTGGTACATTGGGCAAACCAAGAGGGCCATTAAAGTAAGGATCATGGAACATTTGAAAGATATCCAGAATAGAAACATGAGAAGTCCAGTTGCAGATCATTTTGTTAATGTGTCTTGTTTTTTCTTTTCTGTTTTTGCCCAGCCTGTATCCAATGGAGGGGGGGGGGGGGTGATACAGTTAGGAAATTATTGGAACTAGAAAGTACTTTCATTTTAAATTGTAGACCATTGTCACTCAGGGGTCTCAATTTGGAGGTGAATCTAGTGTATTAGGCAAGCCTTTTTAGTATAAAAAGCAGTTTGGATAAACAAATGTGGTATTTAAAATACTTCGATAATTATTTAAAAATATTTAAAACACACTTTATGCAACATTTATAATTTAAATGTTTTTTCATGATGTGTTTAAATTTGTATTTATATGTGAAAATGTGCTACTGTTGCTTTAAATTTATTTACATTCATTTAGATTAATTTAGATTGAATTAAATTAATTGGTTGTTAAGGGTTTTGATATGTACATAAAAAGTGGCTGTGTTCAATGTATTGTATCCGTTGAAGGCGAAAAGCCGAGGTACCAGTTACGAGCTGTGAAGTAATGAATTTTCAGAATATTTTCTCCTCCTGTGTGTTTTTTTTTTTTAGTGTATTTTTGTCCTGAGTATTTCTATTATGAGAGGATGCAGTCCGCACTTTTTAAAATTTTGAGCATGCAAATTTCAAATTCAAGCACTTTGCATTCAACTAAATGGAATCCAGTTCAAATAATATTTTATTTCTTTGATAGAAACCCTGCTGTCAGTTCACAGCTGCTGTTTAGCAAAATAATTTTAATAATTTGTATACAATTGCACTGCGAGGATTTGTGAAAAAAATACCTGGAGTACCTACTTTAACCTGTATTCAGTTAGCAATGCAAAGAAATGAGGGATAAAAATGAATAAACAAACATTTTGTCAAGCATAACTTGACTTTCATCATTTGTGGAATACAACAACAAAATGCAAAGACATGATAGACTAAAAAGAAGGAGGTAGTGAAGCAATGAAATACTAATGTTCTACTGCAGTTTAAATTCTTTGTTGGACAATATTTAAGAAATGGAATGGGAACAGTCATTGTTGTGATCCATCCACAACCCATTTTTCCCCATTTTTCACAGGGGATCAGGAAGTCACTTCAACGGTGACAATCATATACAGCCAATGTTTACACCGCTGGGTGGCCATCCCTGCCACTGTAGTTCTTCCACACCCCACACTTGCACGCACACTCACACCCATGGCCAATTTAGTGTCCAATCCACCTGCTGCATGTCTCTGGAATGTGGGAGGAAACCAGAGCATCTGGAAGAAACCCACACAAACACAAGGAGGACATGCAGACTCCACATAGAAGGCACCCTAGCCGAGAATCGACTGGTCTAATGCAAAACAGAAAACTGGCCAACATCTGTAAAGAAGTCACATTACATGCATTTAGAACTGTAAAGGCACAGCTACAGTAGTTAGTCTAGCTGTGGAAACTACATTGCTAAAAACAAATTCAGTCATAACTGAAGTTGCTCCTATCAGTTATGCTTTAAATTGTTTACATTTTTGGTTTATGGCCATCCTTTCTTAAGTTTTACAGATGTTTATTGATGGATTTGATACTGATTCTGCAAAGTAGCTTCAAAGAAAAAAAATTTTTGACATCCAGAGAAGCTATTTATTCTGCCTCTGAAAACCTGTACACTATCAAACATGATGTATTGTAAAGCAACAGAACTTTGATTTTTTAGTCATAGAAATATTGAAAAATATTATAGCTGACATTTCGTTTTTACTAGTTTAAATCATAGCTTATCACTTGGTTACTTTGCAGTTACTTAGATGTAAAAAAGAAAAAAAAAAAACATCAGCACCATTTTCTCATGCAAAAATTTAAAACTCTGGAAAGGAGAATGATTACATAAATCAATGGACATACTTTTGTGTTGCAAATAAGGCGATATTGTAGTGTACTGGCTCACCAGATGTGCAGTAGCAAGCACCACCCCAACCCCGCCCCAGCTGGTTGATGTCTTGCTGTACTTATGAATAACCAAAAATGAAGTGGCTTCCTCGGCATGAATATTCATTTTGATGAGTAATCGCAGTTATATTTAACAGTTGAATTTCAACTCCGTTTAAAGAATCATTAAGTGCATGCTTAGCTGTTTCAGCATAACAAATGCTGGAATACAACTGCCAAATTGACAAACTACTACAAGTAATCCTAAACCGCCGTATTACATCAACTGTACAAGAGATCCCAGCAAATATAAACAATTACTTTTTCCCCTTTGCTTTTAAGGGGGCAAGCCCCCTGCACCCCCTTGTGGGGGCGCTGCGCCCCCCACAACCCCGCTATTTGAATATACCAACTCCAAGAACCGACTACAGGGGGGTGCAGGGGGGCTTGCCCCCTGCAAAAGCAAAGGGAAAAAGTAATTGTTTACATTCACTGGGATTACTTATATAGGATTAGTTGTAGTACTTTATATTAAGCAAAGAGCAAAAGAAGGTCCTTGTGCACCAGCATTACAAACCAATAAATAAACTATCACAGGAATATATAGTGCTGAGCTGCTCATCTACATTCATTATATGCATGTCATCACTGGGTAATACACATGGCATGCCAATCATGCCTCATTTCCTTACCACTTCCTAGGTTTTAGGCTTGTCAATCACCCTGGCCACGCCCACTCCTGCGCGAAACTGCCAGTGAGACAGTACACTACAGTATCGCCGCAAATAATATATTTTAACTCTTCTCTGCAAAGTAACATTACACATAGCCATTATTAGGTGACTCAGAAAAAATGCTGCATAGTCAGTTCTGAGTGCGATTTCTTGCAACCTATGAAAGGCACAAGACTATGGCTTGTATCCATAGACAGCATACTATACTGTTCAAAACAAAGGGTGGAGATGCACAGGGTGAAGGTGATTCAATGACATAAGTAACATGGTCATTTTAGGTGAAAGCTAGCATGGTATACAATAAACAATACATAATTATATAGACAAGATGTTCCAGATCCAAATGAGGGAAAGCAAATATGAATATAATGCCATCAAACATAGCAGAGAGATTCAGAAATTTATGAAGTAGGTCTGCTGCTCTGCAGTGGTTGCTTGTTCTGAATGCTAGCAATGGCCAGTGTACAGAACACCAGAATGTCTGTGACATAAGCAGCTATAGCAGAGCATTAAGTACTTGTGGGTGCTCTCACAGACACTGCCCTCTATGCCAGTGCAGATAGTACCATGAGTGCCTACTTTGCCATCACCTGTCTCTTCACAAATCATGGGTCACTTCTGTCTGGATAGGTTTTCCATACAGGAGCTTGTTTATTTGTCTCACCATCATGCAGAACCAAGGGGGATGCATGGACAGCTTATCCCAGTGGACAGTAAGGTACATGTAGCTTTAACCATTTTATCTACAGGAACCTTGCTGTCACTAATAGGGGTGGGTGCTATGGATTTCACAGGTATTTTTGCCTTGGGTATCCTATACTAATTCTTCAGCATTATGCTGCATCATAGGAAGAAGAATAAATGGTTCCCAAATATAGCAGAGAAGAGATGAAAGTACCACTATGCCTACATTCTACAATACCGCCCCTTTCCCGGAGGTCTGGGGAGCCATTGGGTGCATACACATTGCAACCATGGCCCCAGTGGGTCTATACAGTGTCGGATATATCAACAGGGATTGTCTCCACTCCCTCACCTACCAAGTTGTTTGCAATGCCCAGTGTATAATCTGTAATGTTTCTGTGCACCACCCAGGCAGTTCCCATGATTTTCACACATGGTACATGTCTATCCTGTACCAATGTTTTGTGGAGGGTGACTTTCCACGGGTCTGTTTACCTGGTGGGTGCACATGTAGTCTTGAACATAGCTCAGAATATCCAGTTATTCTGCAGTCAGGTAGTAGGCTACATACAATGGTGTTACCATTTTGTGCTGCAGTGGATAATGGATGTGTGCTAGAACTGTAGACAATAACATTTATCCTTATCATCTCAAACTATTAGTAGGCATGGCATACAAAACTGTGCTCGGTGAGACTTAGTGCATATTAAACTGTGTTTTGGTCATCTTAAAATTTGCTTCCACTGCCTATATGCATCTGATGGAGCACTGCATTATTCAGCTGAGACCTGCAGCCAGATCATTGTGGTGTGTGCCATGTTACATAAAATGATTTTGTGGAAGTAACTTCAGGAGCAGGGCAACATCACAGGAGGGCATCATACCTGTTGGAGGAGGAGATGAGGAGCAGAGCAGCCAGTCAGAAGAGGAACAGGTAGCAGACCACATGCAAGGCAGAGGCAAGAGCAATTCATCACAGCACTGGCAAAGAGGCAAAGTCTAGTCCACAACCACATGGACATGCAACACAGAATGAAATGCTTTATGCATTATCAAATAAAGGCTATGCAATACAGTCCAAGGACTGGCCATGCTGCGCATCAAGCATTACCTTACCCACACAGGGTAGGGAGTGGTCAGGATGTAGTTTTCATCATTTGCAAGGTAAGGTACATAGTGATAGGTGACAGGAAACACTGCCATGTGGGCCAGAATCATTGAGTGTCAGATGTGGTAGCCACACATTCTGGTAGTATGTTGAAGGGAAACAGGGATCACATCCTCCAGTGATAGAGTAGAGCAGTTGTGTCAGACTTGGGGCATGTATGTAGTCTGTGGTAGTGATGGCAAAAAACTATGGCCATGTGTTACCCCATGTGTGTCACTCTATACCTTGTTTGTCATTCAGTCCTCCCCATGAGCAAGTGTCTACCATCTGTCTGTATCCATCCACTGTTGTTTCCACTTTTTTGCTCAGTGTCAGAAAAACAAATGACAGCAATCATATCTGTGAAGAATTTAAAGGAAATATCTACATTGCATGTTGTGGAAAAATGTTGAACATGCTGTGAAGGCTGCCAGCCAGCCAGCTAGAATTCTGTAAATAATTCTATGTCATTTCTGAATAGTAATATGATTTGTTTGCTTGTCTTAGAAAATTCACTGTAGATACAGATCACAATCCCCTAACATGGCTACATCAAGCCGGCCAGCAAAATTCCAAGTTACTAAGGTGGAGCCTAGGGTTGCAAGCATATGATATGACAGTGCAGAATAGCAGTGGGGTTAGCAATGTCAACTCAGATGGGCTGTCAAGACAAGGAATGGGGTAAGGTATTCCCAGATAGGCTCAATCCTCTCAAGCAATGTTTCTCAAGGGTCACTTGAAAAACTAGCTTGAGTTTTCAAGGGGGGTGGGGATTGTGAAGTCTGCCAGCCAGCCAGCTAGAATTTTGTAAATAATTACATGCTATTTGTGAATAGTAATATGATTTGTATGTTTGCCTTAGAAATGTAAGAAACTATGTTCTGTACTGAGTTTCAAGATTGTAGCCACAGTGCACCCTGCTGGAAAAGAGCAGAAAATGTGCATAAACTACATGCCTACGTAAATGTATGTGTTGATGGTAAAGGCTAGAATATACAGAGTTAACTTGCAAACTCTAAGAAAATAAGTAAAGAGTTTACGATGTGTATAAAGTTAGTTTATCTCAGCTAAGATAATGTCTACAGCTAGAGTTTCTTTCTGTTGCCTTAAGACAGATATAATTACTAGGTTTCACATGTAAAGTGTTTTTGTATTGCTCTGTGACTTCCTAGCAGCTGTACATCTGAGAGATAAGTATTTCTGACAGAGACATGTTAACTTCTGTTGGTATCTGCTTATCATGGGGAATAGATGCAAGTGTCAAATAGTGAAGTCATCTAGCTAACCCAGCAGTAATGTACATTATTAATTTAAGAACCATCTCAGAGAGAAAGTCAGTGCATTTTGTATTTTGTTCTGGACCTGTAAACATCTCTTCAGCACTTCTCATCTATACCTGCCTGGTTCTGTAAGTAAGACATTTAGGGCATAGTATCTCTTAGAGATAGATAGGAATATAGCAAGAGTAATCTAGGTGTTTTCTGTATTTATGTGAGACTGTTCTGCAATGTTGTTTTAAAATATTTCCTGTGATTCTGAAGTCTATTGTCACTGTGTTGAGCTAATGAGTATTGTCTTGTGCTTTTATTATTTATTATTAAATATATTTAAACATTTTAATTGTGGCTGGTTTGTGTAGAGATATATAAGCTCTTAGAGTACTTGCATATATATCTGGTGATACTGTACAAGCCACTCCTAAATAGCCTTCAAGTCTTAGTCACACTTACCATTTAGATAATAGTAACATAGCACAGTAAGATTGGGCACCCTTTGGTAAGGGTCTTATAGTAGCTGATAAGGGTTGTTGGTGGCAGTCTGTACTACCTTATAGTCTGGGCAGAAGGGAGCATAGCTGGAGAACCTGTGACAGCCTTTCCCCAGAATGTCTGTGCGTTTGTATATAATTCATATCTCAAAGTGTGTGTGTGTCAGCTACTTGGGCAGGGACATAAAGCACTGGTTGGACAGAGATAGTGTTGGAGGTTTTGGCTTGACCATTTGGCTGAGATCTTAACCCTATAGCTGTGCCAATGGGGAGTCTTACTGGGGATCTGGAGAGAAAGGGAGGGAGATACCAGCCCCAGACTGACTGTGATCTCTGTGTGCTCTTAAAGGAAATTGTACTTTACTGTGTGTGTACTTGTCATCCTCCACATGTGCATGTCCCTCAGTGGTGTTAGTGGTGAGGATTGAGGCTCCTTGATTACTGGGCCAGTGCAGGGGTGTCACACAATCATTCAACAAATTAAGGACTAAACAGTAATTTGGATGGATTTTAAGGAAATCATCTCAGCTGCTTAACACAGTATGTTATATTATTTCATATATGAAGGCAGCAAAAAAGTTTGGCCTTCACTAATAGCTCTGATATCTCAGGACTATAAAAGTGCCACACCCTCTTCTAGACATGTTTCTGTCCCACAGTATAGTTGTGGCCATCCTCACTGCCAGTGTCCAAAGCACCTGAGCTGCTAGTTGAAAATCACTTGTTTGTGATCTAGTAAAGGTTTTATCCTGCTATGTCACTGGCTCAGGTGAAAGAAAACATGAAAACAAAAGAATGAAAAAGTAACAGAACACATCCTGCAACAAGCCAGATATAGAGACCCTAAATATATATTAGCCTAACCTTCGCTAGACTACTAGAGCAATGCCTAAAATCTACCTTACAGACTAATAGAAAGAACATTACCACAGAACCAGCTACAGTATAGCTCTTTCATGAAAAAGCTATGTAACCCACATGAAAATCTTTTCAACAGTCAATCTGTGCAGTTGTCACATTCCACTGAAATGATCAAGAAACGTTAATGGATTCATTTTGCATTTACCTATTTATTTCCTTTCAGGGTCACAAGGAAGCCAAAAGCTATCACAGCACTCACTGGGCATGAGGTAATGAAAGTAATCCAGCATGAGTACCAGCCATCACAGGATGAACACACACACACACACACACACACACACACACACACACACACACACACATACACACACACACACACACACACACACACACACACACACACACACACACACACACACACACACACGTGTTATACAGATATAAGACATCTTGCACTGTACAGATCAGATAACAGCAGAAATCAGTGTTGTTGTTTTTGCTGTGATTTGATCAGAAATTTCATTCATCATGTGGGTGTCTTCTTTGCATTGCTTTGGACAGAACTGATGTCAAGGAGTGGGACATTCATTTCTGTGTTGGCATTTTGGAAGGGCTGCTAGAATTTGATTATAACATTTTGAACAGCTGTACATAGAATCAAAAACATTTTTGATGCTGGTGTGTCCCCTTTTCCATGACTGCATGATGAAGGCGTTAACATAAGCAAGTATAGGAATGTGGGAGATTTATTGGGCTTGTTGCTGAGAAAAGCCTACTTTTTTAGCTTTCTTATATATTTAAATGACACCACCTCCTGTGCAAATATGGCTGTACTTATGTGCTTCTTTGTAGTAGGATGTGATGATCCTACTTGCATCAGTTTAAAATAAATTAAATGCAAACTCTGAGAATATCTTTATATTAAGTGCATATCTGTCAGCAATCCTTAATTTGACAGAACATCCATGATTTTGCATACATTGTTGCCCTCTCAATTATATATTTTTTCTATTAAATCACTTAGGATTACAGTTGGTCAGTTGTGCTAGACACTATTGTTTCACACTTCTTATTGTCATGCAAAACCTGTTGTTCCATTAACTTTTTAAGTAAAATAGAGTATTATTTAAAAAAAAACTGTTCCTGATTTTGACCCCCCCCCCCCCACACACACACACACACACATTATTTTTGGCTATGTTCAGATGTCTTGAGTAAAGAAGTTGAGAGACATAATTCAGTGACCAACTCCCCATCAAAAGTTTGGGAAATTATGCACCACTTCTGATCATGAATCTTACCTCAAATGTTGAAATAGTTTATAGCTTTACTGTCAGAATACAGGGTTCTTAATACTGACTTTTTGGTGACTATATTAAAACCAACCCTCTTTTGGACATAAAACAGTTATTAAAGACATCCCTATCAATCATACCTCTCAGTCTTTTACTGCAAGAAATCTGGACAGAACCATAACGAATGGAGGGGAGAAGGGCCCAGAAATAGGGACACTTTATAAATATTGCCCTTACAAGCTTATAAAATTGACAGGCTTTGTATTAACATGAATTTTATACCCAGTATCACTCTATAACCCCCATCGCCAGCTTCGCACATCTGATAAAAATCTTCTCAACATCTACAAACCCAATACAAATATTAGTAAATCCCTTTATAAATTCTCTGTTGCTCATACCTGGAATGCCCTCCCCTATAATATAAGAATTATCCCCCATAAAGCCCAATTCAATCCCAAACTTAAAAACGACCTACTAAAGACCTGGTCCTGTCCTTGTCAAACTCCTGCTTGACATCTTACTGCTCTCCTGTTAGTTCTATCTCCTGACTCTCTGCATACATTATATTTTTCTATTTGTCTCTCTAATGTATCTATTACTGTTGACCAATAACCTGATTCTTGTAAATACTGCTGTACATAGACTTATTCCTGAAACCTGTATATATTTCTACATGTGAACTTTTTATTGCTGTTCTATACTAACACTATGCAAGTTGTACACAACTCTGTAAAATTGATTTCTTATTTTCTATGTATAACAACTTCATATTTTACCTTTGTAAATATATCTCTGTTTTTATATTGTGAAATGTATCTGGAGCTTTTCTTCTCGGGTCTCCACTGAAAACAGGCCCCTGGTGCAGTTGGACCAACCCGATTAACAAATGACAATAAATAAATAAATAAAATAAACATGTTTGCATACCTCTTAACTGTACAGATTTTCACAGAATGTCCAGATTTTTGCCTCATATTTTTGGTCTGTTCTTAAAATGTGTGGTTTTCTAGTAAATCATTGAAGACTGAAATCACTAAATAATGAAAGACATTTGAGTTACAGACATTATATCCTTCAGAAAATACATAATTCTTTAAAACCTGTTATTCTAGCAACTTTCTAAGTTTAAACTCTGTCCCTATTTTTATACCTTTATTCCCCCGTTCTTTCTGGCTTTGTCCAGATTTCTTACACTGAGAGGTTGAGAGGTATGCATGTCATAAGCCACAATTTTATCTACAAACCTGAAATGTGTCCTGTTGAAAATAATATCCAGCACTTTTCTCTAAACAGAATGTTTATCCCCAGGGGGGCAAACTACTACTTGTCATAACTAAATCTATTGACAACACAGACAAGTCGCTGTGTTCTAAGTCTCCAAAATTTGGACCTCCATCCCTTTATCACTGAAATAAGTAGACGGCTAAAGCAACAGCTGATGCATTCATGCTACTATTCCTGTTCATTTCCAAGATAAATGATTATAAATACAACTCCAGCTGGGAGATTGTTAACATATAACTATCACTAATATAACCACATAAATTAAGCTGATAAATGTAATATCTAACTGAAATTCTAATTATGCCAGTTTTTCTCATCCTGCTATTCTTCTATCAAATTCTAGCTTTCTTCTACCTTCTCTGTTGCCCTTCCAAGTAGTGCTTCTAACTCTTTCTATTTCACTATCTACTCCTGCCTTATGTGTCTCACTTCCCCACTCTTTCTCTCGGGTCTATATTAGATTTTCAAAAATTTCGTAGAGCGAATCACTATAGGTCGACACCTAGTGATCGATCTACGAAATAATTGAAAGTCAAAAAAAATAAATAAAAACACAGAGACATAAAGTAAAGGGTGTAGGCAGGAGGGCAAGCCCCCCTGCACTCCCCGCACACCTCGCTACTTATATATACCAACTCTGAGATCGCGCTACAGTGTAGGAAATGGAAATTTTCTGTTTCCGCACTGTACTGCAATGAAGTACGATCTCGGAGTTGGTATACTTAAGTAGTGGGGGTTGTGGGGGGTGCAGGGGGGCTTGCCCCACTGCCTACACCCTTTACTTTATGTTTCTGTGTTTTTATTTTTTTTTTTTGTAGACTTTCGATTATTTCGTAGATTGATCACTAGGTGTTGACCTACTGTAATTTGCTCTACGAAATTTTCGAAAATCTAATATAGATCCCTTTATTTCATATACCTTGGTTTCCTCCATTTTTTGTTACTGAATGTCATACTGCGTAAAATTCATACCTCTGAACTGTACAGATTTTTGCCTCATATATTTTGGTCCGTTTTTCATATTAGTTTTCTGTCAAATTAGTGACAAGTCATTAAAGATTGAAGTTAGAAAATAACAGACATTTGAGTTTTAGACTTCATACCCTTCAGAAAAGTCATGCTAATGTAAAACTTGTTATTCTATCTAAGTTTGCAAGAACAATATTTAAAAATTGTCCCTATTTTTAGGCCTTTGTCACACTTTTATTTAAGGCTTTTTTCAGATTTGTTGCTCTAAGAGTTTGAGAGGTATGACTGTGTTCCAAATATAAACCCAGTCTTCACCCCCCCCCCCCCAGTGTAATTTTCCTTTTTACTTTGTTAGAATAATGTACAAGGGTAGTTGGAGAGACAGGTTCCTAATACAGCATATCACTAGACTATGGAATAGGTTGCTCCTACAGGTCAGTAAAGTACTTCTTTCGCTACCTTTAAAAATAGTCTTGATGATTGGATGGGCAGACACCAATTTACACCAGGCTTATTTCAATTTGGGAGGACCTGTTGGTTTGGAAGGTAAGTAGTATTCAGTGTTTGACATGGATGGCAAGAACTTTTAAGTTTGCATACTTAAAGGTGTATATAATTAGGCATCTTATGGTCCCACAATCACTTGCCTATTATTATTCCAACATCCCTATGTAATAGTCACCAGAACTATTATTATTATTCTAAACCATTATATGCTTTTGGTTGTGGCATATATAATTATTTGATTACTTTTTGATCTAGTAACTGCAAACAAAACTAGTTACTGTAACCAAAACTACTACTTGTGAACTTTTAAAATACCTTATCTTGTAACATTATATTTCCTTTGGCTTACTTTTTTGAAATATTAACTACATGACAATTGCTATGATTTATTTCTTTATGTTTTACTGTGTATTTTTGGAGATTTTCTCCCTCGACCTCCACTAGAAAGGGGGTTCTGTCCAATTGAACTTTACTGGTAAACAAATGCAAACAAACAGACAAGCAAACAAATAATTTACTTTCTTACCCTCCCACCCCTACAATGCTTATCACATTTAGACCCAAATCTCAGAAAGGCGTTGCAGTTGTACATTTGTTCTCAAACATAAAATGGACACCACTGGTGACAAATATAGACCTTAGCCCTTTAGCATCAGCTTCAACAGATCTCCAGCTACAAAAAAAAAAGTATCTCCCCTAGTCACTTGACTAAGTGTCAAACAAAACCTCTAGATAACTACAGAAATAGCCCTTTACAAACACAGAGTCACCTTTTGGAAACAATAAAAAATGTATCCCTCAATAGAAAACAAACAGAAACTCATCACCCTAAGAAAATTAGCTAAAAAAGCTACTAGAAGACAGTATCACTTACCTCCAGTTATGTCAAATGACTCCATGAAAAAGCAAAAACAGTGTTGGAACTTTGTTGATCAAATCATATCATGCCTTTCAAAATATCCAACAGGAATTAAAAAAGCAAAATTGTAAGAAACGGATCTGAAAAAGTCTATAAAGACAAAAGCAATTATTTATCTATTTGAATAAATAATTGCCTTTATCCTTATACACTTTTTCAGATCCATTTCTTACAATTTTGCTTTTTAATTCCTGTTGCATATTCTTTAAAGGCATTATATGATTTGATCAATGAATTATCCCAATAAAACCTATAAAAAGAATGATCTGGAGTCAGTCTATTTTTTGAAGAAGGAGGATTAGAATTGGAATTATTTTGTTTTTAGAAATGCAATTATTTAGATGCAGGGATTGTTCTAACTACTTGGGCTCTCGACAATCCCGCATTGGAGTTTTGGTTTGTCCTGACACATACTCCCTGTATATGGTCAGGTTGGATTGGAATTACTGGAGTCTCCACCCATGGGTCACCTTTAATTGTCAGGGTTCCACCATATGGGTTTATTCCTGAATTTGGCACTGTATTTATGTCTTATGGGGATAGATGGATCAATGCATGCTTTGAGGTCGGGAAAGAAATTGCCCACAAATGTGGCAGTGTGTGAGATGGAATCATCAAAGTGAGGATGGTGCTTAAATTTCATCAGTCTATCAGTTTGCTGGATTAGGTTTGCCTTAAGCTCTTAAGACAGAAGGGATTTGTCATAAGTCAGTTTTACCCTAAGGGAATATTACCAAATTGTGGTCAGATTTGACCAGTGCCATGCTAACTGTGTTGAGCCTAGAGTAGCAATACTGGTGGAAAATAGGTCTACGGGAGCTAACATTAATGAAGTCCAAGAAAGTACAGTTATGTAAGCAAGGTTACCACAAAGGTAGATGTTTAAATAATCAATGCTGCAGTAGTCTTAGCTGTATGGGGGCTGTATCCTGTATAAGATACAACAGCTGACCAGCTTCCAAAGCTTTCAGGGCACCTTTCACATGCCCACATCATTAGTCAGCTCATCAAAGAATGCCATCCCACCCATGACAGGCACACCAATCTCTCCCGACTGACAGTTGCCCGAGTTGGAATGCCATCCCACCCACGACAGGCACACCAATCCCTCCTGACTGACAGTCACCCGAGTTGCTAACTGAACCTTGGTCACCTGGGCTGTAGGCAGGGCTTCATACCTCTGCACCACCAGATTGGCCAGATACCTATATTTTCAAAAGTTAAGAATGCTGGTAAGGAGTGGTTCTTCTTGATTAGGCTTTTAGCATTGAACCATGCTACCTTTATATAGTTTTGATAAGCTTATGTAGGTAAATTGAAGAGACTGAATTTGCCTTAAAACGGCACTATAGGGGCAGAAAAGCTCCTGACCATGATATGAAAGCCATGAGGAAACAGGTGCAGGCAATCCCTAGCAAAGCAGCCAGAGTCATTGATCATGTCCTCCCATGTTGATATACATTGGATCCCCTTAGAATGACACCAATAGCTAAGCCAGTAATTGAAGTCAGCAAGCTTCTGCTTGTATCATGGCATCATTTTGGCAGGGGTAATGCTGCTCAATACAAGTTTCGCACCAATTTCAAATGCATATTCTGAGAGCCATATCATGTCCCTCTTCATATGATCCAAGGAGGTGTATATCAAGTCATTAACCTTTACCATAAAATCAAGTGATGGCACAATAATCTCCCCTGAACCCTCTACAAAACTACTAGGTGTCATCATAGATAATAATCTTAAATTCGACCTACATGTTAACCAATCCATCAAAACCATCAATAAAAAACTAGGGTCACTTTACAGGATAAATCCTTCCTAACCCCTCCTGCTAGAATTGCCATAGCTCGCTCTCACCTTCTTTCAACTCTTCTGTATGCATTCCCTCTATTCTCTAATTTAAACAAGTCTGTCCTTAAACTCTCAATCTGCTACAACCATATTGCCAGATTTGTCACTGGACTGCCTTTTAGGACACATCATTGTATCAGTCGAAACCAGCTTGGGGGGCTAGAACTACCTAGCCTAATCCAGTATAACCAACTGATTATGGCCTATAAAATCCTCTATAATCCAGACAATACTCCTGCACTTAAAAATATTATCACCCATTATAACAATCCTAGACCACTTCGATTCTCTAACAGACTACTAATTTGACTAGCAAAATTAATAACACAGCCGGTGACTCTCTCTTTGCCAACTCTGTAGGTAGAACCTGGAACTCTCTCCCAGCTGATATTATTTTACTTTCTACCCTGTGTCAATTAAAGACAAGACTCAAACAACATTTGACACTTAACTGGCTATGTTAGTGTAACAAGCCTGGCTAACTCTCCTCTAAAATGAGTAAAAACTGTTAATTCAGCTTATTTGTGTTACTTAATCCTGACTTACACCTGGGATTATCTCTAACCTGTGGAATTTTTTTACATTGTTTACAATATGCAATCACTGTAAATATTGTATTTCCAATATGTAATGTTGTATCTGTAATCTTAACTGCTTACCTTGGAGCTTTTCTCCCCGGGCCTCCGCTGAAAATGGACATGTATCCAGTCGGACTATCCCGGTCAACAAATGTAAAATAAATAAATAAATAGAAAATAAATAAATTCACACCCACATGCTCAATACTTATGTCATATGTGTATTGAGGGTGAAGGGACATGAGGACCCTAATGAGATTGCAGATCCTAGTACCTGAAAAACAGCTAACCATCATTCTACTCTGCCTTTGCTCAGCCTCATGAGTGGTGCATCTGTGTGACTGGTTACAAAGTCAAATATATCTAAGATATTATCAGTTGTGCGGTATTGGTCTTTCTGCCTAAAGGGCTTTGGCCTGCCAGCTAAGTGACTCCTTTCAGTAGTTGTGTTTTAAGTATTATCTGTGTATGTTGTTTACCTGTTAGTGTCATGTTCAGTGCCATATATACCAAACCTTCATCAAAGAGGTCTTTGTGGTTTAGGCAGGAACCTTTTTAAGCACTTCAGTGCAAAAAGCCTTATTTGCTTGTCTAGGACATGGTGGGCATGGTTGTGTGAGGAGAGTGTCAGAACTGAAAACATGCTTGTTACAGTCTACAATCTTTGAAGCAAGGTTGGCCTCCAAGGTTAGATGCTTGCAACTCCCACACGCGGAATCATTTATAACAAGAATTAAACACTTGCCAGAGAGCATAAAGCAGTTCTCCCATTGTTGGTGAGGTAAACTGTTACATCATGTACTTAATTCTTTGGGAAAGGGGTACTAATGAATGCTAAAGAAATGCATTTGTAGGTAGGGGCTGTATGTTAAAATACTAGTATGCACCGATTTTAGAAGAAATATGGGAAAAAGGGGTAAACCTTCTAGGTACTGCACTGTGACCTAAGCGGACGGAAAGATAAGAAGAAGGGTAACTCGAGCTTTAGTATTTTAAGGGAAGGATCTTCCCAGTTTGATCTACTACTGCTTAGGAAAACCTACAAGAAAAACCCAGCCAAGCTAAAGATTTCACTGTGTGATACCTTAAACCTCCTGTAATAGCGGTCCATGGGATATATGTAAATGACCCCTTAAGGACATCAAGTGTTTCAACAATATGGCTTATGAATGTGCATGACTTTTTCTTTTTAAGTCTTTGTGGATACATTCAGGCCAATAGGGCCAAACCCCACAAGCTCTTGACATGCTACTACGGCTCAGTAACATAAGCAGATGAGATGGGACTGGGAGGAGTTTCCAAAAAAAAATTATAGTAATGGCAGTCAACTCAAGAATAACACTAGCTGGGTATGTGTACACACACTATTATGGATCCATGAAATAAAGTGTTTAAATAGCTTACACAACTGATATTTTTGTGCTTACTAACATTAGCAATAAAAGAGGAGAGGGAGAGACTTGGTAGTCAAATTATCATATGAGATGGGAAACAACAGATACACTGGCTTTTAAAGTCACAACATGATTAGGGTGGGAGGATGAGAGGACAAATCAACCGAACTGTAACAAGACAGAGATGAAATCAGACTCGTATATAATGTAGTCCATAAAACCTTTCTCTCACCAAGGCAATGTACTATAGCTGGCTGAACAAACTGTTTTAGTTTAAAGAACAAAATAATGTAACCAGTAAAATGCTTTAAAAAAGAATTCTGACAGAATATCAAAATACAGCAAGTGCAGTGTACTTGTATATTTTCAAAATGTAAAGATTATCAGAAGATCTACTTCCTTTTGTTTAAAAATATCTCTACATAAGAAGTTTCATTCCAGGCTGGCTAGTCACATGGACAACAGCAAACCTTAAGCCTTGTGGTAAACGGAAATGAAGAACAAAGGTCAGGAGAAAACAATCCAATCAGCAAACAAATTTGTAAAAAGTCAGATGAAATCAGACAATAAAAGCCTGTAGCCCACAATTCCTTTCTCTCACCAAGGCAATGCACTACAACTGAGACTAAATGGCTTGCAGAGCAATCTGTTTTTGTTACGGAACAAACTACTGCCTTTACAGAAGAATCAACAGAAACTGTAACAAGCCAGAGATGAAATTAGACACAAACTTGTTATAGACCAAAAAAACTTTTCTCTCACTAAGGCAATGTACTGGTCCAAAAAGGGGAATTTCCCTCAGATGTAAGCAAACAGCATGGGAGGCAGAGAAGGGAGTGGGAAGGGCATATAAAGAAAAAGAAACAGACTGATGCAAAGTGGGCTGATCCCTAAGGATGCCCATAGGATCCAATACTGAATGCAGCAATACTGGAACAAATCTCGGGGGGGGGGGGATTAGCAGGTAGACCCAGCACTGGGGAGTCAGGCTGGTAAAATGATGCTGAAGGGACCAAACTAAAAAAACAAACAAACAAGCAAACAAACAAAAATGATATAGTTCCTTTCACTTAAAAAAATGTTTCCAGAGAAGTGGTCATATTTTAGGCTAGTTACATATCCAATAGTAAATCCTAGACCTTGTGATTAATAGAACTGAAAAACAAGGGGAAGGAGAAAGCAATCCTGTCAGTAAACAGATCTGTAAAAAAGGAGATGAAATATGTTTTTTTTACTTTCCTGGTGTAGAGGTACTCAGAAGATTTCTACACCATGTAGAATTGTCTTGTGTGAAGAGTGTTGTAAATGGTTGGGTCAGTAATAATGCTACAGTTGTCAAAGTGCTAAACAGGGTTGTCTTAATATATGGAATCATCCAGTGTATATAGAATAAGTTTAGCACAAAGAGAATATACTGTAGGGTGTGGATGACCTCCCTCTGATTTTAAATTACGCAGATGACCTTTTTGTATTCGTCAGAAATAATATTTGTGTAAAAGAAGTAGAATCAACTCTCAGTAATGAACTGCACTGTGCTGTATAGGGTGGGGTTAGAGATTAACAGAAAGAAAAAACAAAGGGTTTGAAGATACTATGAAATTAGATGGATTTATTTTAATTTAAAGAACATTGAGGTATTATGAGTAAAATGTGGTTGGGAGAATACAGTAATAGAACAATGGGAGAGTGTATTAAAATATTTGACTAGTATAATAGCAACATGGAAAATATAAAAAGTGTATTTAATACATACTGATTTTTTTCAGAAAAATTAAGTTATATAGACAGGTTTATATGTTTCCGAAAAAGTTAAATTAGTTGCAGTTCTATTTTTCTACTCTCTGGGGAAAAACTCTTGGATTTGACAAAAAGAGGAGTTTTATATAATACAAAAGATAAAGTAGATATAACCTTAATAAATCCATCTCTTATGTTCTTTATGCTCTTATGTTCTTAAGCTGCTCACATAACACAGTAAAATGGTTTCAGAGCTACCTCAAGGGTCATAAACAAGCAGTGAAATGGTCCAACAAACTCTCACCCTTTCTCCACAACTCTACTGGAGTCCCCCAAGGCTCCATCCTAAGACCCCTACTCTTCAACATTTTCACAAACAACCTTCACACTGCCTCTCACCCTGGGACCCTCATTCAATATGCTGATGATTCCACCATAATCTGTACTGCTCAATCACTACCAAAACTACTCTCAAAAACTCAACAGTCCTTCACAGCAGTTGAATCCTGGCTAAGAAATGCTCAACTCTTTCTTAATCCAAAGAAGACAAAACTAGTACTCTATCATCCCTAAAACACCTCCCTTGTCACTGATCATTTCAACATCTTTGCATCTGACAACACTGCCATAGAAATAGTGCAGAAAACCAAACTTCTAGGTGTTATTGACAATAAGCTTTCATTTGACCCCCATATACAGCAAAATATAAAGAAAACTCATCAAGAACTAGGACTCTTATATAGAAACAAACACTTTTTTTACTGCAGCAACCACAGCTACCCTTGCAAAAACATTTTTACTTCCCTCTCTTCTTTATGGCGACCCTATCTTAACTAACTTACAAAATTCTACCCTAAGCAAGTTGGAACAGTGCTGTAACAAAGTTGCAAAGTTTGCCACAAACTCTAAATATCAGACACACACCACTGTAAACCACTCCTAGAATTAAAATGGCTTGAACTACCCAATCAACTTGCCTTTATTCAGCTATCCACTTGCACAACCATATTTCCAAGCCTACTACCTGCCTTGCATTAGCCAATCTAGTCGCACCTTTCACACCAAATCGATCTCTATGATCAGAAGACAAAAATCTCTTAGCTATCTCAAAACCCACAAGACAACCTGGTCACTTTCTGTATTCATACTCTGTCTCTGTACATTGGAATTCACTACCTCTAGCTACCAGGTTTATTCCTGGCCTAACCCATTTCAAAGCCTCTTTAAAAAATAATCTCAAAAATACATGGCTCTGCTCCTGCATGAAGCCTGCCTAATGCTCAGGGCTTCCACTTCTCTCACATTTCAATCCCTCAGAGACTGCAAGATCCTAAAACTCTTCTAACTCCTTCTCTGCTTCTATACCATATCCTTAAGCTGCTGCTCTGGCCTTATTGCTTCTGTTCTTCTTAACTCTCTCTTGCTATATGTCTGCATCACTAACTTTCTGGCTGCTATTTCTACATCATGTATGATGAGAGTTACTATTATGGTCTGTAATGTTTTAACTGCATAGAACTGTTTAGATGTGTAGTAATATATTACAACATCTTGTAGCAGTTTGTTCTTTCAACTTATTTTTTGTATAGTATTTATAATGTAATCTTTATTGTATTGGATTATACTGTATTTGTATTGTACTGTATGTGAAGCTTTTCTCCCTGGGCCTCTGCTGAAAACGGGTTTCTGTAGACCGAGTCAGACTACCCCAGTAAACAAATGTCAAATAAAATAAATATTTACATGGTAATGGAAAATTTTTGTAGGGTGGAACCATGCAATGAGTTATCAGACATCAATGAATACTTAAAAGATACAGGAATATAAAGATTGTCTATGAAAGCTGATGTCAAACTGCCTGTGAAAAGTGATATGAAATATAAAATGTCTGAGGAAAGGATGTGTGCTGTTTGTAATACAGACGTCTCATACTTTATAGGTATGCCATAGGGTTTAAAGGTTTAGTGGAATGTAAGCCTATGTGATAGAAAGATGTTATACAAAAAAATTGACTTGAATACGATAGTATAAGGGCATTATGATTTCTCCAATGGTAATAGATATGCTGACAATGTTGACAGATGTTTTTTTTCCATGTTTTTGGTATTAATGGAAAATTAAATGTGTAGACTTTTTGTTATGGATGAATGGGCGAAGATGGTCCTAGACTGATGTTGTTTTCTTGTATGTATACACATACACACACACACACACACACACAGATATATATATATATATATATATATATATATATATATATATATATATATATATATATCTGTATCTATATATCTACCTGTGTGTGTATGTGTGTGTACATATACATATGTATATATCTTGAGCCACCATGAAGCAAGGACTAACACATAGATGCCAAGTTGTTTATGCTTGCTAAATGCAAAAGCATACGAAAACTAAATAAAAAAGACTGAAATAGCAAAATTAACATCAGTTACAAGAACCTCCCATATTACTTTCCCAGTGATTAAAATTAAAACTACAGGTTTTTCTAAATACTGCTGCAGTCACTTTTGCTGTGGAAAGCATTTATTATTTATTTACTTTTCTTATGCTTGCTAGACTGTCACATTTAGTGACTGTAGGAAAAAAATGAAATAAAAAATAATGCAGTTGTATGTGTGCATTTGTGAGAGTGCATGTGAGTATGTGCATGAATGCCTATGTGTATGTGACAGAGAGAGAGAGAGAGAGAGAGAGGACATCTAGATCTGTGTAGATCTCAACTTCTCCGCTCAAGAATTCTGAACAAAACCAACAGTAATTGGAGTACACAGATCTAAAATCTGGAACAGTTTTTAAATTATTACCCTAATTCACTTGACAGAGCAAGGGGTTTTGCATTAACATACTTTTTCTGAATAATAATACATTTGAAACCATAGTTTCTGGATTTATTATCTGACTGTAATCCTCAGAGATTTATCAGAAAATCAGAAAATCATACATTCCTCAAGGGACGACAGAAATATAATGAAAAATCAGGGAAGCTCTGTAAAGTCAGGTACAGTGGAGAAGTCTATCTCTGTGTGTGTGTGTGTGTGTGTGTGTGTGTGTGTGTGTGTGTGTGTGTGTGTGTGTGTGTGTGTGTGTGTGTGAGGGGGAGGATTTGCAATGCTTTGGACTGATGTATTTTTCATTCATCTGACCACGGGTCACATGAAGTTTACACATTTTTTAAACACTATTTTTTTAAATATCACTTAGGAGATAGGTACACTACATTAATAGGAGAAAAAAACATACTATTTTTTTTCCATTTACATACATTATATAAGTTTTCTTTCTTTATAACAACTGTCTTTCAATCTAGCAGTACATATATTACTCCATTCCTTTCTATTAAGCCTAAATCCTCCTCCTCCCGGACATTATTCTTGCATTCATTGCTCCCACAAATTCTGTTTATTGTTATGTAAATTGCTCCTTCCCTTTTCTAAGATCCCTTTTTCCAATTCTTTTTTGCAATAGTCAGTACTTCAAATACAGTTGGTTTAGGTGTGTGTGTGTGTGTGTGTGTGTGTGTGTGTGTGTGTGTGTGTGTGTGTGTGTGTGTGTGTGTGTGTGTAGACATTAAATGCATATGTTTTGGGTGTAAAATATATCCCCCAACAACAGTTACATATCCTACAGCAACTATGAGATATTAGACGAAAGAAGTATTTTATAACAAAATATAAAAAAGTATGTATATACTAATAAAAAATAAACCCAAACCAATTCAACAGATAGTTTGTTTTCTAAGTGCAATAGCGACCCCCAGGATAGGGGAAATAACAGACCTTCCAGGAATGAAGTAGTCCTCTGGCTGTGACATCAGGCCTCACAGCATCCTGGGCACTCTGTTTCCCCAGTAAGACCCGCCCTGTCAGGCATTATTGTTTGCTTGAATTTCAAACCTGGGACATATTTTCTTTTTTTCTTTCCTTATGTTTAAACCTAAGTGGAGCAGTGATCCTCCAAAGGATATTCTTTAGGATGAGGAGTTATACAGCCTGCCATCGCCTTGCTAAGCTGAGAGAAAAGATTCCTTATCTTTGTTCTTTGGACAGTTATTAGGAAGAGTCAATGAGCGTCTCTTTAAGACAAGATCCATAAATCTACCACAACTGTCCCAGAGTTTGCTAAGAATAACCAAGAGTTTGCTATGAGTAAAGAACAGCTGAGCCACAACAGACTTAAGAATGGTGAGGGCAGTAAAACAGAGAAATACTTCAAATGGCTGACTTCACAGTTGTTGTGTGTTCTGGAACAGGCTAGTATTTTGAATGAGGAACTAAAATGACAGGCAAGGAAGATGGTGGAAAACTTTTAAAGCTAAGACTCACTGGAACATTAAATGGAGCACAGAGGAGATAGGATCAATTTCCTTTGGAGAATCCCATTCATGCCAGTAAAGACTGAGGGCAAGGATCGGGATGAAATAGAGGCATGAAGTGCTCACCTGCAGCCAGTGTGGGAAGTGACAAGAGGCAATTACTCAAGACTTCAGAGGTACATGCATGAATTAAGAGCATTAATTCCATTGCTGAATAAGCCCCAAATGAAATGAATGGGAGAGGGAAGGTTCTGCTAGTAATGGCAAAGTTTGAGGACTGAGTAGGGGTCCTAAAACAAATAACACAAATAGTAGAATTCTTGGAGGGGCTGCCTATCCAATTCAGTGCATGAAATTTGGTTCACAGCAGAATGAGAGGATAAATCTGAATAGTCTGCCCTTTAAGAACACAACATTCTATTTCTTTTCTATCTCTATCTTCCCCCTCACACATTCTTCACCTATCACATTGTCAGTGCCTCTGTGTATTTACTCTCCTTCACCCATATTTGTAGATCATTCATGGAGTCCACAGCCTTCACTGCGGTTAACCACTTTTGGACATCCAAACAGCAGTTTCAGTCTACAGTAATCACTTGCACCATCCTTCCCTTCTTTGTTTTCTGTTTAGGACGATTCCTTTGCATCTCCATGGCTGATCTTGTGCACCCATATCATGTTACTCATCTCTTCTCATCTCAAATGAGAAGAACTCCTGTTCTTACTGTCCATGTTCCTTTCTGGTGGCTTTCCTCTAAACTTCGTCCAGAAGCCTGATTCTCCTTTCCTTGTATAGCATCCAGAGCTACACACACTGCTCAAGGTGGCTGTCTGACCAAAGACCATTAGAGTGAAAGGTTTACCTCTCATCTTCTGGAGTCTATCCCCTAAAGATACACCCCAGCCTGATACTGTCTTCTCGGTCTGCTCCATATGTGTTCAAAACCCCAAATCTTTTCCTACTCTGTTGAAATCAGTTGCACCCTTCCAGGTGATACATCACACCAGGGGTGTTTTAATTCCAGCTACTTTACATTTTTCTGCACTGAACCTTAGAAGGCCATTGCTTTTCTTCCTAATACATAATACCTTCTGCCAAGTTTGTTTCAGCTTGCCTCTTTGCTGAACTCACCAGCTTTGTTGCTCAAACATTCAAGATAGCTGCAAACAATAAGCAACTGCTTTACTGTTGTCTGCAACTCAGCATTGTGGCCGAGGGCTGCAAATGTTTATTTCCTTCATGTAGGTATAATTCTACACCAGAATCCTCAGAATCAAATATTTAGGATTTATCTTTGAAATTAATATTTCCTTGAATACTAGTGACTGATTGTAAATTAATAAAATACAAAAGAATCTGCTGTGAACCATATGGAACTGGAAAAGAAGCGCTCACTGGAAGTAAACAACACTGAGAGATCAGCCCTAAAAGTTTCATCAGACAAGGTGAACAAAACAAAAATAGGGTATCACAAGCTTCTGCTCCTTTAGAGGAAGAAGTCTCAGAAGAATTAACAAACGAAGGATAACTTTACATTTCCATATTAGCTGGTTTACTAGGTAAATTAAACAGTTCCAGTTTCTCATCACTTTAGCTGTGTTAAAAAAAGAAAAAATGGTGCTTATAAATACAGAAATGTAAAATCTGGCTAACTCAGCAGATGACAAAAATGAATTAGCTACCCTTAAAGAAAGAAAAAGTCAAGAATATAAGGTACATGAGCTTTAACTTCACTGCTGCAAAGCAGCACTGCAAGTAAAACCTGAAATGGTAGACCTAGAAATTCAGATTAAAAAAATAATATAAAATAGGAGACACACATGGTATGACTTGAGGAAACTAGTTTTACAGACAGTTCAATAAATTCTTCATAATTCTTTGGGCCCACTATGCTTGGTTTTAGAGTCTGAAGTCTCTCTAACAATAGTCAGTAAATCTTCCAAACTGACTTGTGTTAAATTGGTGAACTTTCAGAACAGAGAAAAAAACATTTAAACTCCATCAAGAAGCATAGTAATCTACACCAGATTGGCCTCAGATCAACAGTATCTGTTGTTATGCCTCTTGATTAAAAAAGCAATTTATGCATCCAGTAGCTACACAATTAATTAAAAGTGGCAACTAATTTAGAATACAGTTTTCACACAAGTCGTTTTTTTCACTGACAGAATAAGAAGTATACAGGTCAGAATATGAGGAACCGCTGTATCTATTAAAAAAGGAAAGTCTTCACAGATGAGTGATTATGCTTTCTGTACAAATATGCTGTAGACAACATTTTTCTTGTGGATGCTGAAAAGATATTTATCTGTTTGCCCCCTTTCTTTATGTAAATAAATGTAATCATCCGAGAAAGAGGAGGTATAACAGTTGAAAAAATAGCAAATGCTTATTTTTATCTGTCTACTTTTCTCACTGTACATGCCTTTATTTTGGTCATAAAATAAATGCAAAAACAGAATAGCATTTAGCATTTGAGCAATTGCATTTTTTTTTCTGTTTCTTCATTCTCATAAGTCAGAGGTCCTGGGGTACAATGTGACGGATTAGTAGGTTATTTTGTTAAATCACAACAAATGTACCCCATGAATAAAAATTGTACTTAAACATAGTCCTTTTGACAGAAGAATAAGAGATGCATTGATTGCAGTGACATAGCTGCTCTTCTGATTAGACAAGCCAAGTGGTTATCATTCTGCCATAGACAGGAATTCAGCCAAGAGCTGTACCATGCTGTGACAATGCAGCTAATTACTATGAATTAGCCCTTTGGCTGTGTGGACTGGTTTGAGTGCATTATCTACCAGTAAATAAATGACAACTTTATTGTTTCAGAGATTATAACATCTAGTTCTTGCTGACAAACCAAATTTGGTTTATGGTACTTCTTTAAATAACTTACAACTTGACATTTATTTTACAGATTGTATTGTCAGAAGAGATGATTACGTGGTCAGTATTATCAGAAGAGATTATTATGTGGTCAGTATTATCAGAAAAGATGATTATGTGGTCATCGTTTTGTCATGTACACATCAGTATCATGGCCTGTAATGGGTGTACATGTCGAAAGTAAGAAATTATAATGATTTCTACAGAAAATAGGGGAAAGTGAGGGCTCTGTGTGAAGGAAAGCTACTCTTTTATCATGTATAAAAGGCAAGTTTACTCTTCATTTTCTGACTAATTTTTTTCCCTTAAGCATAGTCATATTCAATGCCATTAAACTCAGTAGTTATATTCCAGTCATTTTGTTCTACTAACTGACTGCATTTAATTTGAGTGGATATTTACTAGTTAATAAATATCTAAGAACCAAATGACCAGATAGCTGTGAACTCCAAAGAAACGTTAATAAAATATAATAAAATGGTTAAAAATATACATCAGCAGAACCACATACACACATAAAACAATGATTAAAACACCAAAAAAAGTAACCGACATCCCCCCTTATTTATATGAATAGCCAGTACTATGTGACAGTGTAGCAAGTGCCTGACAAATGATTTAAAGCTACAGAATCACTTGCAAACAAGCCTGACTTAAGTGCACCACCACCACATTAAAAAAATATACAGCATCTAAATTATAGTGTATGATTATTTCTGGTGTTACTATGTGGTATGTTTTTTAATGTGGAGGTGGTGTACTTAAGTCAGTCCTGTTTGCAAGTGAGTCTGTAGCTTTAAATCGTTTGTCAGGCACTTGCTACACTGTCACAGAGTGCTGGCTATTCGTATAAATAAGGGGTGTGTCGTTTATTTTTTCATGTTGTTTTAATCATTGTTTTATGTTTGTATATGATTCTGGTGATGTCTACTTTTATTTAGATGAAAGCACTTAACCATTTTATTATATTTTATTAAAGGTTATTTGGAGTTCACAGCTACCTGGTCGTTTGGTTCTTGGATATTTGGATTTACTTTTATGATCCAGCTTGGTCGCTTGCCTGGTTGGTTTCTTGATACCAGTTAATAAATTATGCTGTCAGAGCTGTTATTCCCGCCACTAGTTACTTATAACTGCTAGTGAGTATAAAATTTGCTTTCTACTCTAAAGCAGTTGCAGCTTATGTCACCTTGGAGACCTAAACTGTCGTTTTTACACAATTTTATCTAGTTAGTAGCTACTAGGTAGCTTGTCTGGAAGAGATACATAATTATATCCATTATTATCAAATCATTAAGATTAAACTGAAAGCATTTAAGTAATAGTTAAGAAGATGTTACATGATTAATATAAATGTTATATGTGCTAGTACAGGAGAAGATTCAGGGTACTCATTACCTCATCAATGTAATCTTTACTACTAAATAGTTATCTCTAACTCAGATAAGTGATTTATATATATATATATATATATATATATATATATATATATATATATATATATATATATATATATCTATATAAACCTCAATCCTCACCACTGGCAACAGTGGGGGACGTTGACTGAGAGGATGACATGCACATGCACAGTATTTCCAGATTCAGCTCTCTGCATCAGGTACAATTTCCCTTAAGAGCACACAGAGACCACAGTCAGTCTAGGGCTGGTTTCTCCCTCTTTCTCCAGATCCTGAATAAGACTTCCCACTGACACAGCTATAGAGCTGAGATTTCAGCTTAGTGACCAAGCCATGACCTCCAGCACCCTCTGTCCAACCAGTGCTTTGTGTCCCTGCCCAAATAGCTGACACATGCACTCTTTGAGGTTTGCGTCTTTTCAGGCTTGTTGGCTGTTGGTGAAGCACCCTCCAAGAGGAAAAAACGCTGAGAGAAGAAGGGAGCCACTTTTGAGATTTTAAGTATTTTTTCTCTGTTTATTTGCTAAGTTTTTCTGCATAGCTGCCTAGCTTGAGCATTTTCTGGCTTGTTAAACTTGATTTCTGTATTAGTAGCTGTATTTAGAGCACAACCAAAAGCTGTTTGCTGAATTTCCTGTTTGCACTTAATTTTAAATCGTTTTTTTCTTAAAACTTGCATATTTTCTGTCCTTGACCTAGCACTCTTGTGTGGGGTCATTTACTGCACTGTTATAACTTGATATTACTTGTGAACCTCTGCTATCTCTGTAAAAACAAAAACAAAAAAATCTTGCTTTTTCCCACTTTTCTGAGAGTTAAAAAGTTCAGTTACAGGCTTGCTGTTCCTGAACTGTTTGAAAGTTTCTGTGAGGCCATTTTCCTTGGGCTGAAGGAGGGTCTCTGTGTTTATCAGTGGGAGTGACTAACATTGAGCAGCTTCCTGCCCCGGAGAGGTGGTTACTGACTTGAAACTGTAGTTTTATTGGCCACTAGGGGTCATTTCCATAACTCCTTCATCTTCCTCTCTTAAAACCTAGTTGCCTCGTGGTTTGAGCGTCTTTTCAGGCTTGTTGGCTGTTGGTGAAGCACCCTCCAAGAGGAAAAAACGCTGAGAGAAGAAGGAGCCACTTTTGAGATTTTAAGTATTTTTTCTCTGTTTATTTGCTAAGTTTTTCTGCATAGCTGCCTAGCTTGAGCATTTTCTGGCTTGTTAAACTTGATTTCTGTATTAGTAGCTGTATTTAGAGCACAACCAAAAGCTGTTTGCTGAATTTCCTGTTTGCACTTAATTTTAAATCGTTTTTCTTAAAACTTGCATATTTTCTGTCCTTGACCTAGCACTCTTGTGTGGGGTCATTTACTGCACTGTTATAACTTGATATTACTTGTGAACCTCTGCTATCTCTGTAAAAACAAAACAAAAAAAATCTTGCTTTTTCCCACTTTTCTGAGAGTTAAAAAAGTTCAGTTACAGGCTTGCTGTTCCTGAACTGTTTGAAAGTTTCTGTGAGGCCATTTTTGCTTGGGCTGAAGGAGGGTCTCTGTGTTTATCAGTGGGAGTGACTAACATTGAGCAGCTTCCCTGCCCCCGGAGAGGTGGTTACTGACTTGAAACTGTAGTTTTATTGGCCACTAGGGGTCATTTCCATAACTCCTTCATCTTCCTCTCTTAAAACCTAGTTGCCTCGTGGTTTGAGCGTCTTTTCAGGCTTGTTGGCTGTTGGTGAAGCACCCTCCAAGAGGAAAAAACGCTGAGAGAAGAAGGGAGCCACTTTTGAGATTTTAAGTATTTTTTCTCTGTTTATTTGCTAAGTTTTTCTGCATAGCTGCCTAGCTTGAGCATTTTCTGGCTTGTTAAACTTGATTTCTGTATTAGTAGCTGTATTTAGAGCACAACCAAAAGCTGTTTGCTGAATTTCCTGTTTGCACTTAATTTTAAATCGTGGGGTCATTTACTGCACTGTTATAACTTGATATTACTTGTGAACCTCTGCTATCTCTGTAAAAAACAAAAACAAAAAAAAAATCTTGCTTTTTTCCCACTTTTCTGAGAGTTAAAAAAGTTCAGTTACAGGCTTGCTGTTCCTGAACTGTTTGAAAGTTTCTGTGAGGCCATTTTTGCTTGGGCTGAAGGAGGGTCTCTGTGTTTATCAGTGGGAGTGACTAACATTGAGCAGCTTCCCTGCCCCCCGGAGAGGTGGTTACTGACTTGAAACTGTAGTTTTATTGGCCACTAGGGGTCATTTCCATAACTCCTTCATCTTCCTCTCTTAAAACCTAGTTGCCTCGTGGTTTGAGCGTCTTTTCAGGCTTGTTGGCTGTTGGTGAAGCACCCTCCAAGAGGAAAAACGCTGAGAGAAGAAGGGAGCCACTTTTGAGATTTTAAGTATTTTTCTCTGTTTATTTGCTAAGTTTTTCTGCATAGCTGCCTAGCTTGAGCATTTTCTGGCTTGTTAAACTTGATTTCTGTATTAGTAGCTGTATTTAGAGCACAACCAAAAGCTGTTTGCTGAATTTCCTGTTTGCACTTAATTTTAAATCGTTTTTCTTAAAACTTGCATATTTTCTGTCCTTGACCTAGCACTCTTGTGTGGGGTCATTTACTGCACTGTTATAACTTGATATTACTTGTGAACCTCTGCTATCTCTGTAAAAACAAAACAAAAAAAAAATCTTGCTTTTTCCCACTTTTCTGAGAGTTAAAAAAGTTCAGTTACAGGCTTGCTGTTCCTGAACTGTTTGAAAGTTTCTGTGAGGCCATTTTTGCTTGGGCTGAAGGAGGGTCTCTGTGTTTATCAGTGGGAGTGACTAACATTGAGCAGCTTCCCTGCCCCCCGGAGAGGTGGTTACTGACTTGAAACTGTAGTTTTATTGGCCACTAGGGGTCATTTCCATAACTCCTTCATTTGTCCTCGGAGGAGTGGTTTAGGGCAGTGACTTGTGGTTTGTTGGCCAATTTGGGTCATTTCCTGTCTTTTCCAGCCCCCTGCTATAAAGCACGCTTTAGCGTGATTTAGCCCGATTTAGCCCGATTTAGCGGAGTTGCTACTGTTGCACACTAGGGCAGCGCCCGGTTAAGCAGGTTTAAACTATTCGGCTACCTAAAGTCCACTCTTCAAATTTTCCCTTAAAACTACCTTCCTCGAACTATACTACTGATCTAATCAGCGTATCCTATAATTAAAAGATCATCTCTACTTGACTCCAAGTAGACTATTCTCTATCTGTTAAACGTAGCACTTGCTCCTACAGTACTTATTACCTTGATACGGCACTCTTGTCATAGATAGTACCCCAAAAGGCAACCCCCATTTCTCGGTCACCCACGTCCCCGGAATCTTTTTAAAGTTTTTGTCTATTCCTTCTAGCATGTCGAGGGATCAGTTGCTAGTGTCCTCTCCTGCTCAGCTGGTGAACCTGGGAATATTGAGGCAATGTTACAATTGCCTCATGTACACAGACAACCCTCTCCTCCTCCCACAAAACACAAATACATGCGAGAGATGCAACTACATGGCCAAACTGGAGGCTGAGCTCTCTCAACATAGGACTGGCAAGACCAGTCAGGAGGAGAAGGTTACCACACACACTATAGACCCAGTCTCAGATATTACCATTACAACCTCAAATCATACACATAAACACACAAAGACATACTCGGAGGCTCTGATCAAAAATCTACCAAAACAGCAGAGGCCACCAAAGCAGACACCCAAACAACCACCACCTCAGAACACAACACCTGCAACACATAGACCTCACAGTCAGAGTGTCAAACAGTCACAGCCCTTAAGGCCAAACACAATGCCAGACACACTAGTCATTGGTGACTCCATAGTCAGACACACTGACGTCCCGCTCACCAGACTGAGTAAGGAGAAGGTCACAGTAAGCTGCCTGTCGGGCGCTAGAATCCGCCACATAATGCAAGCACTCAGGTCTCTCAACAGCAGGTACAAATATGATTCAGTCATTGTCCACGCTGGTGTAAACGACCTGAGACGTACCTCCTTGGACTACATGAAAAGAGACATTGAGGAGCTCTCTGATTATGTAGCCCAGACAGGTATGACCCTGACCTTGAGCAGTATCCTACCTTCACCAAGAATGATGCCACAATACAGAGATAAGATGATCAGCTTTAACAATTGGCTTAAACACTGGTGTCATTCAAAGGGGATCCAGTGTCTGTCTGCCTGGGATGACATGCTGGACAAGCCACGCTGCTTCAAGGGACGGCTTGCACCTGTCACCCTGGGATTCGGATATTGGCAAAGGCTCTTGCCACCCCCATAGTGCCTTTTTAGGCAAGGCTCAAATTCTAAACCTACCACCCTAGAACACAAAAAGGAAAAAACTAAGGGTAATGCTGCTCAATGCCAGAAGTCTAAATCTCAAAATGCACGCACTCGAGGCCCTTCTCAGTATGGAGAACATCGATGTCTGTGCTGTGACAGAAACCTGGTTCAAGGCTCCTGAGAGCACCCCGCGCTATCAGGTTTTACCTCATATCATGCGTTCCGGCCCCAAAATCTGGACAATACCAAGAAAGGAGGGGTATCCATATTCATCAAGGACACCCACACCTCAAGACTGGTGGCAACGCACGATGCATCGGAGACCATCCAGGTGCAATTAACCATAGGCAAGACTGCTCTGCAAATTGTAGCATGTTACAGGCCACCCTCACAAACTCAGGAACCTCACATGGCCTTCCTGAAAACACTAGAGGGATAAATGTATCACCAAACACCATCATACTAGGTGACTTCAATTACCCTAATATAGACTGGGAACACTACTCAAGCCCAAACACCCTAGCCCAAAAGTTCCTGGAATTCATAAACTCAAATGCCATGGAACAACTAGTCACCATCCCCACAAGAGGAGATAAAATACTTGATCTCATCATCACGAACATGGGAGCACAATGTTCAACACCGGAGGTGTACCCCTCACTGGTGAGATCAGACCACAAACTAATCTCGCTGGAGGTCCTCATCCCACCCCCACCTGAAATAAAAATGACCACAGTAAAGAACTTCTCAAAAGCCGACTTCACACTTCTAAAGACTAGTGTGGTCTCCTTTAAGGCCCCCGAGCCGGCGGAAAACAGTACTCAAGCCGCTGAATCACTTACAAATGCCTTCTACCAGCACCTGCAGGACTGCATGGATAAGGCAATCCCAAGCAAAACAAAGACTCTTTGTACCAAAGGCAAGCATCCAGTCTGGTGGACCCCAGCCATAAACAAACTCTACAACAAAAGGAGGAAGCTACTACAAGATAGAGCAAAATCCTTAAAAGGTAAGACACCCCTGATCACTATAAGTAAAAAACTAAGAGCTCTCATAAAATCATCCAAAGCAAATTTCGAGAGAAAAATAGCTAAAGACTCAAAAGACAATCATAAGGCCTTCTTTAGCTATGTTAGAAACCTGGGAGGAAACTCCCAGATATGCTCAGAGCTAGTTCAAAATGATGTGAAGATTACTGATCCTACAGACATTGCCAACATACTGGCTGACAGGTTCAGTGCAAACTTCTCCCCTCCCCAAAAGGAGAGATATCTATACCAAACGATTGCAGCCCCCAAACATCTCCAGCGCCCAAGTGAGAACTGCTCTCTCCAAAGCAAAAACACAGCATCCATGGGACCTGATGGTGTCCCCGGCTGTGTGCTCCATGAACTCAATGAGGAATTAAACCCACAGCTAGGACAGCTGTTTAATCAAAGTCTTACCTCTGGATACGCACTCCAGGAGTGGCGCACTGCAACTGTGGTACCACTTCACAAAGGCGGTGCCTCCACCGACCCTGGAAATTACCGCCCATTAGCTTGACAAGCCTTATCTGCAAAGCCATGGAGAGGATCATAATGGACCTCATAAATAAAGACATAGGGAATTTGCAGACTTTGGATCCAACCCAGTTTGGCTTTGTCAAAGGCAGATCATGCCTTTTAAACTTGGTTGACTTTTTGAAACAGTCACCAAAGCCATTGATGAGGAAAGGCAGTCCATACAGCCTACCTCGATCTGGCTAAGGCCTTCGATACAATACCCCATTCGGTATCATTGAAAAACTCATCAGCTTAAATGTCAACCCATACATCACAAGATGGGTTGCAAACTGGCTGAGTGACAGAACCCACAGGGTCAGAGCTGCTGGCGCCATGTCAGACTCAAAGCCTGTCACAAGTGGTGTCCCACAGGGCTCAGTCCTGGGCCCACTCTTGTTTGGCATCTACTTTTCCGAAGTACAAGCAAACACAGGAGGGTTATGGCTGACAAAGTTTGCAGATGACTGCAAACTGGGCCATAGTAGAAAACACATCTGACACAGATATCCTTCAGAAGGGTCTCACAGAAACGGATAACTGGTGCCAGAGCCACGGCCTAAAGTTAAATGCCAAAAAATGCATAGTCATACCCTTCGGGAAAAACAAGGTTACCCCTAGCTACCAAATAGGTGGCAATCCACTGAGCACAGAAGAAGTTATCAGGGACCTGGGGACCCAGGTTGATAGTAGTCTGTCATTCGACACCCATGTAGCTAAAGTAGTTAGGAAGACCTTCTACATTGCCCACCTTATCATGAAGGGATTCTCATCTAGATCAAGGGAGGTCATAGTCTCCCTTTACTCATCACTCATCAGACCAATGATTGAGTACAATGCCCCATTCGGAATGTATCTGACCCGACACTTGCAGCAGCTGGAGAGGCCACAAAAGTTCCTCACCAAAAGGATAAAGGGTCTCAAAAATCTGTCCTATGCTGCCCGACTGAAAGAACTCCAGCTCTATTCAGTCGCCACCGCTTGCTCAGAGGTGACCTTTGCCTAACATACAAGGCCATGTCAAACCCAGATTTGATGAATATGCTTCACCTCAAAACTCTAGATCCATCAGAGCCACAAGGGCGGGAGACTTAAACCTTGACACGGCTATTAATAGGACGTGCTGGAGGGATAGATTCATCACCCAAAGACTCCCTATGCTGTGGAACAAAATCCCGGTACATGTGAGGCAGAGCACCTCGCTGGCCTTGTTCAAGAGAAATCTTGACCAATGGATGGGAGATCGCAGATATACCCCAGGGATTACCTCAGTGTCACTGCTCGACAGAGGCACAGAAAAATAATGGGTATAGTTCCCCATACTAAAGGGGTGGCCTAAGCCACAAAACGATGGGCTAGGCTTGTAAATGCCCTCGGGCAGATAGCCTAGTATGAACCTATGAACCTATGAACCTATGAACACACACACGCACACACACACACACACACACACACACACACACACACACAAACACACACACACACAAACACACACACACACACACACACACACACACACACTTACCTGGGAGAGGCTGGCACAAGTTTACTAGCTATGTCCCCTTCTGCCCAGACTATAAGGTAGTTATCACTTCCACCAGTCATTCCTTATCAGCTACTTTAGGGGCCTTAACAAAGGATGCCTAGTCTTACTGTGTCATATTAATACTAATACAAATGGTAGGCTGACCAAGAGCAAAGGCTATTAGGAGTGGCCCACACAGTGTCACCAAATAAATAGGCAAGTACTCTCAAAACTTAAATATCTCTACACAGATCAGCCAGAATGAAAGGTTTAAATATATTAAATTACAAATAATAAAAGAACAACACAATACTAAATATATATTCACAGTAACATCAGAGTTCAAAACCATAGGAAATGTTTAAAACAACGTTGCAGGGCAGTCTGAAATAAATAAAGAAAAATATCTAAACTAAGCTTCACTATATTCCTGACTGAATCTAAGAGAATTATACTAAAACCTAAGAACTTACTAATAGAGCAAGGTAGATGTGGTGAATTGATCTTCTAGTTGTTGTCAGGCCCAAGACAAAATGCAGAATGCTCTGTCTCACTAACAGACTTTTCAAATCAGTATCTAAAATTTTACTTCTGGGATAGCTTGCAGAATGACATAATTTCTGGTCATCTAGCATCTAGTTTCCAGGCCAAATCCCCCCATTGCTAGCAGCTGGCAGCATTTAGCATCTACCTGTAAAAATATACAGACAATGGCTTTTCGTCAGATCTTTAGCAGATTCTGGAAGTCATAAAACAATAGTATTCCTTCATGCTTCAAAAGTAGCAATTAGTTCACTCCAAGGACAACACAGAAAACTTCCTAGCACAGACTCTGTGTCTCTAGCTGCATTGAAAACTTAACAGGTAGCCTCTTTATTGCATCCTAAAAAGTAATTTAATTTCAGATGCTTTTCAAAAGTTTACTAGACTGAGGTTAACCTCCTGAATCCCAGTTTCCACTGTTAAAATATATAGATTTAAACAGTTACAACTGTACATGTACATTTCTGTTCTCTTCCAGTAGGGCAGACTGTGGATATATTTTAAACACAGCACTTTTACAAATACCTTTTCAACACAAACATCTGTACAGAGCAGTTTGATATACACATGACATACATTTCTAATACATTTGCAATACAAGAAGTTTGTATAAATCATTTCAATATTCACTAATGACATATAATTATTTATAAAATTCCACCTAGCTGTTCCCGCAGTATCTGCTTTTGTCACACTGCTAATTGCTTCTCAAGTATAAGTAGATAAGGAGAGACAGCAATAATACAGATTATTGTTAAATTCGCCAACTAATTGCTCTAGTTCACCATTAATAAATGGAGATTAAAAATATTCTTGTTATATGAATATACTACAAACTTCAAGGAAAAAAACTTTCTGGCATCTTTTATACACATCTCTGGCAGTTGTGACAAGTATACAGGAGCTATATATGTTTATACATTAATTAATTAATTAGTACAAATAAAAATAAAGTCAGAATACCATATCAACAAGACATGTTATAGTATTAGTGGGAGCCATTAGCTGTTAAAACATGCATAAAACTCATACTTGGTAAAGAAATTATAAACAAAGAAAGCAAATAGTGTCTTTTCAGGATTTTAAAATACATGAAATAAAAAAATCCCCATCTAGTTTCAGAAGAAAAAAATCAGTGATAAAATTAAAAAAAAGCTATTACTAACTTTACAGAAGAAACAACAGACTCAGAAAGCTCTCATGATATGAGAGCAGTAATGAAGCACATCTTTTTGAGCTGGGCCCAGTGGATTAAAAATAGGTCTCAAAAGGAAAATTACTGGTTTGCAAAAAATTTTTGACCAAAAATTGTGCGACTATAAAAAGGAGATCTTTACTTGCTGTGCAACAGAGTTAGTTGCTGACCTACTAAACACAGGAAAGTGATGCTTTTGAAAACAGAATACCACCCAAATTTTCTGAAAGGGACCAAAGGCTTTCAACATTATTGATTATTATTTTGAAACCAGATTATAATAATCTTTGCATTGAAAAACTTAAGTTTTAAGAATATGAAGCATTATTTCTCAGTAAATAATTATTGTTGAGACATATAATAATTTTTAGGCTTATTACTTTACCATCAAAACACAGAATATCAAGCAACTATTCTTTGTACAGAGTTCATTGAGTGTCCTAATTGGTAACGCTGTACAATACTGACAAAAAACATTGAGAGCTGCAACATTACCCTGGAAAGCCTTGGCCACTAGAAAGTCTGCTGGAAATCCTTAGCCATGTGTAGTCCCTGACTAATCACGATGTCTACAGTAAAACACCATGCCCAAAACAAAATAGGGACAAAGTTAATAAGTGAAGTGACTAAGACTGATGGACTGGGCAGAACAGTCTAATTTTTATGCAAAGCCTGATAAAGAAGCAGATAATTATGACTTTAATAAATACCTGCAAGGCATTAAGGACAGCTGCTATCAAAAGAAGAAAGATATTAACTACAAAAACTTTACAGGTCAAAAGGAATTTCAGAAAAAATAGATAGATAGATAGATAGATAGATAGATAGATAGATAGATAGATAGATATGACTTTGTGTTTGCGTGTTTTGTGTGTGTTGGCATTATTAAATACTTACATAATATGCAGTTTGGATGTAAACTACATCCTCTATCAACAATTACATGTTCTACAGTAACTTTGAAACATTTGGAAGAGAAATTATTTTTCATCAGAAATATGAAAATATATGCATATACTAATATGATACTGATACTAAAACAAATACCAATCATTTGACCAGATAGCTCAATAATGCCCTGCATGGTGGATATTACAGGGAAATAACTGACCTTCTAAGGGTGAGGAAGCAGCAGGTGTTTCTAAGCCATGCCATTGAAGTGTTTCTATTTTACGCCTTGGTGATCAAAAGTTTCCTCACATTAGTGTTTGTTTTCATACTGTCTGAGGCTGACTGTTCCACTCTTCTCCACTCCTGCCAGTAACTGTAGCAAGTAGCTTGCTAGAACTGTAATAGCAGTTTGCTAAAATTGCTACATACTTATCTGACACACCAAGTAGTTGAACACTTCAGCTGTTATTGCAAATGCCATATTGGTGCTCATTTATGAAACTATGATATCCTTGCTGCTTCATAATTTAATACTAGTACTGACCTAATGCAACATAAGCACCTAACAATCAAGCTCCCTAAAAGTTTGCACCTGGGGCAGCAGTCCTCTTTGCCCAATTCTAGTGAGGGTACTGATATGCCCCACATCAGCAAAAGAAGTAAAAAAAAAACACACAGGATAACTATCAGTCCTCAGATTAAACCTAGTCCTCTTATCTTCTGTTTCAGTAACTGGAGCAATACACGACAAACCGATGGTACATCTGACCTCTGTTTGGTTTCAAAAACCCTGATGACCACTCAGTAATAGCAACTGTCTACTGTGGGAGAATGAGCAACTAACACTTTGAGTCATAACAAGTGGCATGAAACTGCAGTATTTTTAATAATAGACCAGCCACTGGTGCAATGCATGATAGGAACTGTAGTCTACTCTATTACCAAGAGTAATAGATACTATAGAAGCAAGACTACAAGTAAAAAAATGATTTTCCCTTTGCTGTAGTGTCTCTTAGGGAAGTTTTGTGTGTAGCATAAGGCATAATGACCGTGTCATAACCTACTGCAGGGCTCATTGGGCCAAATAAGTTCAATTGGCAGTGCAGTGGTGCAGCAGTTAAAGTTGTCACCTCACAGCAGTAGGTTTCGGTTTGTTCTTGGCTGGGGTACCTTCTGTGCGGAGTCTGCATATCCTCCCTGCATTCATGTGGGTTTCCTCTGAGTAGTCCGGTTTTTCCCACATTACAAAGACATGCATTCTGGAGCATTTCTCCCTGTGCCTCCAGCCCTCCACTGAAAATAGGCTCTGTCCTAGCTGGACTTTCCCGATCAACAAATATTAAATAACTAAATAAAAGCTAGCCTTGAATACAGTCAGCAGTATTATACCAGCAATGTTATTCTTGGTTAGAAAAGTGTGTTCCAGGTGAGACTTAATACAACTATACAAAACATCGTCCCTCCGATATATAAATACAGTGTGCAGATGCATACAAACACTCTGTTTAGTATGTTGTCATTCAGAATTGTGATTTATTGATAAGGTTCATGGTAATTAAAAGCAGATTACAAATAATTCCTATTCTTTATGAAATATGCACAGAACACGTAGTACACAATTGTATATTAAGTACTCCTGTACCCAACTCCCTGTCCAGTCTGCAGCCAAACAGCTGCTGCATGATGAAATCACAGAACAGCACATCATGCAAAAGCTATGTAGTTAAGTATGCTTTGTATACCTTACTAAACAGGTGCTAAACAGGTTTTCTCTGCTGTGCTGTGCTTTGCTGTCACACAAGATTTTGCAGTAATTAGGCAGGACACTTGAACTAAAGTCATCATCACTATGATCTGGAGCTGTGAGGGTCACAATAGGTGAGAGCTTACCAGCATCACATTGTGGTGTGGGACAAGTGTGGCCATTGTAGCAGATTTGCCAGCACCACAAGGTATTTTTTGCTGGCAATTTTTCCCTACCATGAAAAGGAGTTTTTTTTTCTTTTTTGTTAATAACAGCAGCACATTATATGTTAAGCTCAACACCATTGAACTGTACATGGCTGAAGTCTTATAGGTTACTCTCTTGTGACCAGCTAGTATTCTGATGCTAATGAGTCTAGTAGCTGTGGATGATAGTGGACGGTGATCCTTTTGAATTTTGTGCTTCATACACACAGAACACTGGTTTCACAATGGGATAAGACTGTATACAATGTCTTACCCCACCATGTGCCATATTTGAATAATCACGTAGGGCTTTGGTGTGCCTTTCCATGGTGTAGCAGCCCTGCTCTATGGCATGAATGTTTTATGTATAACACCCAGAGAGAGTATATGAAACAGATACAACTTAGCAATTTTACCATAGGTCTGAAAGTGCCATCCAAGTACTAAAAGAATGCCAAATGGCAAATAAACTAAACTGTTTCAAAGCCTGAGACCCACTGGTAAAATGCGTCTATATCATATTATCGTACGATGTAAATAGCGAACTTTATTTCATCGTACCGATAATATCGAAACAACAAAATATCGAACAAATGGAACAGTGAATTTTTTTCCCTTTGCTGCTCCGTAAAAAAAAATAAACAAACACAAATTTAAGTGGGGGACTTCGCCCCCAACACCCCCCATGGGGGGCTGTGCACCCCACACCCACCCTACTTAAATATACCAATTCCAAGATCGCACCATAGTGGAGGAAATGGCAAAGTCCCAAAGACGGCCCACCGAATTTTTTCCCTGGGAAAAAATTCGATGTTCCGTGACTTCGCTATTTTGCCATTTTGACAGTATCGGATCGACTAAATAGCATTCGCTATTTAGTTCATTTGATAGCATGATATAGACCCGGTAAAATAAATAGACAAATAACAGTTGTTACCTGGGTAAGCCCCGTGAACACACGATCCCTTTTTAAGGGTGACCCATAATTCAGAGCTGCTAATATATGAAAAGGTGCCATGAAAGTACATATAAATCGATTTAGTATGTTCAAAAACTGTATAGGCTATTGCCAGTAATGAGGCAACTACTATGGGAGAATCACTTGACCGAAAGTATCATATAATATATTTGATGACTACTGCCACTTTTGCAGAGGTATCATCCCCAAAGTCTTACTCTTTGGGTTGTCAGCAAAGAATGATTAATGATCACAATTATTTCCTATGGAAGACGGACTGCTAGTTTCACACATCAAGAATGACAGGCTAGAAAGGTGACCATGGCCACTTCCAGAAGGTGCTGACTGAAAAGGTTAATGTAGTAAGTGGGTTGACCGAGTGGACCTTTGACTACAGAGACTGGATGATTGAAGTCAGTATCAGTTAGTGATTGACATGCTAGTGCTGTAGCAGCCTCAGTGGGGTATCCTGGGAGACCTAACCAATGTCAACAGGGCAATGGAAATGCTATTCTGGGAACCCCAGAAGTTGTCAATCATGCAGGTAAAATCAATATAGGAAAACATTATGGTCAGTAAATAGGCACAATTAAATGTACGAATACTGTACAACAGTATAAAGGAAATGAAAACAATAATCATGATGCGAATATGATACTAACTTGAATTCAAGAACTTTGGTTCAATGACAGCAATGCAAATTCTTTCTAAATTATATGCATATTACAAAATTAAACTAAAATCTGTTTCATTAAGTAATTATCTCTGCTCAGTTCTTTGTTGTGCTTTTTACTCTAGCTTAAAATATAAATGGACAAATGCACTTGTCCACTCTATCCTTCTAAATATTGGCTAAAACTTTATCCTCTCCCACAGATCCATTTTTTAGGCAAAGTCAAACTAACAAACCTACCAACTTAGCAAATAAAAGCCAAGGAAACCTGAAGGTGTTACTGCAATGAGCTTAAACAAGAAACGCAACACCCTTAAAGCTCTCCTTACTCTGGAGAATATAGACATCTGTTACCAAGACATGGTTTAAAGCTGCAGTAAGTACACAGTTACTTCAAGGATTCAGTGCCTTCCACACATTTAGACAATGAACTACACAGACGTGGACTAAAGGTGAAGGGGTCTTGATCTATATTAATAACAAATATACCTCTAGGCTGGTCAACAAAGATGATGCCCTGGAGTTTATCCACATGCAAATCATTATAGACAAAGTCCCATACTACATCCTACCAAGCTATAGGTCACTCTCTATGTCCCAAGAAACCCACACCTCATATTTAGACCTACTGGAGACACTCAGCATCCAACCTAGTACCCTATTCTTGAGGGACTTTAACTACCCCTTCATAGACTGGGAAACCTACACTGTACTTTAACATACTGGATCTGGTACTCACGAATATGGGAGAGCGCTGCACCCCCCTCCCCCCAGTGTTATGTCCTCACTGGTGATGTCAGACCACAAAGCTGTCTCCTTAATAAAAATCAACTTGGCAACCCTAATAAACCCTGTAACAGTTAGGAACTATTTAAAGCAAACTACCTCCTTTTAAGTTATAGTTTGTCAAAATTCAATACCTCTCCAAACCCAGAGTCCACAGCAACCTGCGCAGAATTGTCCACAAAGTCCCTGTATAACCATGTAAATGTCTGCATAGATGCTGCTGTATCGACAGAAGTAAATCCAAAACCAATTCAAAAACAAAACACACTGGTGAAATCCTAACCTTAACAGGTTATATATTAAAAGGAAAAAAGTCCTGGCTAAAATTAGGAAGAGCAACTTCCATACAGATAAAAACTCTTCAGTTAAACTAAACCTGAAACTAAGAGGTCTGACTAAGTACAATAAGGCTACTTTCAAGATCAATATAGCCTCCCAGGCAAAAGACAACCAAAAGGCCTTCTTTAGCAATATCCAAAATCCCAAAGGCAGTGTAGAACAGAGCATGTGTGCTGTATCTTTAAGAAGCATTTCAAGGACTGAACATGCATATAAACAGCAAGCACATGCTAGCTTCAGTGCCATTTTGAGAGTGCAGCCAGAGAGTGAGCATGTATGAGTGTAATAGCTAGTTTGTATATAAGTTTACCTAAGTTAAAATTATTAAGCCTCATTCCTGATGTGTTTGTATATAGTAAAGCTGCTTGAACAGAACCCATGAAGTCTCATATATTACATCTTGACTAGATGAGTGACATGGTGTCAGAACCGGGATTCCAGGAACTGTTTTCCAGAGCTATTAGGTACAGAGTTAACAGTGAAGGTAAATTAAGAGAAATGAGCATGAAAAAGGGCCAGAAAAGAACCAAAGGTAATGAAAACTTGTATGTTCAGTTTATTTTATAAAAAAAGATAAAACGGAGCATTACAAAGGCACAAACCACATTATTAAACAAGCAAGAGGCACAAAAGGTTTATTGATTAAAGAAATGTTTAAAATTAAGAGATTTGATAAAACAAGCATCAGAAAAGTACATAAGGGGTTTGGAATTACCTTGGAATTTCAAAATGGGCATGTTTAAGGCAAAATGAACATGTTTAAAACAGAACAGGCATGTTTAGAGCAAAATGAGCATAAGAAAAGTATAATGGGCATGAAAAGAGATTAAACGAGCAACATGAATATAATAAGGGCAAAAACGGCTCATTACGCATAAATAAAGCGAGGCGACTGCATGTTTTTTGGCAAAATGCTGTGTTTTGGCATAACTACTACTTCGTATTGTATTCAGTTGCTAACTAGAGTTATTCAAAGTATCTCAAAGTGTGTAAAAGTGCTTACAGTGTGTGCTTATGACTGTGCATGTATTCTAAACAGTTTGTGTGCAAAGTGCGCCTAAGCACATGGCAGCCACAGCCACTGCAGATTCTCTGGGGAAACCACATAGTTTTCCACTGAGTTCTAAGAAAGGAGCATGATCAGTGCAGCATAAGCGTGAATCAGCAAAACCCAAATCTAGCTTTATAGTTAACTGCTGCAATTGTGGTGTCAATCATGAGTCTAGAAGAGAGAAATGCTTGGCATTTGGTCAGCAATGCCACAAGTGCAAAAAATGGAACCATTTTCAAAAGTTTTGCAAATCAAGTGAACCTCACACAGTTAAAAAGAAGGGTCACTCAAAAAAGCAAGTTGATCGTATAAAGTTGCAATTCTACTTTCTATGTAGATGATGTATCAGTAATTGGTGAAAAGGATGATGCAGTGAATTTGCTGGCAATGAATGAAGTGTTTTGTACTGTCCAGATCAATGGTAAAACCACCAAGCTTAAAGTGGACACTGGCTCAAAGTGTAATGTTATGTCAGCAGACACATTTGCTAAACTAAGCTGTTGAACAACTCAATGTGGCTATTAGCATGAAACTTGTTGCTTATGGAGGTGAAGCAATTCAGACTTAAGGCTCAGTAGTGCTTTCATGTTATTCGGCTAGAAACTGTTACAACTTATTATTCTATGTAATCCAAAGACCTGTGCAGTCATTATTGGGTCTCAGAGGCAGTCTCGATGGCAACACCCAGATCTGCTCTGAGTTACAGCACAAAGGCATGAAAATTACAGAACCAACTGATATTGTCAACATCCTGGCAGATAGGTTCAGTGCTAACTTTATCCCCACCCCCACCCCCTAAAGGGCCCATATCTACACAGGAAGAATGAAAAGTCCCTGTAATCACAACTATGCAGGTAAAAGCTCCACTCTCTAAAGCCAAAAACACAGCATCCATGGGACCGGACAACATCCCAGGCTGCATTTTACATGAACTTCAGAATGAACTGGCACCCCACTTAAGCACCATGTTCAATAATAGCCACGCATCAGGCTTTGTGCCCACTGAATGGCACAGAGCAACAGTTATCCCACTCCACAAAGGGGGAGCCACCACTGATCCCGGGAACTATCGACCTATTAACCTGATAAGCATGGTCTGCAAGGCCATGGAACGTATCATCATGGAACTCATAAACAAAGACACTGGTAACCTCCAAACTCTGGATCCCACCCAGTTCGGGTCTGTGAAAGGCAGATCATGCCTCCTGAACCTGATCGACTTCTTTGAGACAGTCACCAAAGCCGTAGATGAAGGTAAGGTGGTTCACACAGCCTATCTTGACCTCGCCAAGGCTTTCAACACCATCCCCCATTCTGAAATTATAGATAAACTCACTAAACTAGGTATAAATCCCTACGTCACAAGATGGGTTGCCAACTGGCTCACTGACAGAACCCACACTGTAAAAGTTGCAGACTCCGAATCTGACCTCAAAGCAGTGACAAGTGGAGTACCACAGGGTTCTGTCCTGGGACCTCTCCTGTTTGGTATCTACTTTTCTGAAGTACAGGATAACACAGAAGGCCTCTGGCTAATGAATTTCGCAGATGACTGCAAACTAGGAGCCATAGTCAAGTTCCCAAATGATGTGGACATCCTACAGAAGGGCCTCGCTGAGACAGATGCATGGTGTCAGAGCCATGGCCTCAAGCTCAGTGGCAAAAAGTGCAATGTCATCCCCTTTGGTAAAAACTCTGTACCCATGAACTACCACATAGGCAGCAATCTACTTAAAGTACAGTTTTGTACCTACCATAAATGTAGATGTTCAAGTGTATATACTGCTGCAGTCATCACACTTGGGTTATCTTGCCGTCAGGTGGTCCCGCAGTCGGCCAAATCCCAAAGTCGTGGTCCGGCGTCGGTTGTCGTCACTTCTTCCCTGATGTCAGTGTGACAGGGGTATAAAAGAGGCAGCCGACGCCATGTTCTTCAGTTTTTCTTGCCCCAGATGTCAGGTGCCCCCAACTAGGAAGGCAATACAAATAACTATGCAAAAATACCCTAGTAGATAAACAATAGTACTAGCTGTTAGCAAATACACCATATAGACATGCATCCAATTGATTGATGTACATGGAGTTATAACTAACACCCTGGTATGTAGAGGGGATGGTGGGAGGGTAACCTGGACTGCAGCAGTATATACACTCAAACATCTACATTTATGGTAGGTACAAAACTGTACTATGTTCATCGTGTTATACTGCTGCAGTCATCACACTTGGGTTGAATCCAAAAGCTATGGATGGGAGGCTGGTACTAAACTGGGTTAGGCGAAGCTAGGATATCCTGCAAAACTGCAGTGGCAAAACCAACTCTAGTTTTTGAGTATAATGGAAGGTGGTAGTGCTTGGTAAAGGTGTGCACTGAACTCCAAGTAGCTGCCTCCAGAATGTCCTTGATTGGAACCCCCCTGAGAAAGGCTGCTGGGTTGCTGTAGCCCTGGTAGAATGGGACCTAATATTAACAGGCACTGCTTTCCCATGGTTTGAGTAGCAAAAGCGGATACAATGTGCTATCCATTTGGAGATGGTCTGTTTTGAAATAGCCTTTCCTTGTGAGCCTGCAGCATAGGATACAAAGAGTTGGTCAGTTTTTCTGAAGGTCTTTGTCTTATCCAAATAGTAACGTAGCTGTCTGTGAATGTCCAAAGAGTGAAGGAGTTTTTCTCCTTTATTCTGGGGGTTTGGATAAAAGGTGGGTGAATGAATGGTCTGATTCAAAGCCACACTGGATACTACCTTTGGCATAAAGGTAGGGTTAGTTCATAAAGAGACTCTGCCCTGATGGAAAATGATGAAAGGTTCCACTGCCATGAGTGCCTGTAGTTCTGAGACCCTGCGTGCTGAAGTGATAGCCAGCAACAGAGCTGTTTTCCATGACAAGTATTGTAGTTCTGCTGAGAAGGCTGGTTCGAAAGGAGGCAGTGTTAATTTTTCTAAAACGAAGTTGAGGTCCCAAGCTGGCGTTGGGGGTTTTCTGGGGGGGGTCTTATATTCTTAGCCCCCTCTGAGAAACTGCCTTAGTAAAGGGTGTGAGAATATGGGAGGATCCGTATTATATTGAGCTGAAATGGCTGAAGCATGGATCTTAATGGATGAGAAAGAAAGGCCTTTGTGTAGCATCTCAGTTAAGTATTGCAGTATTTGAGGAATGTTTGGTATCCCAGAATTTTGGCCTTTAGCCTGGTTCCATGCACAAAATCTTTTCCATTTGTTTGAGTAAGTTTTTCTGGTGCTGGGCCTCCTTGCCTCCAAAATGACATTCAGGACGTCCTTTGAGAGAAGTGTTGATTGATAATTCAAGGTATTCTCCATGCAGCTAAATTTAAAGTCCTGAGCTGACTGTGAAGGATCTGAGAGTTTTGCTGAGTCAACAGAAGTGGGAACTGAGGTAAGATCCATGGAGGGCTGTGAGTCAAGTTCCTTAGTAATGGGTACCAGTGCTGACGTGGCCAGTCCGGAGCAATGAGGATCATTTGTGGTCTCTCTGATCTGACTTTCAGTAATACCTTGGTCAATAGAGGTAGTGGTGGGAAGGCATAGACTGTCAATGCTGTCCAACTGAAAGATAGGGCGTCCACTTTCCAGGCTAGGGAATGATAAGTCCTTGTGCAAAATTTCTGTAGTTGGCAATTGTTGGGGGAGGCAAATAGATCTATGTCTGGGCATCCCTACTTTTGAGTTATCATTGAAAATACTTGTGGGTGTAGTCTCCACTCATGAGGATCTGCCATATTTCTGCTTAATTCGTCTGCCAATATGTTTTCCTTTCCTGGCAGGAATTCTGCTTGCAGTTGTACTTGGTAAGTCAATGCTGTGTTCCACAAGGTCATTGCCTGTCTGCATAAAGGGTAGGAGTGTGTTCCTCCCTGTTTGTTTATGTACCACATAACTGTGGTGTTGTCTGTCCTTATTAGTAGTTGTCCTGGATGCAAGACATCCTTGAAGGCTGTCAGTGCATTTTGCATGGCTAGCATCTCCTTTTGGTTGATGTGTAGATGCATTTGTTTTGCAGACCATTTGCCCTGTATGCACTGTCCTGCCATGTGTGCTCCCCAGGCATAGTCTGAAGAATCTGTTGTCATAGTTTGGTTTGCTGGAGGTAAGACAAAAGGAAGACCCTTGTTTATTTGACATGCTTGAGCCCACCATAGGAACTCTTTTTGAAGGCATGAAATGAGAGGTATACTTGTTTCGAGGCTGTGCCTGTGTTGAGTCCATGCACTTTTCAGGTATCATTGTAATTTCCTCATATGCAGCTTTGCATGTGGAACTAGTTGAATGCAGGATGCCATGAACCCCAATGCCTGCAGGATTTTCCTTGCAGTGAGCTGGGTAAAAGTTGCCATCTTTTTGAAGTATTGAGTCAGTTGTTTTTGTTTGTCTGGCGTGAGATAAGCCATCTGGGCCGTTGTATTTAAGCTGGCACCCAGGAATATTATGTCTTGTGAGGGTATCAGTTTTGACTTCTTTTTGTTTACTGTGTACCCTAGGCAACTTAGCAGCTTTGTTACAAATGCCAGATGCTGTAATAGAATGACCTTGCTGTCCGCTTGGATCAGGCAGTCGTCCAGATATGGATAAATTTGTATTCCTCATTGTCTGCAGTATGCAATTACTGATGCCAGGCATTTCGTAAATACTCTGGGCGCAGTAGATAAGCCAAAGGGCAATGCAGAGAATTGATAATGTGTTGTACCTGCCAAAAATCTGAGGTATCTTCTGCAATCTTGTCTGATAAGGACATGCAGGTATACCTCTTTGAGGTCCAATGTTACCAGCCAAGACTCCTTGCCCAGCATGGGAAGAAGCTGCTGTAGTGTGAGCATTTTGAATTTGGGTACATCCAGGTATGTGTTTAGGATTGAGAGGTCTAAAATGGGTCTCCAGGCTTTGTCCTTTCTTGGTACTAGAAATAGTCTTGAGTAAAAAACTTGACCTTGCTCCTTTGTAGGTACCTTTTGAATTGCTTTCATATCCATGAGAGCTGAAATTTGCATTTGTGCCTCTGCCCATTGGTTTGAAGGCAGATTTGGCATGCCTCTCATCTATGGTAAAGTGTGAAAATGAAATCTGTAGCCTCGGGTAATAATATCCAGAACCCATTTGTCCTTTGTTATGATGCGCCAATTTTGTGGAAATAGAGCCAGTCTTCCTCCCAAAGGTGCTACCAGGGCAATTTTGCTTGGCAGGTGAAAAGGGAAGTCATTGTGTTTGTTTCCTGAAGGGTTGAGATCTTTCGTCTCCACCTCTTTGAGTTGTTGTATGCCATTGTTTAGGCCTGAAAGAACCTTGTGGCTGGCCTCTGCCCCTTGGGCGTCTGTACCTACTCCTTTGGGATCTGTCTGATGCAGGAAAGGACTTGTTTTTTGATGGCCAGTTTCTGCTGAAACGAGGAGGTTGTACCTGTAAACAATCTTTAACTGTGCATAGATTTTGCCTTTTCTTCCATTTTCTTTAAGACTTCCTCTGCTTTGACACCAAATAACACATCTTTCTGCAATGCAGCATCCAATAACTTTGCTTTGACATGTTCTGGTAAGGCTTGCTCTTTTAGCCAAGCATGTCTATGAATTACAGATCCTGTGACAGCTGCTCTACATGAGGTTTCCAATTAATCAAAACCACACTGTAAGATATGCTTTCCCACCTGTTCTGTTACATGCAGCAAATCCTGCATCTCTTTGAAATCAGGTTGATCTGTCTGAGGGATCATTTTCTGCTTTAACTGTGTAATCAAGTACTGCTGGTATTTTATCATGTGGAACTGGCAGTTTAAGGCCCTCATGGCCAAAGTGGCAGACGTATATACTTTCTTCCCCCATCTTTCTAATGCTCTGGAATCTCTTTCAGAAGGTAGTGGATTCTTAGCAGTAGAGGCCTTAACCCCTTTGGGACCCTGGGAAATGGTTTCGGGGTCTGCAACAGGGTTTTTATATAGAAACTTATGAGAATCAGGAACTCGGTAGTATCTGTCTGGTTTAGCTGGTGCAGGAGGTAAGGAGTCTGGGTTTAGACTACATTCGGAGTAAACATCATCCAAAATGTCTAAAACTGGAGTAATTGCAAGGGGTCTATGCTGTGGAAGAAGAAGAAACTCACAGAGTCTTTTCTTAGAGTCAGAGTAATCTTGGCCTTCCCAGTGGTAGTGTTCCCTCATGGTGTGTAAAGTTTCCCCAAAAGAGTAGTCTTCGGGGGGGAGACAGAGGGAATGGACTCTTCAGCATCTGAGTCTTCATAAGGAGGGAAGGAATAATCCTGGTCCTCAGAGTTAGCTGAGGAAATGGATGCTTGGTCAGAGGAAGGATAATCTTCTTCCAGTTTAGGCCTGTTGTCAGGAGGGGTTGGGAACCCCTGATAAGGGTAATTAAATCCTCAGCCATCTTAAGCATCTGTTTTTTAGGCATAGGGGCCTGTGGGGTCTGTGGACCCGGTTTCCTAACTTTTAAGGGAGCTTTAAGTTTAGCATAAGACTTAATAGAGATAGCTGTCGGTTTGAAGACACCTTCAGAAACCGAAGGCCTGTCCAAAATCTCCGGATCACCGTCGGGTTGGCATCCGAGGGGTGAGATGGAACCGGCTCCTGAGGCCCAGCTGATTCGGTCTGGGAGGCCGTCAGAATTTCTAAATCAGCGGTAGTCAGGGGCTGCGTAGACGCCTCGCTAAAAACCGGAGAACCGGCAGCAGGCCTTGCTGAGGCCTCGGTATCTGGTCTTGGCCTTGGTTGCCTGTCCTTATCCTTGCGTTTTTTAGTCATTGCTGATGTCAGTTGTTCCGACGACATGCCATAGTTAAATTTTCTGCCAAAATAATGTCGGGCGAAATCCGCCCGACGCTTGATTGTACGTTTGTTGAACCTAGCACAAAACCGACAACTAGAGACGTCGTGGTCTGGGCCTAGGCAAGTAATACAATAAGAATGAAAATCCTTATGAGGTATTTGCTTCCCACAAGAAATGCAATTATTAACTTTGTCTGACATCGGTCTGAGGCAAGAAAAGTTTCCCCAACGGGGTACTTAGCTTTAGAGAAGACTTCGGGCTGAAATTCGATTTGAAAATCTCAGGAGCTAGCCGACTGGCACTTGCAAACTGCTTCTGCTTCGGGCACCGCGTGGCAAGAAAGACTGAAGAAAATGGCGTCGGCTGCCTCTTTTATACCCCTGTCACACTGACGTCAGGGAAGAAGCGATGACAACCGACGCCGGACCAAGACTTTGGGATTCGGCCGACTGCGGGACTGCCTGACGGCAGGATAACCCAAGTGTGATGACTGCAGCAGTATAACACGATGAACATCACTAAATGTGTGATAAGAGACCTTGGGACCCAGGTGGACAATAGTCTCTCCTTTGATAATCACATCACCACAGTAGTCAGGAAGTCCTTCTACGTGGCACATCTCATCATAAAAGGGTTCTCATCCAGGAAAAAAGAGGTCATTGTTCCCCTCTACACGACACTCATTAGACCCATTATAGAGTACAATGCCCCTTTTGGAATGTACCTCACAAGACATCTGCAGCAGCTGGAAAGGCCACAGAAGTACCTCACAAAGATGATTACTGGCCTCAAACAAATGCCCTACACTGACCGCCTCAAAAAACTCCAGCTTTACTCCGTAGCATATCACCTACTCCGAGGTGATCTCTGCCTAACATATAAAGCTATGTCAAACCCAGAGCTGTTGGACATGCCACACCTAAAGAAATCCCAATCCCTCCGAGCTACATGCTCTAGGGACCTAAACCTTGTCACCACAATAAACAGGACATGCTGGAGGGATAGATTCCTGTCCCAGAGACTTCCCATACTCTGGAATAGGCTACCCACCTATGTCAAGCAAAGTTCTTCATTAGCACTCTTCAAGAAAAATCTTGATGAGTGGATGGGAAATAGGAAATATACCCCGGAGATCACTTCTGTGTCTCTGCTTGACAGTGGTACAGGAAAATAACTTTTTTGGGTGGCGTAAGCCAGAGAACCTTGTTGGCTAGGCTTACATAGGCACTTGGGCCAATAGCCTAGTACCTACCTATGAACCTATAAGAATTAATCTGCTTTCTTTTACCAAAGAAGTTCATCATATAAACACATATCCTAGCTCCAATTTTTCTGAAGCCATCTTCTCGGTGTATGCTGATGTTTTCAATGACAAATTGGGCAAACTTCCAGTTGTGTATTCTGTGAAGTTAGACTCAGAGGTCAGTCCAGTGGTCAGACCAGCAAGAAAAGTTCTGATAGCTATGCAGGATAAAATTAAAGCTCAGCTGGATAAAATGGTGCAGCAAGGTCTCATCTGCCCAGTTACAGAACCAACTGAGTGGGAGTCATCCATGGCAGCAGCCCACAAGAAAGGCTCAGATGAAATCAGAATATGTATTGACCCAAGAGATTTGAACAAAGCATTAAAGAGACTGCATTATCCAATGTCTACAGTTGAAGAGGTCGCATCTCTAATACCAAATGCCACTGTTTTTTCTGTCTTGGATGCAAAAAGTTCATTTTGGCAAGTGATGCTTGATCGCAAATCCTCATTACTGACTACTTTCAGTACCCCGTTCGGCAGATACAGATTCCTAAGGATGACATTTGGAATAAATTCTTTAAGTGAAGTCTTTCAGCATGCAATGGAGCAAATTTGTTTAGGTTATCCTTGTGCCATAATAGTAGATGATTTATTGGTTGGGAACAATGGTGAAACAGAGCATGACAGAAACCTTAAGAGAGTTCTAGACAGAGCACGTGAAGTGAACATAAAGCTCAATCCTCTAAAATGCAAATTCAGACTACCAGAAGTTACATATGTAGTAATTTATTTACCAGAACTGGCTTGCGACCAGACCTGTCCAAGCAAGCAGCTATTCTTGAGATGCCAGCACCTGACAATGTTCAAGCTCTACAGTGTTTTCTTGGCATGGTCAACTACTTAGGCAAGTGTATACCAGAATTCAGTGAGTTGACAGCACTTTTGAAAGAGCTGATGTACAGAATGTTACATGGTCTTAGTTGGAACAGCACCAGAGTGCATTTGAAGACCCTAAGCAGAAAATTGCCACCCCACCTACATTAAGATACTATGATATCAATAAACCAGTAACTCTTTCCTATGATGCTTCCAAATTTGGTGTTGGTGCAGTTATTCTGCAAGAAGGCAAACCAGTAGCCTATGCATCTAGAACCCTTACCCAAACTGAAATGCAGTATGCTCATATTGAGAAAGAACGTTTGGCAACAGTATTTGCATGTTCAAAGTTTCATGATTATATCTATGGTTGTGTTATTTAGATTGAAACTGATCACCAACCTCTTGTTACTATTCTAAAGAAAGCAAGAAAAATGCTGGGATAAGGCTCCAAAATCCAAAACAGAACATAAAATGATGAAAATAGATACTTCGCAATATTGCCTTTATTCACAAACACAAGCGCATTCACATAGCTTCTTCAGGTGTATATTAATCAACTAAAGAACACACCTTTATATATAAGAAACAAGTCACATGTTCACATATCAATTATATTAAAGGTGCAAAGCTATCTTAAAAATATATACAAATAAATACATTCATATTAAAAAATAATATATATAAAGTATTTAGAGAGGGGGGGATATTAGACTTAGGACTGAAGAAATAGAAGCAAGATGGATAGTGATGCTGAGATCTAATATAGGACATGGTCTCAATGAATGTATACCTATGAAACCCATACTTTGCACCAGGGGTCTGAAAAGATGATTTTATATATACAATTTTTTACATATTTATATTTACTTTTTTATATATATCATTACTAAGTAGATATAATTAAATATTTTATATCTATTATTTTTTAATATGAATGTATTTATTTGTATATATTTTTAAGATAGCTTTGCACCTTTAATATAATTGATATGTGAACATGTGACTTGTTTCTTATATATAAAGGTGTGTACTTTAGTTGATTAATATACACCTGAAGAAGCTATGTGAAAGCACTTGTGTTTGTGAATAAAGGCAATATTGTGAAGTATCTATTTTCATCATTTTATGTTCTGTTTTGGATTTTGGAGCCTTATCCCAGCATTTTTTTTGCTTTCAAGTTATTCTTATTCAGTGTTGGGACATTTAGTGTTTTGGGGCATTTTTGACTTTTGACTATTCTAAATAAGCTTATGCATTCAACTACAGCAAGATTACAAAGAATGATGCTCAAATTGCAAAAGTTGTTGTGTCTTTCGGCTTTTTTCCCGGTTAGGGGTCGCCACAGCGGAACTCCAGTCCGCTAATGATTGGTAGTTGATTTTTACGTGCCGAGTTACCAGCCCTGACGCACAACCTTCAATGAAGGCACGTCCATTCACGCATGTCTCCACACAGAAGATGCTCTAGCTGAGAATCGAACCGGACAGCTTCTTACTGTGAGGTGACAACACTACCACAGCACCACCACTGCGCTTAAATTGCAAAAGTACATCTTCAAAATGGTTTATACAAAAGGCAAACTTTTTTATCTGGCTGATACCTTATCCAGATTGCCCAGAAATACAACAGAACAGCTTGACGCAGAGAATTTTGACTTTAACATAATGGAAGTGCATAATTTTTCTACCACGAAACTTGATGAGCTGAAAGATCATGCAATTAATTAATCCAATTTTGCAAAAGCTCAACCACTACATTAATGCTAGATGGTCGTCAAAGCAATCTAGTGTACCACCTGAAGTGCAAACTTATTTTCCTTACAGAGATGAGATGTTGATGGAAGACTGCATTATTTTCAAAGGTCCTAGAATTATTATTCTTGCTTCCTTACAACATGAATATATCCAAATGTTGTGTTGTGGTCACCCAGGTTACGAATCTACCAAAAGAAGTGTGAGAGAACTAAAATTTTAGCCTTCTCTAGCAAAAGACAGTGATAAAGTACATTCTTCTTGTTTAGTATGCAATAGTACTAAACCACCTTTGCAAAGAGAACCACTTCAGCTAAGTCAAGTTCCTGAACTACCTTGGTCAACAGTAGCCACTGATACATTCGAGTGGAACAATCAGTACTACTTAATATTGGTAGACTCTTATTTGAACTGGTTTGAGATCAATTTACTACCTAAACTAACGTCCACTGCTATCACTAAATTGAAATGTCATTTTTCAGTCCATGGTAGTCCACACAAAGTTGTTTCTGACAATGGTACTCAATTTACTAGTCAGTTGTTTCAGGAATTTGCAAGAGAGTGGGACTTCGTACATGTTACTAGTAGTCCATCCAGAATATCCACAGTCAAGTGGACTAGCCGAATCTGCACTACAGAGTGCAAAGCAATTACTTGAAAGGTCAAAGCGTGACAATACCGATGTTTTTTTGAATTTACTAAATCTCAGAAACATACCACATGACGATATACTTGGCAAGCCTGCTCAGAGAATTCTATCTAGGAAAACCAGAACAATATTGCCTATTAGTTCCAGTTTGTTGAGGCCTACAGCTAAGCACAACAGAACCATTAGAGCCTAATTATTCAGGAAGTGTTCTTTCCAGAAGTCCAGCTATGATAAATTGAGCAGATTTCTTCATCCACTGAAAGAAGGAGAGATAGTGAGGATACAAACAGCAGAAGGTTTCGACTGGATTGGTGAAGTAACAGGTATATGTACCAAGCTGAGATCTTACTTCATAGAATCTGAGGGTGTGGAGTACAGGAGAAATTTAAGTCATCGTCTTCCTGTACCAGAATCATTATTGCAGCATTGTTACTGTGATACAGACTTTAGATCTCAGAACAATCCAGACAATGTTCCTGTTCCAGAATGTGTCGTAACTTCTACTTCCATTCCTGATGATGTTCCTGATGTTCCTAAGGTTGAACATTCAGCAGAGATAGTCCCAGCTGCTAAATCTGATTCTAAATTTTATGTCACACATTGTGGTCATATTTCCAGACCTAGTGTAAAATACACAGCAATCTGGACTTGATTGTATATGTATTTGTATCTAGTTCTATATAACTGCATGATAATGAATTATATGTATTGATTGCATGTCAACTGATATTGTCAGTATTGCATAACCTATTTCTAAAAGAGGGAGGATGTAGAACAGAGCATGTGTACTGCATCTTTAAGAAGCATTTCAAGGACTGAACATTCATGTAAATAGCAAGCACATGCTAGCTTCAGTGCCATTTTGAGAATGCAGCCAGAGAGTGAGCATGTATGAATGTAATAGCTAGTATGTAAATAAGTTTACCTAAGTTAAAGTTACTAAGCCTCAATCCTGATGAGTTTGTACATAATAAAGCTGCTTGAACAGAACCCATGAAGTCTTGTCTATTACATCCCGACTAGATGAGTGACAGGCTGTATGCAGCAATGTGTGGAACTGCAGGTCAACAGTGTCACTTTCACTGAACAGAGTGACACAGTGAACCTGGTGACTGGCAAATTCATCTCAAACATTACCCACCAGTTCCCCCCAGCCACACCCCAAGTAATACCTACAAGCATAACCCCCCTGACTATTAGCAGGGAAGATGTCCTGATCATACTAAAGTCAAACACACAACCTCAGTGGGCCCTGATAATATCCCAGGATTCTTTCTAAATAGCCTGAAACCTGACCTGTCAGGGCCATTGGAGTCACCATTTAACTTTAGTCTCAAAACAGACTTTGTTCTTCATGAATGGTGGACTAAAACAGTTATCCCTGTCCACAAGGGTGGACCATCAACTGACCCTGGGAACTACAGACTCACTAGTCTGACCAGTTTTATATGCAAAGTCATGGAATGAATTATCATGGAAATGATCAACAGAGACATAGGCAACCTTCAGACACTGGACCCAACTCAGTTTGGCTTTATTAAGGGAAGGTCATATCTACTAAACCTGATGAATTTCTTTGAGAAGGTCACCAAGGCAAAGGATCAGAGGAAAATGATGCATGCCACCTACCTAGATCTGGCTAAGGCTTTGATCCAATAACTCACTTGGGCATTGTTGACAAACTCACCAAATTGGGCATAAACCCATGCATAGCAAGCTGGATTGCCAACTGGCTCACAGATAGGATCCAGGAAGTCAGGATTGATGAGACCACCTCCACAAAAAAAAATTGGTCACCAGCAGGGTCCCCTAAGGCACCATGCTGGGCCGGCTCCACTTCGGCATCTACTTCTCAGAGGTCAAGGCTAATGTCAAGGGCCTTTGACCGATCAAGTTCATAGCTGACTGCAAATTAGGAGCTATCATAGATTCCTCTCATGACACTAACATCTTGCAAGAGGATCTAACACAGACAAATGACTGATGCCAAAGTCACAGCTGAAAACTCAATGCCCAAAAATGCATTATAGTAGCTTTTGGGAAATCAGACACTCAGGGAAATGATGGTATTGATAAGACACCCCTAAGAGTTGACTCAGCAGACATGGATCTGGGAAGACATGTGGACAGTATCCTGGCCTTTGACCAACACTTAGCCAAGGTAGCATGAAAATATTTCTATGTCACCCAACTGTTAAGTAGGGGCATGGCATCCAAGTCCAGGAAAGTCTTGTGTGCCACTTTACTCGGCCCTCACCAGACTCATTGTTGAGTATAATGCTCCTTTTGGTGTGTACCTGAGCACACATATGCAACAACTGGAATGCCCACAAAGGTTTCCTGCCAAAAGAATCCAGGGCATAAACACACTGCTGTATGCGGATAGCCTTTAAACCTTATCTCTATAATCTGTCTCCTACAAGGCGATCTATGCCTGGCATACAAGGCATCCTTGGATCCAGCTCTGATGGCCTTTTGCACATCAGCAAAATAAACAGCATCAGAACTACTAGATCTAAAGATTTAAATTTTGCTGCTGACTTAACAGGATATGTTGACATGACAGATATGTGTCTCAGAGGATTCCTCTTCTCTGAAATAGGCTACTCAGCCATATGAGACGAGTCTTTCCCTGACCCTTTTCAAATATAACCATTCACCTTGGGATTGCACCCCCATGTCTCTGTTGGATAGACACAGACAGTAAATTGTGTCTGAACTAACATAACCCCTTCATATAATTTTTAGTAATGCCCTAACATACCCCCTCCTAATGTAAATGCCCAAGATGCAAAGGGACACATCTGGGATGTGAGGCTAGGCTTAAAAAAGGCCTAGTGGTCATTAGCCTAGTAAACAAGTTAAATGGACAGGAATCTTGCATACTCGCAGTTCACACATGCAGAACGATTTCCAAATGGCATTAAATCATGACTTATGGAAGCTGTAACTTATGACAGTGTTAAGTTTAACAGTATTTACTTTTTTGTCTATCATAAAAATTCTCCTGGGTATTATGGGGAGTGAAACATACCATGACTTGTATATACCAACTCTAGCTCAAACAAGCATCAAGAGAGAAAAAAAAAATAAAGCAAAACTAATTGTTTTGATGAATTGCAGCTCCAATGAGCTCAGAGATGATAATTCATTAAGTTTCATTGTAGAACGTATGTCGGCATACCGACCGATTGCAAGAGATGAACAGCAAACTTTTGTAAGATGCATTAAATATGACATCTGATCCTATTCTACATTAATGTTATGCTGCTGCTCTATTAAGTTAGTATCATTAGAAACACTGTTTCATTTTAATAAACAATATTCTGACAGTTTATAAGTACACAGTGACTGAAACATTGTTGCATGGCAGTGTAATTATTTCAGTCTGGAAACACTGTCTTTCTGTTTTAGATTATTTTTCCAAGTATTATGAGCTGACATGATTTGTGTAAAAAAGACTGCTATACTGCTTATGCAATAGCAAAGTGCCATTGAACAAACATATTATAATTTTATGTAAAACAATAAAAAAATTCCTACGTAGTCTATAGCTGCTGACTAAAAACAGCCTGATAATAATTGAACCAGTTGCCTGCTATTTATATGTAAAGGGAGAAAATGCAGTGGACTTCATAATTCAAAAGTGATAGTGAAATATAGCTCAAATGAATTCCCCCTCTTCTTACATGATTACAAACAGTCTCATGGGAAGTTTTGTATGCGATTCTAGGTACATAACAGCAAAGCAATGTATCTGCTCTGCAAACCAACACTGACTCATGATTATGTATAATGTCAGATGAAGTAGGGGCAACACTATGAAATAGCAAGCGTAAACTGAAAGTTTCTGGCCATACCACTGAAATATAATATATCATCAGAACAATTGGGCAGAATGTAATAAGGTTTCTGAACTGACTTCTCAGGCAAAATTACATTTCTCTGGAGATGAAATTTGACAGATTTATCTTTGTCCTGGATGCTTACAGAGATGCAGATATTGTTTGGAGTCATGTTGCATTACTGCAGACTTAATTTTCAGTGGGTATCTGAGTGAACTTAGCATTCAAAAAGAACTGCCATTTTTTTTTCTGTTACCATGATATGCTACTTTGCTGGAAGCAGAAATTTCATTTCCATAGCATTTATTTTCTCTTAACAGTAAATAAATGTACTCATCCGTAATATTTATTTTACTGTAACAATTAATAAAATTACTTGCAGTATTGCACATATATCTACATTTAAAACTCTATCACACTGTAACTCCAATGCAGCCCATTTATTTGAATGGTATAGACAGCATGTACATGTGCTAAGAAAATGACCTTTATAAGCCGCCTTATTTATTTGTTTTGTTCATCTTGTCTTTCTTTGTTAAGAATGAGAATGAGAAATGTATTTTCTGGGTTGGGAGCATAAGCTCAGAACACTCGTTAATTCTGAGCAGCTGACTTCCACAGGTGCGTCGGGAAGATAAAAGTTTATTAGAAACAATTACTAGAAGAAAGAGTATTGATATTTTATTTTTCTAGGAAACAATGGTAGATTGTGTACCTTCGGATTCAGGTTGTTTTCAAACTATGGTCCCCCCTGCACACATTTTAGGACTACTCATAAATGCATGAGTTCTTTGCATTCACCTTCCTGATTTCTTTAAATAATATTGCTTGTTTAATAAAATAACGTATCTTGTAATGTGCTTTAAATTCAAAGTTTTTAACATTTTTCCAGTAAGCAGTAAGCAAAATGTATTAAACAATAATGACAAAAGTACCAATTTCAGAACATTTCAACCATAAAAGGCCAAACTACTCTCATTATAATCCACTAATATCCATACTCATCAGTTTACAGCCACTTTTTGATTGCCTGCACATCACATGTCAGATTGTGATAAACACGGCCACAGTAAAGTATTCCAATTCACTTTACAAAATTAGTCCTGCAAAGACAGACTAATGACTTTTTACCTTTATTACTTCAGCACAATCAGTCATTTTTATCCACAGACATCTTGCAAATCCAGCAATTATAGCTATGTTGTTGAAGGCATTCTTCTCAGATGTCTGTCTCAAAAAGTTAACAACAATAATAATGATTTGTTTCACACACAGAGTAGCCATAATAAAATATTCCAACTTAATTCATGCATTCATGTAAACTAGTCCTGCAAAGCTAGACTAAAGACCATTTAAAATTGAAAAGATGATAAGAACATAAGGCACTTTTCATCCACTGATAGCCCCCACCCCACCAGCAGTTATAGCCATTTTGTTGAGTGTGTACATCCCTTATTGTTGTGAAGAAATAAATTGCATGTACTTTATTGGTAGCTTTGGATGAACTATATGAAACTGTATAAAAATCACTATCATCACTCCATAAGACCCAGCCATGTATAGCAGTTTAAATAAAAGGGTGTTTATGAAGAGAACATACGAAATATTAACTACCTGATAATATATGCTGTCAATAGGTGTGAGTGTGTGTGCCTTCTGTGGAAGATTGGGCACTGGGCTGGCAACTCGACACCGTAAAACTCCACTGCCAATCATGAGTGGACAGGTGATCCACTGTGGCGACCCCTAACCAGGAAAAAAACAAAAGAAGAAGATACGACATGACAAATGTCAACCTCTTCATAGTTGCTGGAGGCTGTAAGAAGGTACTGCAACAATACATTGATAACATGCAACATATTCAGACTATTCTACAGGGCTAGCCACCCAGAGGTGTCAACATGGGCTGTAGATGATTGCCCCTGCCTCAGTGTGCAAAATTGGGAAAAAGGGGTCATGGATGGATGGATAGATACAATCCAGGCCTATTATTGAATGAATTCATTATTTAGTAAAGCAAATCAATTAAAGACAATACAAATACTGTAGCAGCTTTTGTTTAGCACTCTGCAAGTCATACAAAAATCAGAAATATTACTGCATACAGCATACTTATTTTTGGGAGGGGCTTACATACATATTGAACACCTACATATGGGTCTATGCAGGGTAATGATCCAGGCCCTACCAACCATACCAGTAACCCATTACTTAGTTTTCTCTCCCCAATTACCCTGAAAGCTGTTCAAACATGTCAATCTACATGCTATTTTCTTTTTAACTTTTACAGCCATCACAGAGATTTGGGTTTCATTTAAAACTTTTATTTCAAAGTTAATGGCAAAAACACTGGCAGATTTTTTCTAAACACAAGAAAACCTGTTCATATTGAAAATAGACTTAGCATGAGAAACAGCAAACTCCTCTTTCCTTGAAACTCATATTTAGTGAAAATGCATATGGTAACCCATTTAACTAAAAGAGACATGCTGTGATTCATAATTAAGTAACATATGATGGATTACTAATTAATGACTATATGAAGGGTGCAGAAACTGAATAGACAAATTCATAATACATTTGCTAACAGCCTATGACAGTCCACTGTACACAAGTGACACTTTTCAGGGGAAGCCCAGGAGTACTGTCTAATGAAGTAATTTGGTTAGAGTCCCACAGAAGACAGAGGTAAGCTGAGGAAATCAAACCCTGTACTACAGGAAACATCTCTTTAACATTTTATAGACTTGCTCATCTGCACTAAGTGCTAGACAAACTGCTGTAGCCAAAACATAGTGCATTTCACACCTGTGTGCCTGCAGAAAAAGAATTAAATTAAAAATGTTTCTTAAAATAGTAACATTAAATTCATAGACTCCATGCTGTCCAGTTTATTCACAGCTAAATAATAAATATGCTGTCAACATAACAAGGAAACTAAGGATTATAACCAAAGAGCATGACTCATATGATGATAATCCTGTTTATTATAAGTAATTTCCTTCTTTTACACCATGACTAATCTGATTTATATGTATTTGACTTGCAGTGCAGGGGACCATTGAGGAGCCTAGCCCAGAGCTCCATGTGCCTGAAAGTCCTGTCTGGTTAAATGACTTGCTTTAGGTCACACAGTATTCAAATAAGGGCTGAAGGAATAAAACCCTGTACCAGAAGAAGTACAGCTCATAATCTTATCCTTCTGTGCCAATGGCCAGACTAAAGTAAAAAAGGTTAGGAAGAACTCAAACCCCATGACCTTGACACAGAAAACAGTAGCATTAATCCACTATGCTAATTCAGAAGTTATAAACAGAATAGTGAGACGGAAGAACATCAATTACAGCTTGTTCAAAGATACCCAGCAAGCAGACTGAGGTGAAATGGTTCAAACCATGTACGTCTGACAAGAGGAAACAGTGCATTGATATCGCACAGATTAATTGCTAGACAACTCCAAATCGCTTAAAGCATTAACAGAACAGTAAGTGTTGCATTTGCATGTATTTTCTGAATAAAAAAATGCTATGAAAGTTTAATGAATGGCATTACTAGGATGTAAATATGAGGCAAAATCAGAGGTGTTCTTCAAAATCATAGACAGATAAGAGGCTACTCTAAATTACTTAAACGTTTAACAGAAAGATTCTACCAAGCTTGTATTTTGGGGACCACAAAAAGTATGAAACTCTAATGACATGCATTACTGATTGTAAACTTCAGTGAATTCTAAGTTTCAGGTGATTTTTCAGAAAATGAAAAAAGTGTCTGGCAGTCAGCACAGTGCAGAGGATTGATGCTCTAAGTTCTCTTTTTAATTAAAAGGCTCTAAATTATTAAGGACCTGCTTCCTGTAATCAAGGATGCAGGGTTTGATTCTTTCCATCTCCATTTGCTACTGCATGACTCTGAGCAAGTGACTTAGACACTGTGCCTGGGACATTGTATAAATATATCTGTTTTAATCAGTTGCTTCCTATGGTCAGATATGCAGGCTTTCATTCTTTCTACCTCCATTTACCTACTGTGTTACTCTGAGCAAGTCACTTAACCAGACAGAAGAGATCCTGTGAACTGTATACTTTAACAAGTTCTATCTTTGGGCTAGTAACTAACCATCTCTCTCTCTCTCTCTCTACACACACACACACACACACACACACACACACACACACACACACTTCAAAAAATGACACCAAGTGATACCTTAAAGTAAGCACACAAACACACACAAATACACATATACACACGTATTTGTGCAAGCACTTTTGTCTGCAGTGCAAGTTGATCTTCAGCTGTAGATTTAATTCCAGTGACTTATTGCTTGCAGCTGATCCCTTCTATTGAATTAAATAATGGCAGTTGATCTATAATCTGATTTCCTCACTTGAGTTGAAGCTCTGCTTTTGATCAGTGCTGCAGTTCTTAGTCATTCCCGGGCTGTGCTCCTGGTCTGGGCTGCTACTTCTTGTGCTGCTGTTGGCTGTTCTCTGTGTGTGTGTGTGTGTGTGTGTGTGTGTGTGTGTGTGTGTCTGGGGGGGGGGGGGGGGGGGATTTTAATTAATTATGCAAGTCATAATATAGATGCTAATGAGTTTTAATTGGTTTAAATTGTTTTGTTGGCTGACCATGGAACCCCCCCCCATGAAGCTGTGGGCCCCACTTAGCCACCATTTTGCAGTATTATAATCCATCAATGCTGTGAAATGTAACTTTGCACCTAAATATAACTAGCTCAGAGATGTCTGTATGTTTGTAATAGGTTATATTTAGTAATAGCATGTAACAGCGTGGGACACTCAGCCACCATAGCTAATAGATGTTTAGTAAGTGCTCAGCAATTAGTTGTCCTTCCCAGTTACTTACTTTCATTCATCTAAATTTACAAATCACAGCTTACTCCCATAGTGAACCCATGTACAGCCACCATCATCCATGGAGTTTACTAGGCAAAGCAGGGAAAACAGACGTAGATGACCATACTTTTTTCGGGTCTATATTAGATAACCGAATGCTTAAAAAACCGAACAGTGATTGGTCGAACTTATGTAAGCGAAAGCTTACAATCTCGAACTGTCAGAACAATGATTTTTTCCTAGGGAAAAAAAATTGCTGTTCCAAAACATACACACAACACAAGCACACCAAACAAACAGCAATCCACACACATACGCCTAAAATCTGACACCTAACCCTACACTAAACTATACACACACCACTAACTATCCACTTACCTTAACCCAAACCCTAACCCTAAGGTCCGTCACTATTGCACACTTACCTCACCTGCGCCCTAACCCTAACTCACCTAACCCGCCCTAACACTCACATCCACACAATTGCACACTTACCTGAACCCGACCCATAACTTTCCACCACAGCACTGAAAATACCGAAGCAACAGAAAACAGACAACTGAATTCTTTCCCTAGGAAAAAATTCGGGTTTCTGTTGCTTCAATATTTTAAGCTTTCGCTTACATAATTTTGATCAATCACTGTTCGCTTTTTTAAGCGTTCATTGGTCTAATATAGAACCACTTTTTTCTGCATCACACATGAACACACACCTATGGACAATTTAGAGGTTATCTATCCACCTACCTCATATTTTTGTAATGTGGGAGGAAATTGCAGTATCCAAAGTAAACCCATGAGAAACAGGAAGGACATGCAGACTCTGCATAGAAAGCATCCCATCTGAGCACTGTTTGAGAACCAAACAGAAAAACGTTTTGCTTTGGGGTAATAATGTTACTCAATGTGCATAACATAGGAGTAAATATTTGATACTGCAGCCAGGAGATGAAATGTGTAATTATATTATGCTCAGATTAAGAGAGGAGCAGTCTACCAGAGTAGGTTAACTGTGGAATGTATACCAAAGCTTGAAAGACTTCCACTTCATGTATTTATGTTTTCACCTCCATACTGTTGTTGCTTGCCCACCGCAGTTCTTTCTTCAGCTCTGTAACTGAAACATGTCTTGGTTATTTTATTTGTATTTCTGAAAATTGGAACATTTGACCTTCTGACCCATTCGTAAGATGCATGCCACAAATAAAGTACACAAGCAGTAGTATCAGTATTGATCACAGAATAAATGGACACTAATCTAGAAAAATGACCCTCATTTTGTAGATTATTGTCTGGAATTATAGCTTCCCTGCAAATATAAGAGGTAAACATGTCATCATTTATTAAAACCTAAATTCACAATATCTTGTGAGATGGTCTGTCTCACTGTGTTTTATAGCATATTACCAGAAAAACTAATTATTTTGCATATTATAGATTAATATAGTACATTGCAATAAATAAATAAATACCTATGTGTAGCTGTTCATTCTTTACAACTGCATGTGAAGCTTGAAGAGTATTATGTCAAATAATAATGTTTTGCACAATATATGAATATTATAGTCTTACACACGTGTGTGGGGGTGTTGAAAGGTTATTCTTTGGCTTGGATTAACATTTTCCTTAAAATTCAGATTCTAGTTAGCTATATAGCAAAATAATGAATAACACATACTCAAGAAAGTGGAATACACATTAAACATGAAATGAAAAGCTAGGTAAAGACAAAAAGACCAAATAAATTCATCTTGTAACTGTTGTCACTGATGTTGTGTATGTGTTTTTGTTTCCGTGCCGCTGTGTTCTTCTGTCTGTACATGAGCTTGGAGAAATGAAATTTCATTCAGCTGTGCATTGTTTATGGTCTGAATGACAATAAAGTTATTTATGATTTTTGTTTCTTTTGTAGCAAGATAGAAAACCAGTAATGTCCATATCAGTGTCACTGTTATTTTCTCCCAGATTTGCCATTACTTGTAAATCGTTTGTTAAAACAACTTGGATTGTATTAATATTGCTTGAGAACATGAGTTAAGGGTGTCAATGAATTATGTATTTTTAACTTGTTCCTCAGATAGCATAAGCTACTCCAGCTTCATTCAGTGAAAGGTAGGAACAACAACATTGTGTTGTGCCCTCTACAGTTTTGGTGTAAGGAAATCTCAATACCAATGCAAACTTTAGCAGTCAGTAAAATGAGCACTGAAAGTTGTTTTGGTCTTAAAATGATAATATAGCCAGCAATAAAGTCATTCGATGATATCCATTAAACTGCTGCAAAGGGTGTTAAACAGCAGCAAGAAGATGCCTCAGGCATGCAACTATGAGGGAGCGATTACATGCCTTCTACAATGAGGGTTCATCACTACTGTTGTAAAGTGCAGGTAACCCAGCACACTAGAAAGGGAAAAAAACTTTAGCAAGAGATGAACAACCGCACTATGTAATGACCATGTCTGTCTGTTTAGTTGTGTATGAGTGGCTGCACTATGTAATCACCATGTCTGTCTGTTTAGTTATGTATGAGCGACTGCACTATGTAATGACCACGTCCATCTGTTTAGTTATGTATGAGCGGCTGCACTATGTAATGACCATGTTCGTCTGTTTATTTATGTATGAGCGGCTGCACTATGTAATGACCATGTCTGTCTGTTTAGTTATGTATGAGCGGCTGCACTATGTAATGACCATGTCTGTCTGTTTAGTTATGTATGAGTGGCTGCACTATGTAATGACCATGTCTGTCTGTTTAGTTATGTATGAGTGACTGCACTATGTAATGACCATGTCTGTCTGTTTAGTTATGTATGAGCGACTGCACTATGTAATGACCATTATTGTTTGTTTAGTTATGTATGAGTGGCAGCAGTATGTAATGACCATGTCTGTCTGTTTAGGTATGTATCAGCAGCTGCACTATGTTATGACCATGTCTTTCTGTTTAAGTATGTATGAGCAGCTGCACTATGTAATGGCCATGTCTGTCTGTTTAGTTATGTATGAGCGGCTGCACTATATAATGACCATGTCTGTCTGTTTAGTTATGTATGAGCGGCTGCACTATGTAATGGCCATGTCTGTCTGTTTAGTTATGTATGAGTGGCTGCCCTATGTAATGACCATGTCTGTCTCTTTAGTTATGCACTATGTAATGACCATGTCTGTCTGTTTAGTTATGTATGAGTGGCTGCATTATGTCATGACCATGTCTGTCTGTTTAGTTATGTATAAGTGGCTACACTATGTAATGACCATGTCTGTCTGTTTATGTATGAGCGGCTGCACTATGTAATGACCATGTCTATCTGTTTAGTTATGTATGAGTGGCTGCACTATGTAATGACCATATCTGTCTGTTTATTTATGTATGAGCAGCTGCACTATGTAATGACCATGTCTGACTGTTTAGTTATGTATGAGCAGCTGCACTATCTAATGACTATGTCTGTCTGTTTAGTTATGTATGAGCGGCTGCACTATGTAATGACCATGTCTGTCGGTTTAGATATGTATGAACGACTGCACTACGTAATGACCATGTCTGTCTGTTTAGTTATGTATGAGCAACTGCACTATGCAATGACCATGTCTGTTTGTTTAGTTATGTATGAGCGGCTGCAGTATGTAATGACCATGTCTGTTTAGGTATGTATAAGCGGCTGCACTATGTTATGACTATGTCTGTTTAGGTATGTATGAGCGGCTGCACTATGTAATGACCATGCCTGTCTGTTTAGTTATGCACTATGTAATGACCATGTCTGTCTGTTTAGTTATGTATGAGTGGCTGCACTATGTAATGATCATGTCTGTCTGTTTAGTTATGTATAAGCGGCTACACTATGTAATGACCATGTCTGTCTGTTTAGTTTTGTATGAGCGGCTGCACTATATAATGACCATGTCTGTCTGTTTAGTTATGTATGAGCGGTTGCAGTATGTAATGACCATGTCTGTCTGTTTAGTTATGTATGAGCAACTGCACTATGTAATGACCATGTCTGTCTGTTTAGTTATGTATGAGCGGCTCCGCTATGTAATGACCATGTCTGTCTGTTTTGTTAGGTATGAGTGGCTGCACTATGTAATGACCATGTCTGTCTGTTTAGTTAGGTATGAGCGGCTGCACTATGTAATGACTATGTCTGTCTGTTTATTTATGTATGAGTGACTGCAGTATGCAATGACCATGTCTGTCTGTTTAGGTATGTATGAGCGGCTGCACTATGTAATGACCATGTCTGTCTGTTTAGGTATGTATGAGTGGCTGTACTATGTAATGGCCATGTCTGTCTGTTTAGTTATGTATGAGCAACTGCACTATGTAATGACCATGTCTGTCTGTTTAGTTATGCATGAGTGACTGCACTATGTAATGCCCATGTCTGTCTGTTTCATTATGTATGAGCGACTGCACTATGTAATAACCATTTCTGTCTGTTTCATTATGTATGAGTGGCTGCGCTATGTAATGGCCATGTCTGTCTGTTTCGTTATGTATGAGCGACTGCACTATGTAATGACCATGTCTGTCTGTTTATTTATGTATGAGTGGTTGCACTATGTAATGACCATGTTTGTCTGTTTATTAGTTATGTTGTTGCTGCTCCTTGATCTAAGCTTCTTGCCTGGTATTAAGGAAGTTGATGCTGATAATGTCGACATGCAATGTCTGCTGCTTAAGCAGGTTCCTGTTGTATTTTTTAGACCCGTTAGCACATCTCCCGAAACTGTTATGAACAGACAAATGTATATTAAGGCACAATTACTCTAGGTTGGAGAATTATCCATTCTCTGAGGCACAGTGATTGCAGAGTTAGTATATATACATAGTAGGGGTGAGGGGGTGCAGCCCCCAGCACTTGGGATGAGGGATGGCTTGTTTTCTACAAAAAATGCTTTTAATATGTAACAGCAGGTTTCACACTTCACTGGTTTACCTGCAGGATTGCTTATAATTTTTCAGAGTTTTGGGATTCTCATTCTTTTAGTCTCACACATCTGATGGGGAACCCTACATTTAAGCACTGTTCTGAGGTCATGTGAAGCCCAGTATGCTTATTATCAAGCTTGAAGCAGGAAATCCCCAAGCTGAGAACATATCTCTTACCAGATGAAACAGGACTGGATTTATTTATTTATTTGCTGTAACGTTCCGCAGTAGAAATGTCTCTGCTAATCAATGTTAGCACAGCTTTAAGGAAACATCAACGTGATCTTGTGAGAATAATTGCATCACAAGACCCCATAGTAATGTCTGCAGACATGTTAGTTCTAAACCAATATTGATGATCACTAGCACAGTACTGAGTGTTACAACAGTCCCTATGCAATGGTATCTCTCCCAGCCCTCTGTTTTATAAAATTGGCACTCCAAGTTTGCTGTACTCAGTTAAGTAGGATTTCCTTGTTATGATGATCTCATATGATGGTACTTTGGCCCATTATGCATAATCGTACAACTGACCATCACACAGAGTAACAACTTCTAATGGTTCAAGCAATTCTTATCTAGCACCATATTATGCATTTTATGATAAAAAATATAATAACAAACTAAGGACAATATTGTTTTTGTCTTCGTACAGAATAAATGCACCATAATGAATGGTCTTCAGGATACAAAGTATACAATACACTTCATTAGATGAATCAAAGAACAACATCAGTCTCTTAACTACTAGTTATTTCTTTGATTTAATTTCTTGTAGAAGTCAAAACAAAACATAAAAATAAAATAAGCAGTAGAATCCATTGTTTTCAGTGAACGCACTTTTGTGAGAGATTCAGAAAATATTCCTTATTAAGGCATGGTTTTGGTGTTGTCATACTATCTTTATCAACAAAACAATGCCTGCCAACTTTTTTCTTATGTAAGGTTATCAGAAATCATATAATTCTGCTACAAATGACACTTGGCCCACTGAAACATCTGGCAGCAAAATTATTTTTTGATATATACACAATGAGGTGAGAACTACCTGACAGGAATGCAATCTGCCAGGATTTTCCCGCAGCACCACTCTGAATTTCTTCCAACAGTTCTTTGCTGATAAAATTGACACCACCAGTAATATGAATCATTATTTGCTGACTGCATTGTGGCAAACAGGAACAAAGAAACCATTGAGCTCAGATCAGAGAAACAATCTGCTGTAATGTTGCAGATAACACTGAAGGCCATGTGTCAGACAGTGATGTCAAAACATTTGTGTTCCCGTGAAAGTGAAGAAGGCCAGCACATAGCATAGGTGGGTCATGGTTCCAGCTCTGCCTTGCACTTATTTATATCAGCACTATACATTACTCCATTATGTTATAGTAAACTGTAGCACATTGCCTTATTAGATTATGGCATTTGCTAATGAGCTTAAGATTCTAAAGAAATGACTGCTTGTCTTAAGTGGGAACTCTGAACTTCGCTTGTTCAGAATCACTCATTCTGCAAGTGGAAGTCGTGTTTATACTCTAGTACATAACATCCTTCATTATCTTTTCAGTTGAACTTCTTGACTGTACTACCAGTCTGATTAGTCTAACTTTTGATTATTACGTTAGTTTTACTTGGTAAGTAAATAATGAAAAGAAGATGTTAAGGAAAAGTTACTACGGCTGTTAGGAAAGCATGTATTTAAAGATAACATACGTAACACACTGCAAATATGTCATATCACTACATCCATATGTAGAAGCAATGGGGAGGGAGTACCCTCCACTTACAGATGTAAGAAAACATGTCCCACTCAGCTACCACCCCCCATGATTTAGCACAAGCATATATGATGTATATTAAGAGTAAACCCACATTTTGTAAGGCATTTAGTTTTTAACATTAAGCTTTATGCTAGCCTATTCACAGTATGAATTTATTTTGAAGCTTGCCTTTGCTTTACATTTAATATTCTTTTAGTGCACTTATGGCAGGCATTGGCTTGGTCAGAGCTGGTGTAAAATGTGAGAAGTGTTTAATTAAAGAAAAATAAAATACAAATTATGGCAGGGCTTATCAAGGAGGAGATAAACTTAAATTTCAATGCTCTACACAGCTGGTTTATGAAAAGTGTTTGGCTGCAGTAGTTAATTATGAGATTACAACAAAAGGTCTTGATGACCCAACTGTATCACAGCAGGTCAGCCTGAGAGGCACTGGGTGTTTGTTCCAGGAATTAGCCCTTAATGCAGAGACAGAAGTCACCCAACCCCCACCCACAACTCAGTCTTCACTTTCATTACTTTAGCTGTAATCTGATAATTTCCCTGGTGTTCATATTTGAAGTCTGAATCCCAGCCATCTTTCACAACACTGGCCTTGTAATTAATGAGTCCTTGGAGTTGCAGCGGGCCTCCCTGTCTTTAAAATGAAATCTCCCACCCCTCCCAGGTGATGTCCATGACCCACTGCATTACTTAGTAGAAGCTAAGCTCAGGACTATGAGAGAGAGCTGTTTTACATTCTTCTATTTCTGCATCTGTTTTTTTTTTTTTTTATGAGGAGGAGGAATATACAAAGGAAAAATGTATCTGTTTTTGTGACAGCTCATGTAGGAATGCTAACTACAGTCAAAGGGTACGATAACAAAGACACTAAACATGGTGATCTCAGTCAGTAGAATGGGATAGAGCAGAACTGGGTACCAAGTAAATACATTTTATTTAATTTGAGCAAGTAAGTTGACAAGACCATAAAAATCCATTATCGGCTATGACTTTGTTGCAAAGAAAAAAAGCATGTCATATATAACTTTATTTTAATTAGTAAAAGATTCATGAGTGCTTCAGACGGCAAACAGAATACTGTATTAGATAAACTTGGAGACAAAACACAAAACAAGCCTAAACAGTAAGTATGAATGCATAAACATCACATCAGACTGATGATGAGCAAGAAGCAACTACAGTAAAGCTTGACTTACACAGAAATGGAAAATAACTGGTGCTGAAATAACCAAGTAAACAGGTCAGATAAGGTATGAAACATAAGAGGGCTGTGTAAGTAAAGCAAGGGAAATTTCTAAAGGGTGAGGAAGAACAGTGAGGTGAGTATTCTTGGACAGAAATCTAGGGAGGATGAAAACTGTCAGAAGAATGTAAACTAATGAAGGCTGAAAAAAAAAGCAAAGGAAATTGATTAAGAAAGGATTCCCAAACACACACATACTCGCACATACTCACACTCACGCACACATAAATGCACACTTCAAAACTGCTCAGAAGCTCAAAGCAAGATCCAACAGGGAAAAAGGTGAAAGGTGAAGAGAAAGCAAATAGAACGGCATTGCTGCATGCTGTTCGATGCGGTGTTGTTTGCCTGTGGGGAATGTGGTTGCTCAGTGATTAAGGTTTCTCTTACAACTCCAAGGTCTGTGGTTTGATCTGGAGTAACTATCCAGATGGACTCTGCTTGTGTACTTGTGGATGTGTATTTTTTTTCAGAAAAACGATAATGGCTGATTTGCTTTTCAGAATTGTCCATTTGCACTTCATTTGCTCTTACTCTTGTGACTGGTTTGTGGCTGAAAAGGGACCCTGAACAAACAGATCATTCACCTGCTTAACAAATAAATCACATTAGAATGCTGTATATTATTTGTGTACAGGTACATCCAGAAGTGTGAACATTACAGCAGGATATTATTTTCTTGCAGTTGCTGCAACATACAGCTCTATGACTGCCTTGTCTTCTTACAAAGTAGGAGCTGTTTGTATGGCTAATCTCCCATTTATGACCTGATTGTTGCATGCCTCACTGCTAGCAATGAATAATCTTGAAGGTATTGTTTTTCAAATGACTCCCACTATGTCAGGAGCAAATTCCTTCTGGCTATGTACTCTTTTTAGCTGAAAAGTTATTAAAGCAACATAAACAGACAATGCATACCAATGCACTGTGCAAAGAAAGTCTAAACTGAAGATTTGAAAGGGTAAACTACTGACTCCTGCACACACACACACACACACACACACACACACACACACACACACACACACACACACACGCACACACGCACACACACACAGATGTATGCACACACACACACACACACACACACACACACACACACACACACTCAATAGACATGCATGTGTGCACGTACACATAAACACACATCATTCCAAAGATGATTTATTTAAGTATGTTGGACCTTATTATGAGCTTCTGGAAATATTTGTGATAAATTAGTGGAAGGGTCAGCTATGATTTAATGTGATTTTATTTCATGTTCTGATTCTACCCACAGTGCACTTTTTTTAATTTATTTATTTTTTATTTAACATTGTTGACCGGGAATGTCCGACTAGGTTCCACAGAGCCTGTTTTCAGCGGAGGCCTGGGGAAAAACGCTCCAGATGCATGTCTTTGGAAACTTTGGTTTACAAAGTAATATGATGCATTATGATATGATGTACCTGTCATACGATGTAATGTGAGACTGTCCTGCATTTTCCTTTCATTTGTTTTATTGTCAGAAAATTGCATTATTTTACTTAACACATTCAGTAATACTTTGGGTATATTATTTTAGTTTATACAGGCAGATGGCATGTGTTGTGGAGATTGCTTTGGTTGTATGGATACTGTATTCATCTGCTTAAATTATGTGACTGTATCTTACAATTCTTTTTCTAAAAAAAAGTGAAACATCACACGGCAGAACTGCTGATGGTTGGATACCATGCATAGTTTCTGGTATTTCACAATCCCTCATGCAGTTGATTTCTCAGCCTCCTGTAGTACCTAGATACTGACCTGCATTCCTAATAACAAGATCAAGGCATATGCTGTTTCCTTTTCCTCCTGAAAAATCCTGTCTTCAAAAGATTTTGTTTCTCATCCACATGCATAGCTCAGATTGTCTGCCTGCTAAGCAGCCCTCTCCTTCCCCATGTACCTGTATTCCTGCACATATGGATAGCATCTGAACAATGGACAGTGCCATGATGCAACGTGATATACATTTTTTGGTTCTGGAACCTGTGCTGACCTCTGATCTCTCATTTGTGCTGTCTTGTTTTTTTTTGCCTATTTATTCTCCTCTTCCTCAGTGGCATGGAGAAATAGTGGACAGTGTCGAGGACTAACACATTACAGGCAGCCCTAGTTTTGTCTGTACTCTGACCCTAAATGTCCAAGTTGCATGACACACAATGTATCAATTCTAAATCAGGCATAAGTGTTGCTCTGTTCATACCCCTGACTTAAGATGACTGTTGGTGTAGTAACTATCACAAATCTATTTGCCCATATTAACCCCAGCTATTGCTAGTGGATGAACCTCTACTAAATTCAGCTTGCACTCTCCCTCAATGAGGAAACACAACATCTACCTATTTAATTTACCCATTCACCCCACTGTCCATGGATGGCTCTGTAGTACTGCTCCAGCCGGCCTATAGTCAAGCACAGCTTGCTAAAGGCAAACACAAACACATTGCTGCTGCACCAGTGGGCTGGCTAAATGACCACATACTTTCCATGCATGTCTAATGTCACTGCATCATTTACAGAGTACTTTCATGGCACACTATTTTACCTTCCTCATATGCACAACCCCAAAATAATTTTCTGACTCATGTACAACCCCAGAATTAATTCTCTACCAGTGTGATTCCAGTTTTTAGCTTCCCCTGATCTTGTGTTTTTTTGTTTGTTTGTTTTTTCTGTAGAAGGAACTATAATATCCTAACAAGTGTATTATGGCCCCAGAAGCAGTGACTACTGCAGAAACAGATGAAACTTTTCAGGTACATAGATTTTCCAATTTTTGTTTGATGAATATAATCACAGTATTATGTAATATAGGTTGTGACAAATTGAGATACTGCCAGCCCAGTTATCTGGAATTTTGTAAATAATTATCTGCCATTTGTGAATATCAACATGATAAGATGCTTGTGTTACAAATGTATTAGAACTGTGTGTCATGAATATATCAAACTAGTTTTGTACAGATGTATGTTGAAAAGATATTTTATAAAATACTTGTGCTTAAAATATAACCACAGCATGTCCTAATGGAATAGAATAGAAATATACATGCACTATTGTAACTGTTTAAATGTATATATTTTAACAGTGGAAAGTGGAATACAGGTGGTTAACTTCAGTCCAGAAAAACTTCAGAAAAATAACTGAAATTAAATTACTTCATGGCTAGATCATAAAAGATGCTATCTTTCAGTTTCAGTTTCAGTGCAGCAGCAGATGCAATATATATACTGGGAGCTTTCTCTATCATCTTTAAGGTGAAATAATTACTACTTTTAAAATGTGAAGGGATACAATTGTTTTATGACTTCCACCATCTGCCTGAGATCTGAGGAAAGGCCCTTGTCTATACATTTTCACAGATAGATGCTAAATACTGCTAGCTTCCAGCAGTGGCGGTTTACCTGAGATAGTCAGATGACAAGAAATGATGTCATTGTGCAAGCTATCCCAGCAGTAATATTTGAGATATTAATTTGAGAGGTCTCTAAGTGTGACACAGCATTCTGTATTCTGTCTTTGAACTGACAACAACGACTAGAGAAGATCCATTCACCACATCTACCTTGTTCTGTAAGTTAGTTTCTAGGGAATAGTATAGTCAGGAATATAGCAAAGCTTAGTTTAGATATGTTTCTTCATTTATTTGAGACTGTCTTGCAAGGGGAGTCTTATTGGAGATCTGGAGAAAGAGGGAGAAACCAGCCCTGGGATGACTGTGGTCTCTGTGTTCTCTTAAGGGAAATTGCACTTGATGCAGAGAGCTGCATATGGAAATACTGTGTGTGTACTTGTCGTCCTCACAATGTATGTCCCCCACTGTTGCCAGTGTTGAGGACTGAGGCTCCTTGATTACTTTTCCAGTGGTGGTGCATCACATTTATTGGCTGGCAGTGGTGGAGTCACCACATCACTTACTGGGATTCAGTGATGTGGATATTGAATTCCTGTAGCCTGTAAAGAGTGGTCACTAAAGAAGGTGTTTGTACTCTCAAGCAGCCACATGGTGAACATTCAGAGTTTCTTATCACAATAGTTCTATTTATTTTTTTGTTAGCTTAGTTAGTCAGAGGAAGGATGCCAGCAGAGGAGTATGGCAAGCTGACAAGGATCCAGTTGGCTGAGATGTGCCAAGATAAAGGATTGGTGCATGCCAACCTGACTAAAGCAGAAATTATTGCAGCCTTAACCACAGTTGCATCACAGACCAGCCACCAGGAGGGCAACCAGACTGGCCTTGGGGATGTACAACTCTCAGAAAATGGACAGTTCAACTTTGCCTCAGAGCACTTAAAATATGTCTGGAGTTAAAGAGACATGAACTGGAAGCCAAACATTTGGGAATTGAATCAGGAGAGAGACTGTGGCGTTTAGAGGAGAAACAGAAACAAATGGAATTAGAATCAGCAGAGAGACTGAGATATCTGGAGGCTGAAGAAAATGAGAGGCAGAGACAACATGAAAAGGAAATGCTGACTCTTCGCCAGAGTCATGGACGTCATGGGGAAGGGAGTAACCAAACCCCAGAAGCAACAAAGGTCAGTAAATTTCTTTCACGATTTGCAGATGGTGATAACATTTTGACAGCTTTATTCATATGTTTGAAAGGGTATGTAAACATTATAATGTTGACCAAGGGCACTGGCTATGGTTCCTGACCCCCTTACTCCATTTTAAAGCTGTAACTGCTATTTCTAAATTGTCTGATACTGATTACTTAAATTATAGTACTGTTAAAAATTGTTTATTAGGGTGTTTTTAGTTAACACCTGAAGCTTATAGAAAAAAGTTTTGTGAACATAGATGCAAGGCAGATGAATGTGTGTGTGAATATATTGTTGAGTTAAGCACTTATTTTCATAGATGGGTGAGTAGGTGTCAGGTCACCACTTTTGAAGGGCTGGCAGACCTTTTGGTGAAGGAGCAAGCCCTTAATACCTTGCCTGAGGACATAAGAATCTGGTTAGCTGATAGAGAATGTAATACCACAGATGAGTTAGGGAAAAAGGGAGACCTATACCTAGCAAGCAGGGCATTGCTGCACAGGAAAGGGATAGCCAGTGCTGCTCATGGGTCTAGGGGAACCCTTGGTGGACAGCCTAAACCAACTCAACAAAGTCCGACAGTAACAGGGGAAGCCACTAGTTCAGGTACACAACGAGGATCATTGGTTAAATGTTTTAAACGCAACCAGTGGGGCCATGTAGCATATAAATGTCCATGGAGGCAAGGTGGGGAACAAAAGGTGGGAGAGCCAGTAAGTGGGAATGACAGAATGCCAGCAGTAAGTTGTGTGGCGACAACAAGGGTACCAAACTACCACAAGAGGTTATATCATATCTTAGTAGACGGAAAACAGGCCACTGCTAACAGGGACACAGCCTGTGACCTAACTATTATGAAGCCTGCAACGGTTAAAGAGGAGTACTACTTGCTTGGGCAATCTACGCCAGTCAGAGCTTTAGGTGGGCCACATTTCAAATACCTTTGGCTAGGGTTCACCTTGACTGGGAGGGTGGAAAAGGAAGCGAGCAAGTAGGTGTGTTTGAAGATATCCCTGCAGATGTCCTGATAGGGAATGATTTTGGTAATGCAGTACCTTGTGTGCATGCAGTGACATGTAGTCAGGCCTGGAGAAAGGCATGTGGGTCTGGCAGCCTGGGGGGGGGGGGGGCCCAGACAGACTGCACACTTGAAGCCAGCACTGGTGAGGTGGTTACTTCAGAGAGGAGGCTACCCTGTAGTTGTGAGACTGAAGGTGAGCCACAGCTGCTTGTAGGTACTGATGTTCCCTTGGAGAGAGTGACTGCAAGGGCAGAGGTGAGAAGCAGTACTCAGGCTGACAGTGAGGCACTGCTGTCAAAAAGATACCAGACTCCCTGTGAAAGGGGAGCTGGGAAGGGTTACAAAGAGAGAGTTGAGACTGACTCAGCTCTCAGACCCTACATTACAAGGCTTGAGGTAAGTAGACAGGGAGCCACCTAATTGTCAAGGTAAAAGGGAATCTGTATACTGGGGCAAATGAATACTGTATAGAAAGTGGACCCCTGAGGGGGGGGCTAGAGGGTGAGAGAATACAACAGCTGGTCATGCCCAGAGCCTACCATCTGGCATTTCTAGCTATAGCCTATGACATTCCCTTTTTGGGTCATATTGGCATAAAGCATACCAAGAGAAATATTATGCAGAACCTTTATCGGCCTGGGATTTCCAGAAATGTAACAGGGTACTGCAGCGCCTGTGAGCAGTGCCAAAAAGTAGGTAAGGACAAAGTCAAAGCTCCTTTGATGCCTTTGCCTGTGATTAAGGAGAAATTTCAGAGGGTAGCTATGGATATTGTAGGGCCTCTGAGTACTCCAAGTTTCACAGGAAAGAAGAATATTCTAGTGGTAGTATATTATGCTACCAGATACACTGAGGCAGTGGCTCTGTCCTCCATTGAGTCAGAAAAGGTGGCAAATGCTTTATTAGAGATTTTCAGCAGGGTTTTCCAAAACAGATACTGACTGACAGAGGTGACAATTTCATTTCAGACCTGCTGGCTTGTCTATGGAAGAGCTGTGGTGTGAAACACCTAAAGACCATGCCCTACCGTCCCCAGATTAATGGTCTTGTGGAGAGTTTAAACTCTACACTAAAGACCATGTTGTGTGAATTTGCAGACCAGTTTAAAGACAAATATCTGCCCATCTGTTGTTTGCTTGCAGAGAGGTGCCCCAAGAATCCACAGGTTTTTCACTCTTTGAGTTGCTGCATGGGCATAGGGTGAGGGGACCTCTAGATTTGATTCACAAAGAGGAGAGGATGAGTGTGAATCCCACAAGGAGTCTGTTGTGGCATATGTCCTAAACCACGGGACAAGGTTCAGGGAACTCATGGGCTTGGCCCAGGACAACCAGGCAGAAGCCCAACAGCAGAAAAAGGTTTGGTATGACAGGAATGCTTGAGCTAGAGAGTATGCTGTAGGACAGCATGTTATGGTCCTCATTCCTGTCAGACACAACAAGGTACAGGCAGCTTGGGTCGGACCCTTCAAGGTGGTAAGGAAAGTCAGTGATGTTAACTACATGATAGAACTGCTAGGCAGGAGGCAGGGGGCACACACTGTACCATGTTAACATGATGAAACCTTACCATAATAGGGAGGCCCTGGTGCTATGTATTTACAATAGAAAGCATGATGAGTCTGAGGGGGATCTATTGCTAAAGGGATCCAGCCAGCAAAATCCCAAATTACTACAGTGGAGCCTAGGATTACAGGCATATGATGTGACAGTGCAGCACAGCAGTGGGCTTAGCAATGCCAACACAGATGGGCTCTCAAGACATGGAATGGGGCAATGTATTCCCAGACAGGCCCATCCCTGTCAAGCAATGTTTCTCAAAAGTCACTTGAAATATTAGCTTGGGTCTTCAAGGGGGAAGAAGTGTGACAAAGGGAGATACTGCCAGTCCAGCTATCTGGAATTTTGTAAATAATTATATGCCATTTGTGGATATCAACATGATTTATATAAGATGCTTGTGTTACAGCTGTATTAGCTGTATGTTGTGTATATATCAAACGAGGTTTGTACAGACATGTGCATTGAAAATATATTTTATAAAGTGCTTGTGCTTAAAATGCAACCGCAGCATGCCCTACTGGAATAGAACAGAAATGTACATGCACTATTGTAACTGTTTAAATGTATATATTTTAACAGTGGAAAGTGGAATACAGAAGGTTAACTTCAGTCCAGCAAAACTGCAGGAAAATGACTGAAATCAAATTACTTTATGGCTAGACCATAGAAAGATGTTTCAGTTTCAGTGCAGCAACAGGCACATTGTCTATACTGGCTTTCTCTAGAGTCTTTAAGGTGAAATAATTACTAGTTTTAAAATGTGAAGGGATGCAATTGTTTAATGACTTCCACCATCTGCCTAAGATCAGAGTAAAAGCCCTTGTCTATGTATTTTCACAGGTAGATGCTAAATACTGCTAGCTTCCATCAGTGGGGGGTTTAACTGGGATGGTCAGGTGACAGGAAATTATGTCATTCTGCAAGCTATTCCTGAAGTAATATTTGAGATATTAATTTGAGAGGTCTCTCAGAGAAACACAGCATTCTCTATTCTGCCTTTGACCTGACAACAACAATCAATTCACCACATCTGCCTTGCTATGTAAGTAAGTTTCTAGGGAATAGTATAATTCTCTTAGGTATAGTCAGGAATATAGCAAAGCTTAGTTTAGATATTTTTTCTGCATTTATCTGAGACTGTCCTGCAATGTTGTTTTAAATATTTGTTGTGATTTTGAATGCTTATGGCAATGTAAATATATATTTAGTATTGTCTTGTTCTTTTAATATTTATTATTAAATCTATTTAAACCTTTCATTGTGGCTGATCTGTCTAGAGATATTTAAGTTCTGAGAGTACTTGTATATTTATTTGCTGACACTGTGTGGGCCACTCCTAATAGCCTTGCTCTTGGTCAAACTACTATTTGTATTAATAGCAACATTATGCAGTAAGATTTGACACCCTTTGTTAAGGGCCTTACAGTAGCTGATAAGGGGTTCTGGTGGCAGTGATAACTACCTTATAGTCTGGGCAGAAAAGGGCATAGCTAGTAAACCTGTGCCACCCTTTCCCAGGTGTGTGTGTGTGTGTGTGTGTGTGTGTGTGTGTGTGTGTGTGTGTGTGTGTGTGTGTGTGTGTGTGTGTGTGTGTGTGTGTGTGTGTGTGTGTATGTGTGTGTAAAACAAATCCCCAAGAGTGTGTGTGTCAGCTACTTAGACAGGGACACGAAGCACTGGTTGGACAGAGAGAGTGTTAGAGGACTTGGCTTGGAACCCCGGCTAAAGGGCTAGCTGTGCTAGTGGAGAGTCTTACTGGGGATCTAGAGAAAGAGGGAGAAACCAGCCCTGGACTAACTATGGTCTCCGTATGCTCTTAAGGGAAATTGCACTTGATGCAGAGAGCTGCAACTAGAAATACTGTGTGTGTACTTGTCATCCTCCCAGTGTACATCCCCCACTGTTGCCAGTGGTGAGGATTGAGGCTACTTCATTACTGGTCCAGTGGTGGGGCTTTTCATAGGTTAACATATTTTCTAACAAGAAATATAAGCATAACTGCATGTACACATGTTTTTCCAGTAAAGCTATGCTGAAGATTTTTTTTCCCTTATGCTTTGTTGACTGGGTTAGTCCCACTAGACTAGAAGCCTCTTTTCAGGGAAGACCTGTGCTGGTATTTATATTACAAGGGGAAATCTGACTAGGGCATTTTAGAACTTCCTCTACTTTTTGGAGCTAGATGGTGCTGGTGGGCTCCTACAGCAGCAAGGAAGAGGCCTAAGGGAAATAGCAGTATGGAGGAGGACAGAAAAGCTATGGGTAATCAGCAGGTGGAAAGTGAGAATTTGGAGAAAAATTTGTTTGGTATGAAGCTTCAGAAGAAGAGTCCTGAGTGGCGGGTGTTACAAATGAGCAGCATTTAGTTGTCTCCATGGAGAAGGAAGTAAGCAAGTCTGTTGAAGTGGTGAAGATAAAAGAACTAGCTTCAGGAGGGTTTGCAGATGATGTTCTGTTAAAAATAATCAAGCAGGATGATCTAGGTGATAGTTTTGCTGTTTATGGGATCATATGGTAGATAATTTTTTCGGAAGTGCTGAGGATGGTAATGTGGAAAAGGAACCAGGAGATGCAACAGTGACATAAAGTAAAAGAGGAGAGTAGCAGTAAATGGAGGAGGAGTCTGATTTTGTGGCAGCAGAGAATACAATAAGTAAAATGTGCAACAATGACAACAGGCAAAAAAGGAGAGCAGCAATAAAGTGGAAGTAAAAATGTTTTTAAAAAGAAGAGAAAAGCAACTGTGAGAATAAGAACAAAACATGACACAGAAATAGTTATTATATATGGGACAATTTGGTGACTGCAATGGGTTTTAAAGATCAAGACATCCAGTCTTTTATACATATTGGGACAAAGACTTTTTGTGAGTTAACATTTGAAAATGATGGATTAGTGATGATATTTCTGGAACTGTATAACAAAAAGAAGGACATTTATCTGTGGAACAATAATTTCTTTTCTGGTAATAACTTAAATATTAAAAAAATGTTAACTTTGCAGTTTAGAACTGATGAACTGGAAGATGAAGATGTTAAAAATGCATGCAGAGTCTGTGTGAAACTATTGATAATACTGTGAAAGTTAGAGATGATAGGAACTTATGGCATGGAGGGAGGCAATTGGAAGCTGTTTTGAAATGTGAAAAAAAGACATGTTGAAACACTAGCCAAGTGTTATTTTTGTGACTGGTCATGGATTGCTGGCCAGCCTAAATCATGTTTCTTTTGTGGGGACTTTTCTCATGTAATTAATGACTGGGATAAGGAACACTCTAACTAGTGTGCGGACAAGGGATATATAGCAAGAAGGTGTGTGCCTGAATGCAGGTTGTGTAAAAAGGGGACACTTTTAGATGGATTGTCAAAGCAAACTGTAAATAATGAAAAAGAAGGGGACAGGGAAGAAAACATACACAAGGAAGGACACCAAGAGGCTGGGAGAGTAGGTGAACTAGGCAAAGAGGAAATTGTAGAAGAAGAAAAATGTGGAGGGGAAAATAAGTAGAGAGAGTGCATACACGAAGAGAGATCCGGAAAAAAGGTTGTTACTAATAATTTTTTTTTTTAATTCTAACCAGTGAAAAATCTGATTCGGAGGATCAATGATTGTTTCATATGTAAACCCAGGAAAATATTCTGTGGGAAAAGAGTAAAAATAGGAAAGGAAAATGTAAAAAAAAAATCCCTTAAACTTAAAAAGAAGGTAAAGCAATAACTTTAGAGCACTTTCAGTAAATGTGAACAGTGTCATTAACACTGTAAGAAGAATAGGGATTCTGGAATGGTGTGCTAAATATGATGCGGATGTTATTCTGATAAAGATGTAAGACAAGTGAAGAAAGACTGCAGACAGAAGAATTGTAGGGTGGATATATAATATGGAACACAGGAAGTAAACATTTATCTGATGTTGTCAATCTTCATTTATCCTTGACGTATGGAACTCAGTGCTGACTCTCAGAACCGGCTCTGCCGTTATAACAGCTCGCGTGAACCAAAAACTCTCAAACAGTCAGTGGCGGCTGGTGACTTCAAATTAAAGGGGGGGCTGCAGGAGACAGCTGAATGGGTGAAGCCAATGGGAAGAGGTGTGGCCAACTAGAAAGGGGTGGGGCTATGCTCAAAAACACAACAACTGGAATTTTAATTAAATACACTGCCCTGGGTGCCAAACCGTAATTACGAGAGTCCAATCAAGACAAAATGAAGTGTAGAAGAAAAAAAATATTTCAATGCATTGGCTACATGACAGCTTACTTAATATCTAGATGGAAACAAAAAGGTTGTGAGACATGAAAAAATAAATTACTTTTTAAATACATTACTGGAACACTAGTCAAAATCAGGTATAAAAAAACAAGCTTCTCCTTGCACTGCAGTTCTAATTGTAACTTATATTCAGCTTTATAAAAGTACCAAGTAACATGCTGAAAGTAGAAATCTTTGTGATACCCCCACTTGTAAAAATGTTTCTTATCCAAAAAAGATCTGCTGCCTGAAAACAACTATCTACTTCTTTCATGGGAAAAACATGATCAAAGTAAAAAAAAATGAACAGCAAACAAGAAACAAGCTCAAGATAAATTGCTTAAAGGATTATGGACCACACATGATAGATTGGCATTTTGTTTAGTTTATGGGTAAAGCCTGCAAAGATGACTGCAAATCTCCAACAAATGCAATGAGCTTGAAAATACTGTAATCCTGTCCTTTATTACAAATACTGTCATATGCATTTCAATACCTAAGGCTTGTACATTATCTAGTTATGTAAATATTCTCTTCATGGCAACAACAAAAAGCCTTTCAGTGTTGGTAATTATTACAGTATGCTTATTAAAGGTTACTTGCCTCTTACAATCTCGGACAAGCTTACCCAATGGTCATTAAAGCATTGCTACTTAAACACAAAGCAACAGGGCACTGCAACAGCATGCATTTTCTGAATAATAAGAAGCATAAATCAACAGTATAAAAATATGACAGAAAACCAGAACATTCTGCAAAATCAAGGACAGATGAAAAGCCACTGTCGTACTTGTGTCTGCCTTGGATGGGGGAATACTCTGCACCCTTACACTGCATAACTGCTCCTTGCCTTGCTTGGACACATCCAGAGTCACTACATGGGGGAGTGGGGTGCAACAAGTATGTCACAATTTGAAATATCTCTGGCTGATGGTGATGGCTCTGACACTCATACCTCTCAACCTCAGAGCAAGAAATCTGGACAAGGCCATACATAGAAGTGGGACACAGGCCCAAAAATAAGGACAATTTTTTAAATATTGCTCTTATAAACTTAGAAAGTTAATAGAATAGTAGTAGGTCTTGCATTAGTATGAAATTTCTGAAGGGTATGAAATCTGAAACTCAAATGTCTGCCATTATTTTCTAACTTCAATCTTTAATTATTTGCCACTAATTTGGCAGAAAACCACAATTTTATGAAAAACAGACCAAAAATGTGATACAAAAATATAAAATTGCCATAATAATACAGCTGGGAACCTGTCAAAGAAGGGACACCTTTTTAATATTAGTACTGTTAACTTGAGCAGCTGACAAAATAAGAGCATCTACATGCATTTCTGAAATAAAAGTAATCTATAACTCTGATCATTGCAGTTATTTATAATTGTAAACCCTCCACGTTTTCTTCCAAAATTGCCATTTTGCGGATGGGTTATTAGGGGGAGAGCAACATTTTGAGCCACAACTGGGGACACTTGAGAGGTTTGGATAGTCCTAATTCTATAAAGCGATTTATTTGCATGTACCTCTCTACCTCTTAATGTAGGAAATCTGGACAAGGCCAAATATATTGGGGGAACATACAAACAGTACTAAAAATTGCTCTTGTATAAACTTAAGACAGTTGATAGAATAATAGGTCTTGCTTTAGCATGCATTTTTCTGAAGGTTATAACGTCTGAAACTCAATGCCTGTCATTATTTAGTGACTTCATTCCTAAATGATTTGCCAGAAAACCACAAATTTTATGAGGGACAAACCAAAAATAAGAAGCAAAAATCTATTCATTCTGCAAAACTAGACAGTTGAGAGGTATAGTTCAGCCGGGGCTGTCTGAGTTTGCTGCCCTTCCGCCCCTCACAAAATCATGGTTGAATTGAGCCTCCCCCCTGCAGCCATTCCAATGTCCCATTCCTTGGTTATTTCACCCCATTTACCATAAACACTGTAATGTGCATACTGCTTTACTTCTGCGATGATTTGGATTTCATTTGAAAGTTTTATTTTGCATTTTACAGCACAGACCCTAATAGAGATCTGCTAAACAAAGCAATGCAGTCTCACAATGAAAATAGACTTAGCATTAAAACTTCTCTGCCCTTGAAACTCACATTCATTGAAACAGCATTGAAACCCACATTCAAGGAAATACATTTTGCCAGTGGCAAATAATGATTAACTTTGGGCTGTTTTCAAATCATAGGCCCCTTGAATACGAAACATACACATGCTCTTTGATACATCTTCCTGATTGTATTAAATTATATTCCTTGTACAATACAGTACAGTTGTTAGAGGGCATTTTAAATTTATTGTTTTGAACATTTTTCCAGTAAACAATGAAACAAAATGCATGCACCAATAATGACAAAACTGCCCAATTCAGAACATTTCCATCATAAAAGTCTACTCAAACCTCTAGAGTCCACCAGTATCAGTAAATATGCACAATCTCTGAAGAAGTAAAAGTCATCTAAATAATTCCACATTAAAGAAATCTGTTAACTAATGAAGAGGTTACTGCTAGCAAATAACTTTATATGTCATTGTTTCATCTACAAATAAAGTGCCTGTTGCCCTTGAGGAATAAATTGCCTATGTTGCATTAAAAAAATGAAAAGCTAGTAATATCGCAATAGGGAATGGATGGCAAACTGATAACAAGTTCAAGTTTACTAGGCATCTTTGCCAAAGAGGACTGCAGCATCCATCCCCTTTACGACAGAGTACAGTATCAGCAATGCATCTACTTACTGTGGGAGTAGAACCCACAGCTTTCTTCATCAAAAGCAAGTACACTACCTGTTGTGCTATTAACAATGTAAGCAGACTCAGCATAAGCAGCACTAAACTTTTGTTCCCCTGCAGCTCTCAGCTCCTTGTAAAATCTACTTGACATTCAGCTGTATCTCTGAACTTTGCAGCACAGGACATGAAAGAAATCTGGAAAAAGCCAACATTTATTTGGAGGGGGGACAAAGGCTGAAAAAACAGGACCCATTTTAAACATTGCTTGTATAATGTTGGAAAGTTGCTAGAATAAAATGTTGTGTTACCACCATACATTTCACTGCCAAGTTTTGAACCCTGGACCCTGTGCAAAACAGTCAGAACAACATACCACTATAATCATCTATTTTATGAAAGAAAAGAAAACCGGAACTTAAATGGTTACCATTTAATGAATTCAGTTCTCACCATAGCTGTCAACATCTTAGCACAAAACACCTGAACAAAGCCAATAATGGGGGAATACAGCCCCCAGACATATTCAGTGAGTTCAGTTATCACCATAGCTCTCAACCTTGGCACAAAAAACCTGGACGAAGCCAGTAATGGGGGAATACAGTCCACAAAATAGGGACAAATATCCAGAGCAAACCCACGAAGGACATGCAGACTCCACCCCAGCCAAGAATCAAACCAGACAACCTGTAGCTGTCAGGCAACAATGCTACTACTGCACCACTACACTACTATCTGTGTTAAGTAACAAAAATACAGAAACAACATATTTTATGAGGAACAGAACAGAACAAATATGAGGCAAAAATCTGCAAATGTCTTACAAATGGTGATGGGTAGGGAATTCAGGCGCTTGTTAGTTGGGCCCAAGATACAGGGTTCAAGCCTTATTCTGTACCCACCACCATGTAGTAGCTGGGGCATTTCACACACACACACACACACACACACACACACACACACACACACACACACACACACACACACACACTCTTACATGTGTTTACTTATCTGTAAAACTTTCCAATGCTTTATAATTGAGTCAGTCTTGTCTAGACCTCACAGAATTGAATTAGAGATAATAGCTGTTTTGAACACTATGACCCTTCTGTTTATTTTACAGTCCTCCATTTCAGCTCCAAATAGAATTATATTTCTAATTTAGCCCCCTCCTCCACCTTTCCCACATGCTTTGCTTTTCTTTCTGTGAGATCCATCTGCAGATCAAAGTTGTGTATCCTCTTTAGAGAAACCAGTAATGATTGTGATCACAAGAAACCAAAATTTGCAGAGCCATTCAAGTCTTCATTTGTCAATGCTCCATTTGATGGATCATCACTTTTTGGCTTCAAAGTCAAAGACATCTTGGCCAGGTGTGAGAAGGACAGAAAGACCCTCTCTGCAGTGGGCATGCATTTCTCTGCTCCCCAACATTCCTACTCCAGGAGCCAGTGGAATGGAAAAATGTGGTTCAAGAAAACTCAAGGGCCTTTCCAGGACATCCTGGCAATGGCTCCCCTTTGGGCAAAGGGGGAAGCTCTAATGGAAGACGCCACTCTTGTGGCAGAGGTGGCCTGCAAAATCAGGGCTCCAGAGATTCTTTCTCAGGAAAACTCTACCAGCGCTCCTGAAAGGAGGCCCAATTGCTTGCCTCTGGAGGCAGGCGGGGTAAGACTATTCTTGCACCCACCAGCCTGATGACAAATAACCACAGGTACATGGGTGCTAAGGATTATTGCCAGAGGATACTACACACCCATCATACTAACTCCAAGAACTGGAAGAAGAATTCCCAATGTTCCACTCAATCAGAGGGATTAGGCAGCTCTGGATGTTCAAAGACTGCTAGAAAAAGAGAGTCATCCAAGAAGTCCCATCAGACCAGATAGGATCCGGATTCTACTCATGGTTCTTTTTAGTACCAAAAAAGACAGGGGACTGGAAACCAATTTTGGATCTCAGCCCTTTAAACAAGTTTGTTCAACAGACAAAATTCTGGATGGTCACGGTTCAGTCTATTCTCCTTTTCTTAGAGAAAGATGATTGGATGTGCTCTATAGACCTCCAGGAAGTGTATTACCACATAAAAATGGACAAGCACTCTAGAAGGTTCCTCCACTTCCAGCTGGGAGCCAGTCACTATCAGTTCAGACCTCTGACCTTTGGTCTCACCACAGCACCCCGGATGTTCATGGTAGCAGTGGCAGCTCACTTGAGACTGTATGGATTCCGAGTGTGCCCATATCTAGACGACTAGTTCGTCACCTCTCCCATTAGGCACCTACTACAACAGACAAGTGATTATATCCTACACATTTGTATCATGGTGAATCATGCAAAATCCCAACTAACTCCAACTCAAAAATTGGAGTTTATAGGAGCTTGTCTGGATACAACATGTGTAGCATTCCTTCCCCTTCACAGACTGCAGAAGATCCAGGTGGAAATTATCCTTTTTCACAACAACATATCTGCTCGATTAGTTCTAAAATCTCTGAGATCCGTGGCAGCAACTACCACACTGGTCCTTCTAGCAAGTTTCACATGAGAATTCTGCAGTGGCTTCTAGCTTCCCAGTGGTCCATACTCACTCATCCCCTGATGCAACCCATCAAAATCCCCAATTGTTGCAAGAAGGACTTATCCTGGTGGAAAGAATCAGAGGAAATTCTATTTGGCTGTCCCTTTGTTTCACCCCATCCCAAGGCCATAGTGACCATGGACGCCTCCCACATGTGGTGGGGACATTATATGGGCAGAACAGTCCAAGGCACTTGGTCCCCTATAGAGGCCAATCTGCAGATCAGTGTTCTAGAACTGAAGGCAGTGCTTTTAGCATTGTAAGCCTTTGAAGACATTCAAGATGCCCTCCCCCTGGGGACAATTCTGATTCAATCAGACAACATGACTTTAGTTTGGTATATCAACAAACAGAGTGGAACCAAGTCTTATTCCCTGTGTCAAGAAGCTCTCAGAGTTTGGCAATGGGCGATTTCTTCCAACCACTTTCTGGTAGCAACGCACATCCCAGGGAGCTCAAAAGTGACATCAGACAATTTGGGCAGATGCATTCTCCTGGCTCTTGAGTGGTCTATCAATTCCAGAGTAGAGAAGGGGATTTTCAGTCACTGAGGCCAGCCTTGCTGCAATCTATTTGCATCACCCCTAAACAACAAGTGCAGCAGCTACTTTGCCCAAATCCTCCCTCAGGGGAAGTCCCCAGGAGATGGTTACCTTCATGACTGGCCCTCAGGTCTGCTCTATGACTTTCCCCCATTCCACCAATACCTCTTTTTTTGAAGAAAGCAATCAGGTTGAAGAGCAAGATGATCCTCATTGCGTCATTCTGGCCTCGACAAGTTTGGTTCCCCTTTCTTTGGCCTCACCTAATTCACTATCCATGGGGTCCTGGACCCAGATCTAGACCTCCTGTCCCATCCACAGGGACTTGTTCAGTCCAACCTGCAAAACTTCAAGCTGACAGATTAGCTTCTCCAGTTCCAATGATTGCCAGGTGAGATAACTTATCTTCTCTGGTTCAAAAAATTTTGCTGGCTTCCCATAAACCTTCCATCAGGAAGCTTTACCTCAGTAAGTGGAAAAGATTTTCAATTTGGGCATGTCTCAATGGAATTGATCCTTTTTCGGCAGCAGTTGAAAAGGTTTTGGAATTCTTAGCTACACTTTTCAGACCGGGAGTTTCTTCTTCAACCATTAAAGTTCAACTAGCTGCTATTTCAAACTTCCATAATGGCTTTGAAGAACATTTGCTGATTTCACATAGACTGTGTAAAGTTTTTATCAAAGGAACTTTGAGGTTAATACCACCTTATAAGGACCCTCGCGTTCCCTGGGAACTTAATATGGTTCTACAGTCCTTGGTCCATTCTCCTTTTGAGCCAACTGCTACTTGCAAATTAAAGTTTCTGTCTTGGAAGGCAGTTTTGTTGGTGGCTGTTACATCCACCAGAAAAATTTCTGAGATTCATGCCTTATCTTTCAAACCTCCATATTTGTTTTTTCATAAGGACAGGGTGTTGCTAAGAACTGTCCTTTCTTCCAAAAGTAGTATCGGAAACTAACATTAATCAAGTAATTGATTTGCCAGTCTTCTTCCCAAATTTCTCTAATAAGAGAGAATATTGTTTACACTTACTAGATGTACACAGACAATTGTGTTTTTATCTCAGCAGAACTAAGGAATTTAGGAAGTTGGACCAGTTATTTGTACCCTTCTCAGGTCCATCCACTGATAAACCAGTTTGTAAGTTCACGTTATCAAAGTGGTTAAGAGATTGTGTAAGGTTCATCTATAACAAGAAAAACCTACAATTGACAGACCCATTGAAAGTGCATTCTACAAGGACAATAGCCATGTCTGCTGTCTTCCACTCAAAAGCTTCCATGGATGAAATATGTGCATCAGCAACCTGGGTGTCTCCACGTACCTCGTTACAAACTGATCTGCTCTCCAGAGGAAGACTGTCTTTTGGCTCTATGGTGCTCAGGAATATCCTTCCATTAGGCCCCCCAAGATACAAGGTAGCTGAGGACTGTCCCATACATCAAAGATAAATTAAGCTTGACAACATCAGATAAAGAAGTTATCTACTTACAATAATGTTCCATCTGTGTTGTCGATCTTCATTTATTCTTGACACCCCACCATCCTTCCTCCTCCTTCAGACTCCTTGGAGGCATGGACTCTCGTCCTGGTTATTTGTTACTCATGTAGAACCTTAGACATAACCTCTTCAGTTGTTATAAGACTATCCTTTCTTTCTTTCTGCTTAGCTGCAAACTCAATCTGTGATAATACAGAGAGGGACATTCTGGGTGGGAGCTTAGCTTGAGAGTTTTTGGTTCACGTGAGCTATTATAGCGGCTGAGCCGGTTCCATGAGTCAGAACTGAGTCCCATATGTCAAGGAAAAATGAGGATCGACAACACAGATGGAACATTATGGTTATTACATAACTTCTTTTTATGGAGGGTCTCTGTTGTGTAAGAAACAGTGAAAATACTAGATGTAATTTGGTAAGGATGGAAGGTTAACTGTTGTGGATTTGAGGTGGAAAGAACATGTTAATAGAATTATATCCATATATAACTAGCAAGGAAAGAGAGAATCTGTTTCATCAAATATTAGACTATATGGTTGTTAATATGAAAATTATAATTGCAGGGGATTTAATTGTGGTTTAAGGGGAAGATGTAAAAAAAAAAAACAGGAAGTGACAAACTGTTGTAAATTAATTGTGTGGAACAAAAGTCATTGGACTTATAGAATGGAGGATTTGGATCTGAAATTGATTATTTTGTATTATTGGAAGGTTTGGGGTTAACAGATGTGATACAGTTGTTATGTTTTTCAGATTTTTTAGCAATATCGACGGAAGTGATGGAAGAAAGGGAGTATATTAAAAATAGGAAATGGAATCATCACCTCCTTTTGGCTTATCCCGATTAGGGGTCACCACAGTGGAACAACGGTCCGCAAAATGATTGGCAGTGGAGTTTTATGGTGTCAAGTTGCCAGTCCGACGCCCAACCTTCCATAGAAGGCACGCACTCACACCTAGGGCCAATTTAGAGTGTCCAATCCACCTACAGCATGTCTTTGGGATGTGGGAGGAAACAGGAGCACCTGGCAGAAACCCAAGCGACCACAGGGAGGACATGCAGACTCTGCACAGAAGGCACCCCAGCTAAGAATTGAACTGGAGAAAATCTTGCTGTGAGGCAGCAACACTAACCGCTGCACCACTGCGGCCACCCTAAAAATAAGAAATGGAATAAAAAGAATAAATGAGAGCTTATGAGTACAAATTGTAGAGTAGGAAGTCTTGCAGTTATGGAAGGATCATATAACCATGAAGGACTTCTATAGAAACTGTTCTGAGTGGTGGTGGACTGAACTTAAAAAGTACAAAAAGTGTTTTTTTTTCCAATGGCAGGATGTAAGAAAGGAAGAGAATGTGAAGTCTGGAAAAATGTATGACATGCATTAGAGAATTTAAAGAATAATACAAGAGGGTATTATGGTATGGAAAAAGAAATGCATACAATATTAGTATCAGATCCTGATGGTATAGCATATGGAATGTAGACGAAATTAATGAATTGGCAAACAGAGCATTTTGTAAATGTACTGAATGAATGGTTGAATGAATTGTTTGTTTATGAAGAGTTATATAATGGTATATTCAAATTTATACAGAAGGGAGATGAGGAGAATGGAATAAAAAATTGGAGACCCATCACACTAAATAACACAAATTATATTTTTTGTGAGAATAATACAGAGAAGAATGGAAGTATGGATGAGGAATGTTATGGAAGAAATTTTATGTGATATAGAATGGAAGGGATTTCACAAATTGTTATTGTTTATGAGAGAAATTGTGGATGATATAAGTAAAAGGAAGGATGTGAAACTTGTGATAAATTATATCAGCATGGCATTTGATGTAGAAGGACATGATGCTTTGTGAGATGTTATAGAGAAGTATGGAATATGGAATAAATTTAGGGAGTGTATATGTCAGCATATCAAAATAATAGAGTGAAAGTGTCAGTAAATGGGTGGCTGAGTAAAAACTGTGCATGAAGTGTGGTGTAAGATGAGGATGTCACATGACTGGAATATTGATTGCACTGGTAATGAATGTGACAGTATGTGAAGTAGCTTATATAACAAAAGATGCTAAATATGAGATGCAAAAGATATTGGTGATTCCAGTAGTTTTGACATATGCAGATGATGTAATTGCTAAGACCAAAATATGAAAGTGTTGGTCTGTCTGAATGGATGTTTAAAGGAAATGGGAATGATTTTGAATAAAGATAAAATTAAGGGTTTGGGTGATGTGGTGAAAACTGGGAATATATTTTTCAGTAAATGAGATGTCTTTGCTATGGATAAATTCTGGGACAAAAATATGTTGTTATGATGCAATGGGAGGGCTTGATAAAAGACATAAGGGAAATATGTCTTCTGTGGAGGAAGTATAGATTATGTCAGGAAAAATATTTATCTGGTGAATTCTGTATTAACGGAAAAATGTCACATATGTCAAATGTTTATATGATCCCACAAAAAATATGAAAAGGGAATTGTGCCTGGTGGACTTCTTTGAGAAGGTCGCCAAAACAATTGATGAGCACAAAATCGTTCACAATACCTACCTTGACTTGGCCAATGCATTTGGGTATTGTTGATAAACTCAAGAGGTTAGGTACAAACCCATATGTCACCCAGTGGACTGCCAACTGGCTATCAGACAGGACCCAGGAAGTTAGAATTGGGGAGTCCACATCTACAAAGAGGTCAGTCACAAGTGGAGTCCCTCAGGGATCAGTCCTTGGACAACTC